>NW_027531905.1:579863-634606 GCF_008692635.1 Crocuta crocuta | reverse complement strand
GAGAGAGAGAGAGAGAGAGAGAGAGAGAGACAGTGTGTGAGCAGGGGAGGGTCAGAGAGAGAGAGGGAAATACAGAATCTGAAGTAGGCTCCAGGCTCTGAGCTAGCTGTCAGCACAGAGCCTGACATGGGGCTCGAACCCATGAATCGTGTGATCATGACCTGAGCCAAGGCCGGGCACTTAACTGACTGAGCCACCCAGATGCCTCAATAAATACACACTTAGTAGGAAATAAGCTAATGGACATACTATCTTCTGTTTTATGCTGCAGCCATATTGTACTTTATTCAGCTGTTTGAAACCACATGCACCCTCAACTCCAGGTTCTTTCTTAGCTGTTCCTTCTCTCTGGAACAGTATATTTCATCTCCCCCAGTATATACTGGTTGGTACTTTTGTCATGTCCTGCTTTTAGCACCTACATGTTTCCACATTATTTTCATTTCCTTTGACTTTCTTCATCCTCTGGTGTCTGGCATAAGCTCTGTTAGGACAGGGACCATCTCCTGCTCACTAAATATTCCATCTCCAGGGCCTGCACAGGGCCTGCAACATGCAACATGACAGGTATTGAAGAATCATGTTTCCGATGAGAAGATGAAAAGAGAAATATTAATTTGAACCAAGTCTTCACCCTTAAGGAATTTGCAACCCAATCAGAGACGGTAAATCTACACTCAACTCTACTATAAGACTCTATCGAACAAGAGAAGTGCCATAGGAGAGAAGAAAAGTACTGTGACAGTAGAAAGGAAACAAAACCACATCCAAATGAGAGCTATTAGAAAGAGCTTAAGGCAGAAACTGAAGTGGGCCTTGGAAGAAGGGAAGAAGAATGTTTTGATGTGTAGAAAAGACTGGAGCATGTCAGGAAATGCCAAGTAATTTGTTTTTGCTGGAGTGAAGGGTATGCACAGGGAAGATATGGAGTTCAAGACTGGAGAGGATGGCTGGGGTTACATCTGAGGGCCTTGAAGTCCAAGTAGATGGTATATCTTTAATTTGGTTACCAAAGAAACCTTCGAAGGGGTTTGAGCATACCAAGTATTGGGCCATTATTTCATTCTTTGTTGCTATCAAGTGACGGTACATCTCTTAGGGTGCTTTTAAAGTAAAAAAAGATGTAATAGTGATCTGTGCCTCCACGTTTCTTTGATCACCATGCTGATTCCCTGATCCTTTCCCTAATGAGGAGTAACAGTTCGGGATCAAACAAAAAAAGTATAGTTTATAAATGTTTGACTTTTCTGGTTCTAGTCCTAGACTTTGTAAAATAACAATAAATTTATTGTAAGACAATTGATGAACTATTGTATGTAGAGAAAAAAATTCTTGATAATTCGTTAAATAAGGTAATTCAAATATTTTAAGTTGTTTTGATGGTATCATTTAGACTAAGCTCCATTGTTGTAAGTTTCAATATGGTAACTGGCCTTCTTTTAACATTTTTTTTAATTAAAAAATTTTTTTAAATTTCTTTAAATGAGGATTTATGAAATGAAAATTTGGAATTAAATAACAAAAGAAGAAGTATGTAGTTATATATACATAAAGGCATACTTGACAACAAATAAAATGATGTTTTAAAAATATAATAATGTTGAGGGGTGCCTGGGTGGTTTAGCCAATTGAGTATCCAGCTCTTAGTTTCAGCTTAGGTCTTGATCACATGGTTCATGAGTTCGAGCTCTGTGTGGGGATCTGTGATGGCAGCAGGGAGCCTGCTTGGGATTGTCTTTCTCCCTCTCTCTCTCTGCCCCTCCCCCCCTCATTCTTGTTCTCTCTCTCCCAAAATAAATAAATAAACTTTAAAAATTATTTAAAAAATTATCCCAGATTTATTTCTCAAAGTTCTGGTGGCTAGAAGTCCAAGATGATGAGGAGGAATCTCATGGTCAGGTTTTTGGCGAATACACTCTTCCTGGGGGACCATCTTCCCTCTGTGTCCCACACCTCAGAAGGGGCAAGGAACCTCTCTGACCTCTTATTATAAGGGGACTAATCCCATTCATGAGGGCTTCACCCATATGACCTAATCACTTCTCAAATGTCCAACCTCTAAATACCATCACACTGGGATTAAGGTTTCAACATATGAATTTTGGGAGTCACAAACATTCAGTCCTTTGTACTTTTCTCTTTCAACAAATTCACAGAAATCAGCTCAGGTTATGGAATATCAGTAAACTTTGTAAAATCATAGATTGTCTTGAGTTTTTGCTAATAATTTTTTGTTTACTTAGAACTTTCATTTATGCCAGAGGTTAAGATCATGATGAACATTTTATACTCTTAAAAACAATTTCTAGTATCTTTTAAGATAGTTGATATTCAGTGTTTTTTGAACTTTAGATATTTTTTAAAAAAATGTGTTTAATACCTCTATGTTCTTGGCACCCATTATATGGGTGTTCTCTCATTACAATATTTTGAGGGAGTAAACTGATGTTTGATGAATACTTATTCTGTGTCTGACACTGTCCTAATTTTTTTCAGACATATGTGAGCCTACTTTGAAATTAAGAGATGTTAAGTAAAATGTTCAAGTATTTATAGATATTATTTGTTGACAACAAATAATAAGGATTTAAGGATTTAAACTCAGCGGTGTGAGTTTAATTTATATAAATTATAGTAGGAGTGGTGATGGGCTTCCCAGAGAAGGTGGCATTTTATCTGGGATATAATGGTATAGTAGAACTTTGCTACATACAAAAGGGCTCAAGGAAACTTCCAGATTGAGAGAACTTATATCCTTGGTGTCTCTCTCACTTCTTCCACTTTCCATTTCTCATTCTAGTATTCATTGGTGATTGTATTTTACAACGGCAAAAGTATACATCTGACACTCTACAAATTTTCTCTAGAGTGATTCCAGGCTTTTCTCTACCTGATTAACCTGATCCTTATAAAACCCTATGAATGAAAATAAATATGATAAAAACAAAAATCTACTTCATAAAGATAGTATTTTCAAAATTTTTGTGTGGAACTATGCTCCAAATTTCCATTGCTGTAGTTTCATACACTTATTGTTAAGCAGGTTGCATGTAAGTGTTAGACTGGGGTCACAATGAGTTAAGAACTTCAGGACATCATAGAAATGTAAATCCTTCCAAGCAAACAGCTACAGGAGCCTAAGGATTTTCAATTCATAGGAGCCATCTCTTCATTCTTTGAAGATTATGGCATCAATAAAAATTATATACAAAGCCATGAAAAATGGTTCTTTGGAGAGAAGTCCTTTGTCAGAAATCAATTTTGCTCAACAGAACGTCTCTGACCGCTATCATAAAAGATAAAAATCTTAGGGTGAGAAGGGAACTTAGGAGGTCATCTCTGTATCCTGATAGGACCACATCTAATCCTGTTTTGAAATATGATACTGTTTTGATAAGATCCTCCCAGGAAAAGAGATCATACAAGTTTTTCATGTGCCCAATTAATGTGGAATAATCTCCTAGGTAAAAACAAACAAGCAAAAAACAAAAACAAAAAAACCCCACCTTTCTATCTAGTTTATATTATCCTTGTTTCTTTAGTAGAAATTGAGGGTTTATCTTTGTTTTTCACCCTTCACCCCTCAATTAGATGCCTTTTATATCTTTGAAGATTATTAATCTCTAAACTTTAATTTTGATTCTAAATAGTCCTGGTTTTCTGAATATTCCCCCACAGACATTATTTTTCTGCTTTCTAAACATCTTCTTTAATTGGTAATAAGGCATTTCCAAGTTCACACATTATTCATTGTCCATAATGCTCAGAAAAATGTAGATGACCCTAGAGGGTAGGGTTATATGTAAAGAGTTGAAGGATTTGGAACTTTGCAGAGGGAAATAAGAAGAAAAACTCATGATTTTTACTACCAATAACTACCATTTTATGCACTGAAAATATTAAAAAGAATGACAAGTGGCAGTCATGAGAGGCAAAAAACAAGGTGAAATGTCCTAAATCAATACTTTCATGCAGAAGAGTGTGCAGGAGATTGGGTTGGGGAGGAGGGAACTAGGACTTTTCACAGCCCTTGCCTCGTCTGGGCATGAGCCTCTGGTATTGAATGCGCTTCACTGACTTGGGTGTTTCTACAACAGAAAATGAAGACAAGTCCCCCATGAGGCGCACTTGCTACCTATCAGAATGATCATAACCCAATCAATACAGGGTGTCACAGAAAAACATATGTCTAGGCCCCTACACTCCACTCCATGTTATGTGCTATGATGTTATACTTGTTTACAAACCTCATTATTTTTCTGTTTAGGGGTCATTCTATTATTTATAGCTGTACCTGCAGTCACCTAGCCCCTACACAGGGTTTGTCCCTGTGGTTTGTCCTATCTATATGTGTAGCCATAACTCACTTATCAGTTAAATGGCATAAAAGTTTTTATACTAGTGAATTCAGACATAACAAATGAACATATGGGCAGAGCAAATAATTTCTAAATGAATGAGTGGATTAGAATGGGGGTAGTATTGAGTTATAGCTTCCAGGGTGGGGACAAGTTAACTGCTGGAAATAATCATACAGCAAAGGACATTTAATTAACAGAGGAAAAAAACAACAAGTATAAAGAACCCCACAGTAAAGTTAAGCCTTGAACAACACAGGGGTTAGAGGTGTCAACATCTGTGCAGTAAAAATTCTGGGTATTTCTTTTGACTCCCCCTAGACTTAACTACCAATAACCTACTGTTGACTGGAAACTTTACCCAGAGCATAAACAGTCGATTAACACATATTTTGTATATTATCACACATTGCATTCTTACAATAAAGTAAGCTAGAGAAAATAAACTGTTGATAAGAATATCATAAGAGAAAATGTACTTACAGCGATATACTGTAAAAAAAATCTACCAACAGGCAATACTCCTGACAGTCTTGTGAGTCTGTCTTTTGTTTCAACAGTGTTTGGACAGAATAGACCCAAGGATGCCCTTTCTTCCAGCCTCTGGCCACCTGTAAGCTTCCTGTCTAGTCACAACCTTCAGAACCACCCTCTCAGCTACTCTTTGCCCCAAGGACAGGCCAACACTGTGTTTTGAGCTGAGTTCCTTGTTGGCAATCAAACATGAACTCCAGATTTATCAGAATTATTCCACCCAGGTGGAGGCCACTGTCAGCCTCCTGCTTGACACACATCTGTGGGCCTCCTACGCTTTGTGGCTCTGGAGGGTATGAGCTGCTTCTTCTTAAGTTGACTGGGGAGAAGCATGAGGATTCCTAGCATGAGGGTTCCCATCTTTTCACGATGCCAAAATAGTACTCAGCTATGCCCTCTTCAAGGACATGCAGAAGCTCTCTCAGGACGTGTGGGCCTGAACCCAGGATGCTGTAGTAGCCCCCGTGGTCCTGAAAAAGAGCCTGAAGTAGCCCCTTCTAGCGCTGCAGGCATTGGGTCCCACAGACACAGACACCCAGCTCCTCATTTCCTGGAGAACTGCTTCCCAGGAGAGGAGGTGAAACTCAGCAAGAGCCTGCACCTCAGCAGGCTCGACCCTCCCATGTGGGCTGGGTGCTGATCCAGAGGCTCACCCACAAGCATGACTAGGAGCCCAGCAGCACGAAGGGCCCCTCTGGCCTGCCCCTGGGGCCAGGGCTTCTGCCTGAGTCTCTCCCTGTAGCCACTAGCCGGCTTTTTAGCCACCCTGGAGCCTTCTCCCAAGCTGTGGATGAAGGGGAAACAATGAAGCTTTTTGTAGAAAAAAAAAAAATCTGTGTATAAGTGGACCTGTGCAGTTCAAACCCATGTTATTCAAGGATCAACTATAATGAGTAAAATATGTATTATTCCAGTGAGATGTGACAGGACAATATTTGAAAAATAGAAGCTTGGAATAGTGGAGTGCAGTGTTTTGGGTTTTTTTTTTTTTTTTTTTTTTTTTAAGAGAGAGAGTGCCCCATGCGTGTGAGTGGGGGAGGGACAGAGAGAGTGGAAGGGTGTGTGTGTGGGGAAGAGAGAGAGAGAGAGAGTCCTAAGCAGTCTCTATGATATCAGTGCAGAGCCCAATGTGGGGCTTAAACTCACAAACTGGGAGATCATGACCTGAGCCAAAATCAAGAGTTGGACGCTGAACTGACTGAGCCACCTAGGCGCCTGTGGAGTGCGGTGGTTCTTAGAGGGTGATCCAAAACAAGAGCAGCAACACTTGGGAACTTGTTTGAAATGCAGACACTCTAACCTCAACCCACAGCTAATGAATCGGACTCGGGTTGTACCTGCAGTTGTGTTTTAACAATCATCTCTAGGTGACTCTGATTCTGATGCTGCTGAAGTGTGAAAACCCCTGATGCAGTGGATGAAGCAGATCCCTCTTTAGGACTGAGATGCTTATTATTATCTCAGCTCTAGGAATGTAGCTTATCCATGGCTCTAGGAGTTGCCTGTGACCAAAAGGAGCAGCTTTGTCCAAGGTTAAGTCCTTCTCTTATCCAATGATTTGTTGGTGACGGGACCTGAAGCTCAGCTTTTTATTTAATTTGGAACATTTCTGAAGAGATGCACATGCTTCTGAGCTCTGTCCAATCAGTTGTGGCCTCTGTTGTACCTGCATCCTGTCAAACTCTTCCTTTACTCAATCCTGCTTCCCTTTGATCCTTAACAGATGTTATTGCTGAGAGCACCGCCCGCATCTCGACAACAGTGTCTGTTTCCTGAGGAACCTGAAGCCTCTTTGCTTTCACATTGTTGGAGGAGGTCATGGAGAAGATGTGACCTTCAGTCGACCCTCGAGCTGGACCTAGGAATCAGGGGCTCCTCACCCCCTCTCTCCCTCCTTGGAACATACACTCCACATATTATTTCCACACTAGAAGCAGCTTCAATGACGCAACCTTGAGAGATGCAACCATGGTTGTTCAGACCATGTTAGACGGTATAACATGACTGAACCGTGTTAAGGTCTCTATATAAACCTTCAGGAACCTGGCAGGCTGGTGTGGTAATCTAGTCATTTTACGAGCCTTGTAAGTTCCCTTGCTCATTAAATCTGCCACCTACCAATCTGCGGTGGTCTGCCTCTTCCTCGGGGCTCTCCTTTCCTTCTGTGTAGGGGGGCCAGTTTCGAATTTCACCAAGGGAACTTCTGAAGTTGTAAAATAACATGTGTTCCAAAAGTCCACATACTTGAGAGGGAGCGGGAACGAGTCCACCAAATAACAAACAAACAAACAAACAAACAAAACACAAAGGTCCATGAGGAGCAACAGAGGATGGAGAAGTTTCTGCTAAGCCAGCAAGGAGAGAGCCAAAGGCAAGGTGACAAATGTATGGACAGAGGTAGGCCTGACTGAGAAGGACCCCACACGCTCCTTATTGGGACGATGCCCCCAAGAGCCCTGGGAAGATACAGCAGGGCCCTATCTAGGGACTTGGGAACTTTGTTAGCTTTGTGGAAATTCTCATGGCCTCAGGTAGGTCACTGATGGAATAGGGAAAGCCAAGTTCCTGCCAGACAGAAACAAGGAACATTGCTGGGCAACCTGAATAGATTGCCAAGGATGAGACGGAATGACATACATCTGTGTAGGTACTTTTGTGGTCGCATGACGTTGAAAATTGGATGAAGCACCCCGCCTCCAAATCAAACTCCAAAAGATGTCCACTATAAGCACCCTCTTTTCACTGGACACTATGTCACTTGACAAAAGGAAAAAATTTATGGAGTCTATGTTTCTTTTCCCATGTCAAGATATGACACAAAAGATTAAATAGTTAAAAAACTAAATTTATAACATTTTACACATAATCATGAGCTAAGATTTCTATCCCACAGCACAAAGTGGAGACTCTATTTTTTGTTACATAAAGTATATTAAAAATAACCAAACAGGGCGCCTGGGTGACTCAGCCGGTTCAGCATCCAACTTCAGCTCAGGTCATGATCTCACAGCTTGTGAGTTCAAGCCCTGCGTTTGGCTCTGTGCTAACAGCCAGAACTTGGAGGCTGCTTCAGATTCTGTGTCTCCCTCTCTCTCTGCATCTCCCCTGTTCACACTCTATCTCTTTCTCTCTTAAAAATAAACATGGAAAACAATTAAAAAAAACAAACAACTCCCTTTCCAATAACTCAGAGCAGAGAAGTTTGCAATGGCAGCAATAGAGGACTCCATTTCAGCGGATGTCTGCTGAGGTGTGTATAGTAGTTAAAAGATTCAGGGAGAGTGACAGTTGAGACAAACTCTGCTCTTTTGAGAACTCTGAGCAATTGTGAACACAGACTACTTTCAGTTTTTAGATAATGGCAGTTTTTGTACAGAGGTCAGCCTGAGATGGACTAAAGTGGGTTACAAGAATAAGAGCTGATCTAATCTAGAAAAGATCTTATCTTTTTATGGGTTTCACAAAGATTTCAGTGAGGAGAAATTAGTTATCAATAGGCAATGTTCTCTTAATATAGGCATATGATTATACTGTGAATAATAAAAGCTACATTTATTGAGTGCTTACTATGTGCTGGGCACTAGTCTTGAGTTTAAAGTGCATATCAGCCACTGTTAATAAGGGTTCTCTGAATCAGGTGGACTCACCTGTCAGGTGTAGTTACTGCAATGATGCCCAAATTAAGTAGACCTTTTAAGCTTCCTCTTTATAGTATAGAACCTGAATATGTATGGTGAATTCCTAATCATTTAAAAAATTCTATCAATAAGTTAAATGATCATAAAAATTCCACTGCAAAGGAGAAAGAATGTAGAACCCAAAGCTTGGGGTGACTTGCCATATTTATAAATGTTATTAAACATAAATTTAATTCATAAGCATGTTAAAAATAAGCGCTTATTATGAATCTATGAATCATTTTTTCTAATATTCTATAGGATTCATTTTCCAAATTTCCAATTCTTATTACTTCAACTTTTGAATTTAAAAAATATATTGTTTAAAAAAATATATATTCTAGCATTTGGCCATTGTTTAGGGACTGACAACTGTTATGAGCGTTTTCTATTCTTCTGCTTAGAATATGGACATTGAACAATTTACTAATCTGATTCAGAGAATAGGATGAAAGGGAATAACAATCCCTAACTTGAAAATTTGTACTTTATTATCATTTTGCAAGTTTTGTCCATGCTTTGGTTAGCAGGTTAAATAAGAGTTGATAATAATGCATTACTATTTTAAATCATAATAAGGTTTATGTTATTAGGACCTTTAGTCCTTGTCATTTTTATTTATTATTGACGTTTTGTTTGTCCCTCTGGTTTGGTGTTTTTATAAACTACTTCAAGTTAGTAATCCTAACTAAGACGGATTCTACAAGAAGGTATTTTTAATTACTGTTTCTCCTCTCCCATTTTTAGTAGGTTTTATACAAGGCAAACAATATTCAATTTCAAACAATTTTCAAACAATATTCTTTATTCTGACTTTTGGTTCTGTGAGAGCCTCCTCTAGCTTCTATAGACTAACTTCTATTTTTTTCACTTATAAAATAAATTCCCACCATCTACTGACTATATACTATATAAAGGTGGCAAGTTATAATTGGTGGATATAAATAAATGGTTACTTTCCTCTTCTAAAAAGGATTAGGATGAGTTACACTAAACCAAACAAGTTCTAGTTCTTGCACACATGAAAATATAAAGTTCACACCCCCCACAAAAGTCAATGCTTACACCAGAATCTGCCTTTACAGATCACAGCAATATATAAGGAAGATGAATTTTTCTGCCCTGTCCACATTTTACACGTTTGAAAATATTGGGTAAGGGCTTCTATACTCTCACTTTTTGCTAACTCCTCCATGTACAAAGAGGAATGATTTATCTCTTGGTGAGATGGCAAGGATTTGCCATCATGTGTTAATTTTCCGCTCTTAACGAAATACAGAGGTAAACAGCCCTTTAACAATGTGGCCTGCCTTACTTCTCTCGCTGAGTGAAAATACTGGAATTTTCTTTCTTCTACCATTTCCCTGCCTCCAAACCCACACCTACCTGGGCAGGCTCTGTTCCTGTGCAGAGGACGCAGGCAATTTAGGGTGGCTAATTTCAGTTTTGCAGAAAATGAGGGGGAAGCTTAATTTTGAACACAGGTCCAAGCCACAATCTCTACTGCATCTCTACAGGTAGAAAAGCAGGTATTTTAATTACTATCTTGCATCTGTGTGCATTCCTTAATTTGTTTCAAACTAATTAGGTGAAGAGATTTGTCTAGCCCTTTAGAGATATAACACACGGCAACACTATGCCCTGAATGATTTAGGTTATGATTCAGGTGAGAGATGTTCTACTGGAGACAGTTATTATATGCTTTGCTTGGGATCCAGATGTCTTCCAGAACTTTTATGCCTGAAGCTATGCTTAAATAGAATTTTAACTTTTGTAAAACATGACACCTTTTAGGGATTGATCCCACTACACGGCAACAGATTAATGTGACATGGCCTTGCATTACTTAGGGCTTTCAGTTTATTTTCTGGTTGTAGATACCGGTGGGGGGCGGGGGAGAGAATATTTCTTCCCTCATTCCTGAAAATTTCTTCCAATTTAGAGAACTCAGTTTAGAGAACTCCTCCGGTTTCGGCAACTTAGTGGCAATGCTGGCCTCTCTCCACCCCTTTTACCCTGCCCCGGAAATACAGAAGGTCCCACCTACACGTGGCTTCACCGTCGGAGGTTTCGATTACCTGTGGTCCGCGCTGGTCCCGAGGAAGACGATTGCCCACCTGGGATCCGCAGAAGGTCGGTAGTAGCCCGACGCTACGTCCCACGCCTGCGTCCCTCGCCTCACGTCATCTTATCAAGTCCTCATTTTATCATCTCACGTCAGCTGGAGGAGAAGGGTGAGGATAGCGCCATGAGACGTTTTGAGAGAGAGAGACAATATTCATGTATCTTTTATTACAGTATGTTGTTATAATTGTTCTATTTTATTATTATTGTTAAGCTCTTACTGTGCGTAATTTAGATACTGAACTTTATTATAGATATGTGTTTATAGGATAAAACAGCATATAGGGTGCAATACTAACTGTGGTTTCAGGCATCCACTGGGGGTCTTGGAACGGATCCCCCATGAATAAAGGGCAAGTACTATAACTTATATAAATTTGGGGGCACAGTTTAGCCCCCATTCTTTTATGATAAGGCTGTCTTCACCGAGGCGTTCGCTTCTGCTCCTGGGTGTGGCTCTTACCCAGCATTGCCTGTGATTGGATAAGGTACATCTGCCTGACCATGGGTTCAATTAGCAAGCCAATGTAGCTCTTAAGCTGTGAAGTGGTCTTTGATACAGTTCTTTGTAATAAAAGGATGTAATTTTGATTGGCTGTTTTACTGCTTTTATTTCTCTATGTGTATTGGGCCACCTCTATGTTCTGACAGTGGAGTGATGATTTTAGGGTTATGAGTGAGCTAATTCGTGGAGATATTTGGGTATTTGCATAAAGTAAAAATTATTTTTGTGGTATTTCTTAGGAATATCTAAGCATCGCCAACAGAGAGCTATGTATCATTAAAGACATCTTTATTATCCCCTGGAGGGCTGACAGGGCTGACAGGCTATTCTGAGTGGAAGAGGGAATATTAAAATGCAATTAGAAAACTCAGAAAAAGGAAAGGTGTTACTTCTGGCAATTAAGTCAGGTTTTTGTCTACATCCACCTGCTGTTTTCCTTCTTCACAGCTGAGCTTGGTGATACCTTCAAGCCTCAATCAACAGGGAAGATCCTGGATGTTCTGAATGGAGGAGCCCTTTCTTACCCTCTTCTCCTGGTAGGCATTGATGTCTCACCTGCCCTTTTCTCAGTAATAAGAGCTACTATTTGGGGGGGGGGTGTCTTATTTTCTAAGACTTTGAATAAATTATTTAATTTTAAAGTCATGACGGTGATAGAAACTGAGATCCTGAGAAGTTATGTGGCCACAAACCAGAGGCAGAACTTGAAATTAAGTCTCTCCAATTTGGAGATTCACACTTGGATGATATGCAGGAGAAAGCAATCAGATGACTATTGCTTATCTGACCTCTGCAGGTACAAAGTTATGTGGGGAAACAAAACCTGTTATGAGTGTTCCCTAATTGGTAGTGGAGTTTGCAATATTGGTCTGAAACTTCTTCAAATGTATAGATCTGGAGTAGCATTTTTTTTGATCAAGAGCATAAATTGCACTGAGAGACTGTGTCACCACGAATGGTGTCTAGGAGAAGGGCTTTGATTATCTTTTTGCTTAGTTCAGAGCCTTTGCATTAAACACAATACCCACAATACATATTACATAACATAGCAGACGGCATAGTGTTGAAATATTTCAATAGGGTCACCTGAGGCAGTGGTAGTTGGGTATGGCAAACACTGATTTGAAAAATCTGAGCTGTCAAAGGAAATTCTCGAAAGTGGAGTCCCATTTTAGCATTCATGATACGGAAAAAGATAAGACAGCGTTCACTGTCAACACAATTACATTTTGATCCTGAGATGGAATTCTGTAAACATGTTTGCTTGCATGGATCTAAGAAAATACATTTCACCTTTGAGGAATTTTTACTTTTCCTGAACATCTCATTATGTTTTCTCTGTTGTCTTAAGGAGGTCAATCTTCGAGCTTTGTGTAGAATGATGTTTCCTGTGTTATTGCACTCTGCTGTACAGAGTAACAGAATGAGTCTGGAATTCTGACCGGCAGGTTGAAGAGTAGCTCAAATGAATCTGCAGAGGGAAGTCAGNAAAAACCTGGCAGTTGGGCTCCGGTTGTATTTTATTGTATTAATAATTAATTAATCTTTTTTTCTGAAATAGCTCTGTATCCTAGAGGCATTAGCTCCTGTTAATGAAATCTCTTGTGGTATAGGACAGAGCTGGAAATAACAGATTTTAGGCAAGTAGCCTTCATTTGTGGCTTCATCAGAAGTATTGGCTTCTAAAACCTAGCACAGACCTGGCAGATGAGGTGCTCAAAAGCATTTTGAATAATGAATGTAATAGTCCTGTATTCTTATTGAGTACATATAGGATTTGACACTCATGCTAAACCTTTTGCAATGTAATTGTGTTTAAAATAGACATATCTTTCAGCAAAATTCCTTGTGTGTGGTACTACTGCAAACATGTGTCTTGCTTTATAAAATAAGTGAGTTTCTAAAATTTAAAGAATATATTGAGCACATATCACAGGGCAGAACTTCACTCTCTGCTCAAGCTTTGGCAAATACGTGATAATGTTCTCATACTTCCACTAAGTGCATGGTGACTCAGATGAGTTAAATAACTTACCCAGAATCACAGGCTGGTGAGGATTCACTCTGGATCTTTTTCACTCTGGTTTTAAGACATCTAGCCATCTTTCAAATGAGTGGGAAAATTAAAAAATAAAGGATTTTTGTAGTAAAATAGTCCTTATAATAGGAAATACATTTAAAAATAATGCACATTATCCTTCTATGTCTTTTGCAAATTTTATGTTTTATGTTAATTTAAAGTATGTCTATAGAAATATCAATATTATTTTCAAAAAATATATTGTATATGTTTCATATTATAATATGGTGTTTTATACATATTGTTTAAATTTTATAATAATCATATAAAAATAGGTATATCATTCTTATTACAAATGGGGATAAATAAAAGAACAGTGAGGTAAAATTACTTGTCCAAGAATATATACCTAAAAAATTGGAAAAATCTATGATTTTTTTAACCTAAATTTTTTCAAGTCTTATAGGTTCCTAGATCAATTACAGAAATTTCTAGAATAATATAAATATTGCCTAACTAGAATTTAAGTCACAATAATTGCCAAATTTTATTCTAACATTAAAGGGAGTTATCACATTGTTTTTGATAGTCTCTTTGTCACTAAATATAATAGTTTAATAATTTTGATTTTTCCAATAACTTAATTTTACAAGAAGTTTGTATCCTTTTAAACAAATATTGTCAATTATTCTCCATGTTTCTTAAGCCATTAAAATCTAAGAATCAAATAAAACATAATTTTCTCAGATGACAGAAAGATAGGAACATACGTAACATTATCCTTGTGACTTTTTTTATTGGTGAACTTGTTGAGGAAAAACATTTCTACTAGTAAATTCTTACAAGAGTTTTTACTTCTTTTACCAAACTCTTTACAATGAGACTTGAGAGGTGGGTGACTAATACCCTGGTATTTTTTTCAGCCTGTGCTAGTAGTTCTGAGGATTGCTTGATGCAGGGATTAAAATTGCTGTTATCCTGCAGGTATGTCCCGGGTGCAGAGGTGACTTATCTCTTGTTGTCTAGTCTGCTTAGTGAGTGGTGTGGAATAAGAAAGTCAATACATTAACAACAGAGGATTTCAGAATGGATATTGCTTGCTTGATTGGCTGTGCAGACTGATACCTTGCTTGAATGACTACACAGGGAAGGGAGACGGCTGGTGTTGTAGAGGTTGTGGTAAAGAGAGGGAGACCCAGAGTAGCTTGGGGGAACAAGCCATCTTCCATCAGGATCCAGTCCTTGTGTATAATTATTTTCCCATATGCTTTTGGCATACAGTATGTTAACCTGTTTTCTCTTGTAGGCAGATAGATACCTCAGTTTACAAGTGTGTGCACAGATATACTCAAAGATATGAAAGTGAACTAATCACAAGTCAACATTCACAATTCCAGAACTACCTCATTTTTCTTTATCAGTTTTAATTCTTATTGTTTCAAAATCTGTTTCAAAGGATGTTTGGTACAAAAAGGTAGTGAAACAGTGTATAAATGAAAGTTTAAACTTTCTTAAATCTACCCACCCAAATCAATCTCATTTTCCAGAGGAAATGACTTATAGAACAGACAGATCTTTCAAGGGATTTTCCTATAAAATATTTTGTTCTTATTTTATCTGATTTTTTTTCCTGTGAAAGGAGACCATGACATCTTTCCATAGGACTGTATGTATCATTTTAAAGCAATTGCTGTTTACGAAAAAAACAAAAAAACAAAACAAAACAATCTGTAACTTTGGACAAATCTTGGCTTAGAATTCTTGGATGTTAGGTTTATTAATTAGGACTCTTTTGCTGTGAGGAGAAATTTATATTATTTAAAAATGGATTTTTATTGACTTGCAAAGTTGAAAAGTCCATGAATAGAGGTGGCTTCAAGCTAACCTGACCTTGGGGAATCAAATGACAGCACTGTACTTCTCTCATTTATTTGATCCTTTAGCACCACTTCCTTTTTGTTGGTTACATCCTCTGGTAGGTCCAGCCTCATGGTGACAAGAGGGCTGCAGCAACCCTTATCTTGAATTCACTTAGCTTCAAATGAAGTAGTGAAAAGTATCCATTTCCAGAATTGAATCTTATTGGTTCTGATTGATTTGATGAGTCACATACCCATTTGTATTAATGGGCTGCCATAACAGACTGGATGGCTCGAGCAACAGGAAATTATTTTCTCACATTTCTGGAAGCTAAAAGTCCAAGTTCAAGGAGTTAGCAGGTTTGGATTCTTCTGAGGCCTCTCTCTTTGGCTTGAAATTGTCCACTTTTTCTCTTGTCTTCCCGTGGTCATCCCTCTGTGTGTTTGTGTTTTAATCTCCTCTTCTTAGAAGGACACAAGAAATACGGGAATAGGGACCACCCTAATGACTTTATTTAACCTTATTTACTTTTTTAGATATTTACTATCTCCAAATACAGTCACATTTTGAGTTACTGGGGGTTAGGACTTCAACATATGAATAATCTGGGGATGGGGAGAGGATACAATTCAACTTATAACATCATTCCTATATAACCACTATCACATTCCTACATAACCACGTTCCCATCCTAGGTCAAATACCACATTTAGATCTAGCAGGAGAGTCAAAGGACTGGAAATAGGGAGGGGTGAAATTTTTTAAGTGAAAACTAGCCACTGTCTTCAGCATGATGGTGAGTGGATACTATCCAGTCAAAAGCCAACATGTGTCCATTTCACTAAGAAAATGCAGGTTAAGATTATAATATCAGTAGCAGCTATTTTGTTAATAAATTAATAATAAAGAATTAATAAAGGAAGAAATGGATTCTTGAATTAAACTTTGCATGTTTACTTCAGGGGAAACAAAAATATTATATTTCTTAAAAAAGAGAGAAGTAGTAGCTTCACCAAGAAAACTTTATACCAAAAAAAAATGGTTAACCTGAGAATAGGATGTTTGAGTAACTGAACATTTTTGGCTAGGAAAAAAGTAACAGCAAATATAGGGCTTTCTGTAATAGGATATGGCCTTGTTTATCTTGATTTTTTAATTTTTAGAAATAGTGATTTTTTTTCTCCACAATGTTTTTGCAATTCTTCATATACAAAACAAAACAAGCAAAAAATTCCCTAATACTCAGAGAAAGGAACAGAAATGCAACTGAAAGAGCTGCATATAATACCCAATGATCATGGCAAGCAGGACAATATATTTGCCACCAAATTGAAGATGACATCAGGAGGCATTATTTCCTTCATGTGGTAGGATGAGAAATCAATGCAAAGTGCAGGTAATGCTTTAATTAGTGCACGTTTCTTTAATACATTGTGGCAAGTGAACCTGATGTCCAGGAGGAATCACATAGTGAAGTTCACACACTGTTTAGTTAACCAATCACTGAGACAAGGTGATGACATATCACTTGACCTAAGACTGGTTTATATGCGGTACCCCTGGTTTGGGTTTTGAGCTCCACATAAACAATATGGATTGAGTGTGAGGAAAAAAATGAATTAATCCTATTGTCAGCAAAAGAGGGGACAGATCTTAGGGGAGGAGAATGCAAACAATAAGTATCCATTGTATTCCCTAGAAAGATAATAAAGATAATTGAAGACTAAAGCACACCTAATGAAATTATTAAATGTTAAATATTAAAGTAGGAATAATAGAAATATAAAACCAGAAGAAATAATTAGTTTCATTTCAGAGATTTTATATGCAAGAGAGCAAGTGAGCAATATTTCCAGAATTTAGAGGGAGAATAGATTTCATCCATAGAGGATACATCAAGCCAAGTTGTCATTAACATGTCAAGGCAACAGAAAGAGATTTCCAAATATACAAAGGGTCTTTAATTATATGTCCTATGTAGCCTTCATGAAAAATCTATTTTAATGCATAATCTATTCAAGCAAATGATGGAAATTGTGGGAAGAAAATTCTGGTGGTAAATATTAATTTTTAAAAACATAATTACATTATAAATCATAGTTGCGAAACTAACTTTTATGATTAAGACTCTCGAACAAAGCCATATAATGAAATAATTAATAATTATTAATAATTCAATTATAGTATACCAGGGAAAGTGTCCCAGGACTTGTCACCAGAATTGGAAGAAAAAGGGAGGGAGAGATGATAGAATTATACACATTTTTGCATTGTTCATAGTGATGGTAAATAACAAAGCATCTGTGTGTATAAATACAACTTTAGAAAATAGGAAATCGAAAGAAATAACAATTGTAGCCAGAGATTTTTATTTTGTTTATAAGTTTTTATTTTAATTCCAATTAGCTAATGTGCAGTGTTATATTAGTTTCAAGTGTATAATGTAGTGATTCAACACGTACATACAACATTCAGTGCTCTTCTCAAGTTCATTACTTAATCCCCATCACCATTTAACCTAATCTCCCACACTCTGGTAACCTCTCTGATAACCATCAGTTTGTTCTTTATAGCTAAGAATCTGTTTCTTGGTTTGTCTCCCTCCCTTCCTCATTTGTTTTGTTTCTTGAATTCCAGCTATGAGTGAAATCATATGGTATTTGACTTTTTCTGACTGACTTATTTCACTTAGCATTATACTCTCTAGCTCTATCCATGGTGTTGCAGATGGCAAGATTCATTCTTTTTTATGGCTTAATACACTCCACTACACACACACACACACACACACACACACACACACACACCACTTCTTTATCCATTCATCACATAATGGACACTTGGGCTGTTCCATACTTTGGCTATTTTAAATAATGCTGGTCTAAACAGCAGGGTATGCGTATCCCTTTGAATTAGTCTTTTTGTATTCTTTGGGTAAATACCCAGTAGTGCGCTTGCTGGATTATAGGGTAGTTCTATTTTTAACTTTTGGAGAAACATCCATACTGTTTTCCACAGTGGCAGCACCAGTTTATATACCCCTCAACAGTGTAGGAGGATTCTTCTTTCTCCAAATCCTCACCAACACTTGTTTCTTGTGTTGTTCATTTTAGCCATTCTGACAGGTGTTGAAGTGATAGCTCATTGTAGTTTTGATTTGCATGTCCCTGATAGTAAGTAAGGATGACTGTCTCTTCAGGTGTCTTTTAGCCATCTGTATGTCTTCTTTGGAGAAATATCTGTTCATGTCTTCTGGCCATGTTTTAACTGGATTATTTGTTTTTTGGGTGTTGAGTTGCAGAAGTTCTTCATATATTTGGTTGATAACCCTTTATCAGATATGTCATTTGCAAATATCTTCTCCCATTCTGTCTGTTGCCTTTTAGTTTTGCTGGTTGTTTCCTTCATGGTGCAGAAGATTTTTATTTTAATAAAGTCCCAATAGTTTATTTTTGCTTTTGTTTTCATTGCCTCAGGAGATAAATCTAGAAAAAAAGTTGTCGTAGCTGATGTCACAGAGGTTACTGCCTGTCTTTTCTTCTAGCATTATGCTTTTAGGTCTCACATTTAGGTCTTTATTTTTGTTTGTGGTATAAGAAAGTGTTCCAGTTTCATTCTTTTGCATGTTGCAGTCCAGTTTTCTCATTTGTTGAAAAGACTGTCTTTTTTCCATTGGATATTCTTTCCTGCTTTGTTGAAGATTAATTGAGCTTATAATTGTGGGCTTATTTCTGGGTTTTCTGTCTTGTTCTATTGATCTATGTGTCCATTTTCATGCCAGCACAATAATGTTTTCATTACTAGAGTTTTATAACCTGAAGTCCAAAATTGTGATGCATCCAGCTTTGCTTTTCTGTTTCAATATTGACTTGACTATTCATCGTCTTTTGTGGGTCTGTACAATTTTTTAGGGTTGTTTGTTCTAGTTCTGTGAAAAATTCTGTTGGTATTTTGATAAGGATTGCATTGAATTTGTAGATTGCTTTGGGTAGTGTAGACATTTTAACAATATTCTTTTAATACATGGACACTTGTATTTCTTTGTGTCATCTTCAATTTCTTTCATCAGTGTTTTATAGTTTTTGTAGTAC
Source organism: Crocuta crocuta (assembly GCF_008692635.1). Lineage (NCBI taxonomy): Eukaryota > Metazoa > Chordata > Mammalia > Carnivora > Hyaenidae > Crocuta > Crocuta crocuta. The sequence continues at coordinate 615,437 of NW_027531905.1, read as the reverse complement.
AGGTCTTTTACCTCTTTTGTTAGGTTTATTCTTAGGTATCTTATTATTTTTGGTGCAATTGTAAATGGGATTATTTTCTTAACTTTTCTACCTGCTGCTTTATTATTGGTGTATAGAAATGCAACAGATTTATCTACATTGATTTTGTATCTTGTGACGTTAGTGAATTCATTTATCACTTGTAGCAGTTTCTTGGTGGAGTCTTTTGGGTTTTCTCTCTCTATATAGTATCTGGTCATCTGCAGATAGTGAAAGTTTTACTTCTTTCTTACTGATCTGGATGCCTTTTATTTCTCTGTGTTGTCTGATTGCTATGGCTAGAACTCCCAGTACTATGTTGAATAAAAGTGGCGAAAATGGACTTCTGTTGCTTGTTACTGATCTTAGGAGAAAAACTCTTGATTATTCCCTATTAAAGATGATGTTAGCTATGGGTTATTCATAGATGGACTTTATTATGTTGAGGTATCTAAACCTACTTTGTTGAGGGCTTTTATCATGAATGGATGTTGTACTTTGTCAAATGCTTTTTCTGCATCTGTTGAAGTGATCATATGGTTGATATCATTTCTCTTATTGATGTGATGTATCACGTTGATTGATTTGTGACTATTGAACCAGCCCTGCAACCGGGAATAAGTCCCACTTTATGTGGTGAATTATTTTTTAAATTGTATTGTTGGTTTCAGTTTGCTAGTATTTTGTTGCGGACTCTTATATCTGTGTTCACCAGAGATACTGGCCTGTAGTTTTTTTGTGGTAGATTTATCTGATTTTGGCATTAGGGCAATGCCTGCCTCATATGAATAAATTTGAAAATTTTCCTTCCTTTTCTGTGTTTTGGAACAGTTTGAGAAGAATAGGTATTAACTCCTCCTTAAATGTTTGGTAGAGTTCTCCTGTGAAGTCATCTGGCTCTGGACTTTTGTTTGTTGGGTGTTATTGATTACTGATTCAATTTTTTGCTGGTTATAAGTCTGTGCAAAATATCTATTTATTCCTCTTTCAGTTTTGGTAGTTTATGTGTTTCTAGGAATTTATTAATTTCTTCTAGGTTGTCCAATTTGTTGGCATATAGTTTTTCATAATATTCTCTTATAATTGTTTGTATTTCTGTGGTATTATTATTTCTCCTCTCTCATTTGTGAGGTTTTATTTTTATTTTTTTTTTTGAGTCCTTTCTTCTTTTTCTTGATAATTCTTACCCAGGTATTTTTAGTGTTTCTTTTACCCTGAACATACTGAGAAATCCATAATCCAGTAATGAAGGAGATAGTATTTCTAGTAATTAATAGAGATGCTATACAAATTTATATACTTATTGAGACTCTACTTTTTCTAAAGTCCCTATGAACCCACAAAGGAAATATTAATAAATTTCAGAAAGTAGAAAAGCAATTTAGTAAATCTCTGAATTTCTGAATGTAAATTAGTAAAACCGGATATACCTAGCAAAAGAAAAACAAACTAAACAATAGCTTTTGGGGGCACCTGGGTTGCTCAGTTGGTTAAGTGTGTGACTCTTGATTTTGGCTCAGGTCATGATCTCACAGTTTTGGTACTGACAGTATGGAGCCCACCGGGGATTCTCTCTCTTTCTCTTTCTGCCCCTTCCCTGCTTGCATACACACATACTCTCTCAAAATAAATAAATAAACTTAAAAAAAAAAAGAAACAATAGCTTTCATTTAACCACCTGTTGGGTCAAATAGAAAATAAAAACTGAAGTTGCAGAATATTTTGCAAACAAGAGTGAGAATACTACATACAACAACTTAAGGAAAAGAATATGAAAATAATTAAGCATTCAGTATAGGAAATTGAACAAATACATCCAATGAAAGCAAATGAATGAAGCAATAAAGATAAAACCATAAATCAAAGCATAAATTAAATAGAAAAAATAGTAGAATTGATATAAGGAGGTTAAACAATAGTAACAAAATCAATCAGATGGGTAACTTTCCACTTACCTTCATCAAAGGTGTAGCTGGGAAGAGATGAAAACAAAATACATAGATTTAAGGGTGAAAAGAAGAAATGATCCACCAGTAGAGAAATAACAGACTTACAAAAAATAGTTTTCAAGAATCTATGCTAATAAATAAGAAAAGCTCCTTAAATGGATGATTTTCCAGAAGATATATTACCCAAATTAACTCCTTAATGGGATAGAAAAATATAAATATCTAATAGTCATGAAGGAAATTAGTTGTCAAAGAGCCAGTGCCCTCATCTCCACCTATTTTTGAAAACGAGAACTTTTTATGTCTACAGTGTCTGGCAGCAATATTTATTATCTATAATATGAAAGAATGATTTCCAGCCATCCTAAGATTATATTTGTACATTGTCTCAATACTCTGGGCTATGTGTTGCCTGATTTAGGTATTTTAACTAGTTTAAAACATTTATTTATTTTTGAATAATACAAGTCTCCCGTGCTATCTGAATGTAAAGCATTGTAATGAAACCTTTTGTAAGCCAGAATGCTGTAAGGTTAAGAAGCAGTCACTATTAATTTATATGGAAAAATGTTGAGCCTTCCCAGGCCCCCAAAATAACCTCTCTTAGGCTTTTCTGATACCTTAGAACAAATCTTGTTAACAGATGCATGAAATAAATCAAGACAAAGCCCAGATGCTCACACAGTTCAAAGCTATGGCAGCTTGATGCTGAGGTGCTGAGTGTAGTTCCTGGGGAAGGGACGCGGCAAGGCCACCCCAGCTGTTCCTGGTTTATGGGCCTGCAGAACAACTCGGCTGCAAAACAACCAATGAATGCTGTTTTTGCCTTTTGTCTTTCTTCCTAAAAGTGACAGTCCCCTTCAGATTTCTTTTGGTTCACAGAAACAAGTAGTACTAATATAGGTCGTTTGTTAAAGTAAAGTGGTGTAGCACAAACTTTCAAAAAATGGGTGGGGAGAGAGCTGTGTCCGCTTGCCTATTTGGAATTCAATGTCTGCTGTGAAATTGGTGGTAGGAATCTAGAATCACCCTGTCAGGGGAAATCTTGTCATTTAATCCTTTCCATTTCTGAATTAAGAAATATCTCCATAGAGGTCATGCATTTTCTCTACCATGGTCATCTAGCAAGCTAGGGATAGAACAAACGCTAGAAAAAAATGAGTTACCCGACCAGAATAGAAAATGTAGGAAAAGGTTCCTTTGCCAAGTGTTGGTGAGGGAAAAGAAGCTATTATAGAGAATTCCCTGGAAGACTTTACTCCCGGAAGTACTTTAACCTTAGTTAACGGTATAAAGTACTTGCAGGTTCTCAGTGCTTACATATCTACACAATTTAAAGCAGAGCAATGAGGCAAATGTGTAAAATTATTAAAAAAAAAACTTCCCGAGTCAGTAAAAATATATTCTGAGGAGGTTTTCTTCAAAATTAGAGCCGAGAGTAACAGATGTCTTACAAATGAACAGTTTTTGTGGGTGTACAAGAATTTGAAAATGGTCCCCAAAGGTTACGAAGCCTCACTGTTTATGAAAAACAGAATCATTAGTGCATAGCCTGGGTAAGCAATAATGTCACATTCTGACATTACCACACCATCAAAGCTGCAGAGAAAAAGCAAGCTGGGCAGCAACAGCTGTATTTCCAAATGGTGGAATTGTTAAAATGTTACAGAGATCAATGGAAGTTACTTATATTCACCACAAAGATGCCTTGATGAGGTGGGTTTCATTTAATTAATATTCTACAAGAACAAGTCCTTCAAGATTTAGAGACCCAGGGGCGCCTGGGTGGCTCAGTCGGTTAAGCGTCTGACTTCTGCTCAGGTCATGATCTCACAGTTCGTGGGTTTGAGCCCCGCATCAGGCTCTGTGCTGACAGCTCAGAGCCTAGAGCCTGTTTCAGATTCTGTCTCTCTCTCTCTCTCTCTCAAAAATAAATAAAACAAAACAAAAAAAAAGATTTGGAGACCATGCAAATGAGGATCTAGACTTCCTGTTTTCTCTTTTGACAAAGGCTATATTTTTAGCCTAGGCCAAAGATCTTGTGTGCCTTTACTTACATAAGTCAGTGACTATGTATTAATCCACAATCTTTACATTGCCTTGTACATTCTGTGAAGGTAGGGATTTCTACCCATAATTGTGCCTGCAACACAGTGCATGTTCAATCCATATTCATTAAATGAATAAACACACTATTCCTCTAATATTACTCCTCTCATGTCTTGTTTCATGTAGATTCTTACCACTTCTGGCCTGGGTTATCCTAGCAGCGTTTAATCCAGTTTTCTTGGCTCTGGTCTTATCCCTATTTCTCATCTGTTTCAGTCTAGAGCCAGCTTGAAAATGTACTTCTGATATTGTCACTCTCTAGTCTAAAAGTCTTCAAAAGTTCACCCTCAGTTGCAGGATCAAGCTAAAGTTTTTTAAGATGGTTTCTGAGGTCCTCCATGATCTGATCTAAGCCCTCTCCAAGTGCTTCTCTCAGCACTATCTGCCTCACACTTTGTGTTTCAATAGCCACAAATTACCTTATTGTTCTCTACACATACTAGAAGTTTCTTCCATTTTTCTCATGTATTACTTCTGCTTTGAATGTCTCAACCCCCCACTCACTCACCTTTAAGATTCAGCAAAGGAGTACTAATCTACCCTGCTCTCTTAGCTTCTGGCTAGATTACTTGCCAAATTCAGCATACCATGTGCCCTAGGAATATGGCTATCATAGAACTTTCCACATTGCTCTGTGATAGTGTATTTATGAACCTATCTCATCCCCAAAACAGCTTCTCTAGGGCACGGACAAGTTCTCATCCATTTTTAGATTCCCAGTGCCTTAAACAATAAATGGCAGTTAGCAGACTCCATAAATTTGTTGACTGACTTTGTAGCTATAAAGGAAGAAAAAAAATCTTGTGACTCTGTATGCTTAAGATGGAAAGAATACATATGTTATTACATTTTGTGCAAAAGATTTTTTTGCAAAGAATGCAAAAACCTTATCCAACCTAATTAAAAGAAATCAAAACTAAGAGAAAATGGTTCTATTGCTTTATCTACAGAAAAAAGAAAAACTGGTTGTAGATTGCGAGAAAGAAATGAAAGCAGTCTGCTTGAGAAAATAACCCTGGGAAGGAGGCAGAGAGGGGGCAGGTGACCTGTTCTAATCAGAATGTGATGAATATGATCTGTCTCTCTGGGGTGTGAAGTGGACGTGCTTCATAATTTAAATACTCTCTCCGTGGGAAGTGGTTCTGTGAATCTCACATAGAGATCTCCTCTATTCTGGCCCAGAGGGAATGTCTGGTGGAAAAAACCTGGGGTTCTGCTCCTGACATCTCAGCCCTCTCTCTGCTTCCTCTGAGACTTTTGTTAGCTCGAATCCTTTACAACATCTAAGTGAGCTTGCTACGTGGTAAGATTTGAATTTGTGTGATCTCTGTGTTGGCTCAGCTCATGGACATTTCTGGTTGCCTACCAAATATTCATTCTCTTCTTTTTTATTTACAGAATGTTAATTTCATACATATCCTTACAGAGTAGTGGATGTATAGTTCATGTCTAGCCAATGAAATTGAAGCAAGTATCTTTGGATGGGGCATCTAGAAAGTTTGTGTTTGTTTGTTTTTTTTTAAAGTAGACTTGGCTGGCTTGTCCCTTTAGCTTTCTCATTTTCTTACTTTATTTTTTCTGTATTTCCTTTTTCTTTTTAAAAACATTTGTTCTTCCTGACTGAACATAGAACATCATATTATAAGCATGAGGGAAAGGAAGACATGTTAAAAGTGTTGTGTTGCTAAAAAGCAGAAGAGCTCAGGGCACTGATGGGGCACTTGAGGCATTTTGGAGCCAAATGATCAACCCTACGTTTCTCAATTTGTGGGGTAAAATATTACTCTTTTGCTTCAACATGGTTAAGACATTGATATTTATGAAGAAGGATCTACTCTCAACTGGTAACAAATCTCTTAATATCATTAGAGAGAAGCTCTAGAGAAGATGACTTTTAAGGGTTGGAGAATACTTTAACTGTCTTTAGGTTGAGAAGTGTGTGGCTAGATTCATATTGATGGATTAGGGCTGCAACAGTGGAAATAAAATTGCTTTCTGTCATAAATAATAAGATAAATACTAGGAGTTTAGGACTGAGAAGAGGATGTGTGGGGAGACTAGAGAATGAGAAAGAAGGGGGATTACAGGGAAGGGCCAGGTGCAGAAGAGAATCTTAAGGCAATTTGGTGGCAATCCTGGACCATGAGAGTGTGGGTACCTCCCCTCCCCCCCCCAAAAAAAAAAGAAAAAAGAAGATTCCCTGTAGAGGGCAATGAAGAGTGGCTTCGGAAACAGAAATAGAAGATTAAATTTTGCATTGTTGCCCTTTTCTATGCTTAAGTTCCTTTCTGTTAACAATTACAGCAAAATTCTCTGTTCTTTTGGGAATAACTAAAAAGAAGGCAAAAGTCTAGCCTGGTTGAGCTGTGCAGGAGGTGAATAGGTTCCATGGGATGCAAATCATTAGGAGACAGCAACTGAACCTTCAGGTAAAGCAGGAAAACAGAGAGAGGGGCATATGGGTGCAAAGTGATCCCTAATAATCCTCTATGGAAAAGTTGGGGCTCTTCAGCCCTCCAGTCAGTATTTGAAGGAAGGCTTGTTGAGAAACTAAAGGGGGAAGTTGTAACTCTAAAATATTGGAGGCCTTGGGAACATGCAGGTGGTTAATACCTGGGTTTCATAGGAGAAAAGTGACTTACTTTCCCTCGAGCTTTTCCAGGATGCACTAATCTTCAGAACAGATGCTTCCATTTAGGCAAGTGAGTACCATGGGAAAGGATTTTTTTTTTTAACTTTCACAAAATGTTTCTAAAGCTGCTAAATTGAAAATCTGTCCTCTATTATTTTGTTTAACTCAAGGGACCATGTTTTGTAGAATAGCTAATCCATTGTTTCCCCAGGAGAGATCTGCCGACATTATAGAAAAGGTGAGTAACACTGCCCTTGGGTGTGTTCACTCGTTTGTGGTAGCCTCTGAAGTATAGTGTCAAGAAAACTTACAGATTATTTTTAAAAGAAAATTGTGATGTTTAGCTTATTGTATTTGGATGGAGGGCCTCTTTTTCCCCAATGAAGAGTCCCAAGTGACTAAAGAGTCAGGTTAGGATCAGTAGCATTACTGCTGTCATATCTCACCTGCATCCTAGTTTCCTTATTTCTGCATAATATCCACTTACACAAACTCATTTATTAAAACTCCAAAACAATTTAGCTCTCTATAAAATGTTTGGAACTGCTGTGGTACAAACATTTGTTGTTTTCTTTTCAGTTTCTGTATATTTGTACCTCTTTCAGATTGGGTCCAGTGAAGAACTAAAATGTTCTCTGAGGAATTTTAAGCATAGACAGGTGGCTGACTGGGTGGCTTAGTCAGTTAAGCTTGACTTCAGCTCAGGTCATGATCTCACCCTTCATGAGTTCAAGCCCTGCATCGAGCTCTGTGCTGACAGCTCAGAGCCTGAAGTTGCTTCAGATTCTGTGTCTTTCCCTCCCACATTCGCTTGCTCTCTCTCAAAAATAAATAAACATTAAAAAAAAAAACTTTTAAAGAATTTCAAGCACAGACAAATGCAGGAAATTAGAGCTTATGAAGTTATTTGGATGGACTGGAGGAGTGAAGTTCAGAGGGTTTCTATTGGATATTTGGCATTTTAGGGACATATGTATAAATTTAAATATGGGTGATATTAGAGGATATAGGTTATTAAGTTTTTAGGTATGATGGTCTATAGTTATGTAAGAGATGAATGTTGAAGTCTTAGGAATGAAGTGTTAGGTCTCCAGTTTACTTTCAAGTGTTATTGCAAAACAAATCACACACATACACACACAGAAGGCAAATGTAATAAGTCTAGAAGGAAGGTAAATGGGTATTCTTTGTACTGTTCTTTCAAATTTTATGAAGATCTGAAACTTTCAACAATAAAAGTTGGAAAAAGGAAAAAAAATTAGCATTCATTAAGCCACCTTGTTGACAGAGTGGGAGCCATTAGTGCCAGTGCTCAGGATGGCTTCACAGACCAGTCCGACTGGCTGTCACAAGGGACCTGGGGCAGCAGCCTCCAAGAAAGGATGGTTCACAGCATCATGACTTATCAGGTGAGGCGCTCATCTTGTTAGTACTGATCAAATTTGAGACATATTAATAAGAACCATATTTCATTGAATTTAAGAAGTAATATTAAATGCATCATACTTTTATATATAACCAAGAAAGAAAAAAATTAACATTGTATAAATATTTCTAATGGTAATTTAAGGAAAGATTCCAATATAAGAGATGTTAAAATATAAAAACAAGCCTGAGTCCTAAAATCAATAAAGTATAATATCCTCCAAGGAAATGGGTGATCATGTCAGAGAATCAGTGTAATTACATCTGGATCTAGTTGTCCTGTTTATTGCACCTCTGAGCAAAAAAAGATTAAGAATTGTAATAATGACTCAGTCATAAAGTCTCCTGCCAGTGGTACACACATAGTTAGAACTAGTGGAGCAAGCTGGTAGAGAAAGATTGTGTAGAAGAAGAAAGAGGAGAGTTTGACTCTGGTCATGTATTTGGATCCTGTGCCATTGGGCCACTGATGTCAATTTTGGGATATAGATAAGAGTTTCTTTTCTAAGTCATAATAAATAATGCGGGTGAGAAATGATAAAAACAAAAGAACATTAACTATAGCTAAAAACTGCACAGAGTAAAATCACAGAAAAACGTCAACTTAAAATACAAACAAAAAACACCCCCCTGTCCCCCCCACACCAAATAACACCTGATTCCTGGCATCACTAAGACCTGATTGTAGATCGTATTATTGTTCAAGATATGCGCTGCCTCTCTCCATGGGAAGATTATACATCCTTTCTCTGGCTCAGGAGTGGCCATGTGACTTGCATTGGCCAATGAAATGGGTGAGAATGCCATGCGTCACTTTGTGCATAGGTTTTAGAAGTAAGGTCATAGTCAGCCATATTCTCTCTCTTCCATTGCCCTGAGACCCAAAGAGGGACAGTTCTGTAATTCTGGATCCTGCAGGAAAGGCAAGGGAGAGGGGCAGAGTTGCAGCAAAACAATTGTGGCATGCAACATTAATAAGAAATAGACCTTATTCTTTAAAAGTCTTTGAGATTTTGGAATTGTCAATGCAGCATAACAGCATTAGGCTATTATCTGACTAAGAAAAAATTGATACCAGAGAAATAATCAGTGCACATAGTCACATAACAATGATAATGGCTAATAGTGTCCCAAAGAAATGTATTACTGATTAGAAATTCTACAACTAAGTACTTCTGACAAAAGTATATCTGCAAAATTTTCCATTTTTTTCCATTTCAGGGCAGCTGAGTTATTAAGATAGCCTTAAAATAATGCTGATTCACCATATATTTGGGTTTGCTTGATAAAACAGATAATCATCATTAAGAAGCCATATAATAGAAATGAATATTGATGTTGAGGTGGTAAAATAATAAAAATCAACATTTATTTAGCATTTGTTATATGCCATACACTGTTCTATGCATAAATCCATCTACCCTTGTGGTAATTCTATGAGTTAGGTATTTTATTAATGAGGAAATAGAAGTCCCAAGAGATTAAATAGTGAGCCTACTGTCACATATTTAGTAATGCCAGAACTGGAATTAAAATTGGTGGAGCCTTTCTTCTGACCAGCATACTTAGCCCCAGTGAGGTAGTTTAATTGCAAGTAATGTGTAACATGGGACATGTAACCTGTAACATGGAGATGTTGTAGTTGTGGCCAGGTTGGTTATGGTAGAAATGTCGCTGTTGGGAACTGCAAAAAAAAAAAAAGAGTAAAAAAATTAGTTGTCCATAGGAAACAGTATTACTTGGGGATAATTACCTTTTTCTTCCTTTCCATGTACCCAATTGAAATACACACTGAAAGATTCTTTTTTTTTTTTTAGATGACATGATTATAAATTTTATTCTGACAGCATTTTTATTTATTTATTTTTAAATTTTAAATTTTTTTATTTTTACAAATAGTTTATTGTGAAGCTGGTTTCCATATAACACCCAGTGCTCATCCCCACAAGTGCCCACTGAAAGATTCTGATGTCATTTTTAAACTATGTGACTTCTGGATGTTGTTCCTTAATAAACATTTCACAACTGAAGTGGAGATGTTCCATTATAAAGGTTCACATAGCTCTGAAATTGGGTGCAATACCACCCGCCCCATTTGAACAACATATACCTTTATTCAGAGATCAGCAATGGAATAAATGTCAGATACTGAATACATGTTAGATCCTTAGCATGGTTGACTTGGCATTCATATTTGAAATTGGTGCTTGTTTTGACTTTTTAAAGCTATTTTAATTCATATTGTCTGTCTTGTCTGGTGTGTCAAGTCTTTGGCTTTGGATTTATACCATCCTGCTAAGAAGCCCACCAAGTTCAAGTCTAAATTTCAGTCACTCTGAGGATGATTTTCCACTCTTATGGGTGCTCAGTTACTTCCCAGAATTTTGCAATGGTCCAGGCTGTTTTTAAAGGTTTTTCCTGGTTGGGAACTAAAGATTCTTTGTGATTGTGTCAATCTTTTTTGCTCTTGCACTAGCGGAACTTTGTTTACTGACAGTTACTCTCTATATTGAAATTAACCAACCTCCTTCTTCCCTTGCTCCCTCCTTTCCTCCTCCTCTTTCAGTTCCTCCCAACTTCTTTGAAGTCTTTTTCTTTTTCTTTTTTTTAATATGGAGCCAGTGATATGCTGGTAAATACTTAACAACTGGCTTTCTTTTTTTTTTTGACAACTGGCTTTCTGAAAGAGATGAAAGCTCCAAATCGTACTGTGTGCTTTGCCAACTTGTAGGTATAATACTCTCATCATGGCCAATTTTAAATTTCTAACATAATGTAATTAATCATGGAGTTGGGAAGAAGTGTGTCCAGTTGGCTTTTCTGAGGTGGTAGGAGCTAGCACCAATACAACATTGTGCAATCCAGATTTCTTCATTTTCATGATGGTATTTTTGCCGGCATAATTTCTTACATGTATTCAAAGAAATAAACTAACACATCGACTTCAAAACATCAGTGAACACTCAGAGGCTCCTCTTTTGAAATTCATAAAATGTAAGCAAAAGACTATATGTAGTTTATGATTTTTGATTGAAAAATAGAAAATGTTTGAGTAGGAAAATTCATAAAGTTCAGAAATAAAAATAATAGAAAAAGTATAAATTGAGTAAAATGTTTAAGTTTAAATTTCTGAACATTAAAAAGAGACACATATTTTGTAGTTAAGGCAGACTATCATAATTTTACCTAACAAATTTGGTAAAAATTTATCCTATATTCTCTAATAAAATGGGAATGGCAGACTGGTTCTTTCTAATTTTATATGAGCTCTCAAGGATTCCTGGCCATCTTGTAATCTATTTCTTGTGACCATCTGCAGGGGACCAGCCTCTGCAAGCCAGGGTTGGCCCGGAGAGTGATGGTTGGTGTCGGCGAAGAAGACATGGAGCCAGCCTCTTCAGGTGGACTGCTCAAATTTATTTTTCAGCTTAGGGTTTTTATATAGCAAATCCAAACAATCATGCTTAAACAATTTACATTTTTTAGTACAGTCATAGGACTTAACATTTCTAAGTTTTCTTGGCAACAGTGATTTCACAGTACATGATTTCCACTTCAACCGATAAAATTTAACCAGGTAGTTATGACAAAGTTTTGCATATTCTTTACTACATATGTCAGGGTATCTAAGGATAAGTGAAGCATATTGCCAGAATACATGAGATCACAGTGCCCTTTAATTGTTTAAATTCAGTGGGCATGCAAAAACACGATATACTTGTACCCGCGGTTGTAGATAACAGACTCTCACAACCCCTTACTAAGAAAGAACAATGTCAACATTTATCATAGATGACGTATGGAAATGTTTTACGTGGATCAACTAGAATTTGGTCTCTGCATTTACCAATCTCATTCTTTGGCCAGAACAATCCATAAGTTGCCTCACAGGCTTGAGGTCAGCAGGCACATTTTCTCTAACACTTTTCCGAGAAAGTCCTCCAAAACTAGTAAGTCTTGTTTTTATCTCTGCTTATGGCATAATATGTATTCTTACTGGCAGTTAGACCCATATAAGGAAAATGAATTCTAGGTGTCTTATAGACCCGATGCATACCAGACTCTCTCCAATTTTGCTAATTACAATATTCATTAGACAACATCTGATTGAGGGGGCGGACATGATATTTAGGTACATTCCATTTTGGAGGAAGAGGAAAACTTTGGGCGATTCTGGTTTCATATCAACCCTAGAATAGACTAACAGCAGAAGTGAGAGTAAAAGGTACAGACTAAGTAGAGAAGAAGAATTCTTCAGGGGGTTCTTCTGACTGCCTTGCAGTCTTTTCCCACAGGTTTTCCCCTGGGCCTTGCCATCAGGGATCACCTGTGTAGTTTCGGTCTCCAGCAACCATCCAGTCCATTCACTGTAAAAGTCCTTTCAAAAGTTTTCTGTTTGTCTCAACTCCTATTCTTCTGTGCTATTTCAATCCTCTTTTCCCTCCAATTCTTTGAGAAAAATTACTTCTAGTAAATCCAAGATCACATATATCTTATTCCAAAATTAAAAAGACAGAACAATTTTATGTTACACTCCTTCAGGATAAGGTTGTAAAATAACTTTCAATCTCTCTCCCCTAGCCCAGGCCAAATTGGACCATCTCCTACCCTCTCCTTCCCCATGCTTAATGTTTTTTCTTTCTTTTGAATAGCCTCTATCCCCACTTCCTTAATGCCTTCTGGCTGAAATCCTACTGAAAGCCCTATACCAATCTTGTTATTGGGAAATTAAAAAAATTATAGTTATCCATATTCCTACCTTTTACATAATTGTTTGAGTATATATTATTTAATATTTATTAATAATTTGTAAAAAATAATTGTATTGTTCTCAGCAAGGAGGCACCCACTCACTGGGAAGAAGTCCTACAACTTTGAAAACTCTACATTATAAGAGTAGTTCTGGTGACTTTCAAGAGCAATTTCTACATTAAAATTCACTTATAGATAGAAACAGATAAATTATTCACTAATGGTAATATTCTGAGAAGAGATAAAGTTGCTAAATTAAAAGCAAGTTTTACAGTGGAATTATTATCTCAGCATTAACTCTGGCATAGATAGGTTAAGAGACTTAATGCCCATGTTCTGAAATATTGATTAGTACATCAATGAAAATTCCATTAGGGCATTATTGAGTTGTTAATAAACTCATTTGATCTCCACTTTTCTCCTCAGGAAGGAATGGCTGTATGAAAGCTCAGGTTTTCCCCCTCATTTTGCCAAATTTTCAGTCAATTTTCACAGAGTGCCACTTTAAAGATATTCCCAGTATGTTAGATTTACCTTAATGGATTTCTGAGTAGAGTGGGATCAATGGAAGACTCAGCTGCCTGTATGGTTTTCTTCTCTAGTTAAAAGCCATATTTTGTTTTTATAGCAGAATTGCCTATGAGCAGTATCATTAAGATACCCCTTAGTGGAAGTAACCACCTTTAATAGGAGTTTAATGAAATTAGATTTTACTATTATAGAAATCTTGTGATTTGTTTTTGTTTTCATATTTTAAGAGCATCACAATATTGTCTCTGGAAGAAACTACATAGGCACTCTGGTTCAATTTTCTCCTTGGTGTTGGGAAGGTTTTGACCACTTCTAATAGATGGCTCTCAACTTTGTCTTCCAACTTGGCCACTAATGAAGGGCAGTTTACTTACTGAAGTAGTCTCTTTCTTCAAAATTTTTAGCTACTTGAATGTGTTACATACTTGAAACAGTATAAAGTCTTCTTTTTCCCGGTGACTGCCCTTCAAATAGCTAAGTGCCGTTTTGTCTTTTTTTTTCCTTTTTTTTTTAACTTCTCATTTCCAGACCTTAGTCATCCTGGTCTCACTTTTTTGGATGCCTGCTTGTGAAAGTGAGACTCAGGGGCCAGCTGTAACATTCTAGATGTTATCTGGTCAATAGGGAGACAGTGGCATTATTATCTCCCTGGATCACGATCCTCTGTCACATAGTAGTTGATCAATTAGGAACATTGAATTAAAGAATAATACTGTCCATGGTTCTATTCCTTAGAAGTTATGTGGCTCTTTATTGAATTTGAGTTCAACTACACTTCAGGGAGAAATTTTTATATTATTGATGTCCGTATTGTGGATCATTGGAACAAGAAATCAGGAATTAACCAAATCCTCCTATTCATTCTTAAATTTATGTAAACTTTGATTCTGACATATTCTTTCTAAATATGTCATCTTTCAATTTAATATGTATGTTTTATAAATACATACCCAACACTATGGATAAAATATTTGAGAAATTAGTCCTATAGATTTGAATTTATTTAAATTGACTTTTTGGGATCTTTTGTTAAACCTTACTTCCTTCGCTTGAGGTCTGTCTCCATGTTCTGTGGAAGCAGAAGTTTGAGGTGGTTAAGAGCACAGACTATTTGTCAGTCACCCTTTGTTTGAAGTCTGGTTCCAGCAATAATAAGCTGTGTGGTGTTTGGAAGGCTGCTTAACCTCTCTGTGACTGTTTTTTCATGAAAAATGGGAATAAGAGCTGTACCTGGCTCAGAGAATTCTTAAGAAGATCAAGTGAGATAATATATGTAAATGACTTATAGCAATTTCTGTCACTCCATCCGTTTTACTCTTTTAAAAATTTATTTATTATAATTCAAGTGTAATTAACATGTAGTGTTATATTAGTTTCATTAATTCTTCTTAATGCCAGAAGATGTGAAATGAACAATATTCTTTTCCTTCTATTATCTCTAGATCATTTTCCCAACCAGCAAGTCTACTTTATCCTTTTTTTCTTTCTGTTTGAACACGGGTTTTAAAACTTTATTATGTATGTGTATTGTGGAACATCAGTAGTCCTCGAGATAGTACAAGATGTTTTGCTACTGGTTAATTTACTCCTAGTCTTTGGAAACATACTCTAAACTAATGTGTTGAATTCTTTCATTTGAATTATTCTTCTATCTTAAAATTTTTAAGAAATGAGGATAAAGCAGGAAAACAAACTGTGCATGAAAATATTCATGGTAGCATTATTTACAATAAAAATTAAACAAATGTTCAAAAATAGGAAAATTTTAAGTGATACCTATTACATTATGTAGCCATTTAAGTTATTATCAATTATTAATTTATATTTATAGTGGAATAGTTTACATTAATGTGGAAGAATATATCATAAGGAGAAAGAGGAAAATTGGTTACAAATTTGTCTTTACAGAAAAATCACAACAATGAAAAGTAAGCAAATTAACTCAAAATTATGGATAGAAAAAATAAAAAGAAAGTAACTCTGAGATGTTAAAACAGGTTTTCTTTAGTTAAAGGGACTATTTATCATAATAGTATTAGAGGTAGTAGGCCAAATAAATGCCAAAAGAATAATCATCAATAACTAACAGCAATATATTTTTTTCTGGGAGTATCCATTTGTGGTAATATGTGTGCTACAACATAACAATATTTTCTGCTAGCCACATTTTTTTTTTGATATGTAGGATAGAATTAAATGTAATCATATTTCATCTCTTTTGCAAAAAGACATAGTATTCCTTAAAGATTTCCATTGTTTCCAGGTACTCTGCCAATAAGAACAATTTGATAGGTTCAGAGGTGCTTGTTTCATAAGGACTATAGCAATTTCGAACTCCTTTGGTTAGCCAGGTAATGCGGAGGGATCAGGGAACTTTCATCTTCCCACACTGGGGGAGGATGGAATTTTACTCCTGTTATTGGAGATTATCTGGTATATTAATGTCATAATCACTTACATTTTATTAAGAACCTATTATGTTCCAGACACAGTGGTTACAAAAATTGTAACAGCTTTAACCTTCCCAGTGATGCTCTGAGGGGAGCAGAATTACTTTTTTCCACCCATTTTACAGCTGAGGAAATGTAGGCATTGAAAAGCTAAGTAAGCTGTTCAAGTTTGCAAGCACAGAGTATTTTGAGTTGGCTGAGAATCCAACCCTGGCACTATGTTGTACTGACTTTCCCATGATATTAAATAAGTTTCAAAATAGTGACTCTTTTTTTGGTTTCCTTCACTCCTTAACTTATGAAAACATTTCCTGTGGTGGTCAAAAATTTAAGTACTTTTTATCATTTTATCAAGAGAGAGTCCTCTGTAAAGATATAGATGTTTCTGAATTTTTCCAGGAAATCATGATACAAATGATTCGCAAAGAGGAGTTTATATTAGTAAACTCCGCAATCTTTGGTATATTCTGTATTTTCTTTTGTGTAGATACATGAATCTAAATTAACCCACTATTATAAAATGATAGTTTAAACACTAGTCCATAGCTTTTTAAACATTTTTTCTTTCTTGATTGCAAAGTAATTCACTAAAACATTCCATGTAGAACCTAACTAAGTTAGGTTTGTGTGGGAGCGCCTGGGTGGCTTAGTCGGTTAAGCATCCGACTTTCGCTTAGGTCATGATCTCGCGGTTCGTGGGTTCGAGCCCCGCGTCGGGCTCTGTGCTGACTGCCAGCTCAGAGCCTGGAGCCTATTTCAGAGTCTGTGTCCCCCTCTCTCTCTGACCCTCCCCTGCTCACGCTCTCTCTCTCTCCTAGAAATAAAATAAATAAATAAATAAATAAATAAATAAATAAATAAATAAAAAATCTTAAAAAAAAGTTAGGTTTGTGTGTACTGTGATGAATAGCACAATGCTTCTAACCTCGAGGAACTTACAGTCATACATATAGACATGTGGATTTGATCAACATTCATACAACAATGAAACAGAGTTCTGTATTAAAACTCACAATGACAAGTAAGGCACAGTTTCTGGTCTCAAGGGGTTGAAAATAATTAGAATACAATATGATGATTGCCGATGGATTATATATAAAGTATCAGGTAGAACTGGGAATGGATTGGGAAGGCTTCAGAGAGGAGATGATACTAGAATTGTCTTAAAGATGAGTAGGAGTCCATCATGTGGACAAATTGGAAATACCATATGAGAAAGACAAATAGCAGGAGCAGAGGCATAGTTATATAGGAGAACTTGGGGATGTTTCTGGAATGTGTGACTAGACTATAAGAATATCTATATATTTTAATCATTTTATTTCATCATGGTAAGTGTACTCTCTAAACTCCATACTATTCCCTCATTCCCGTCCCCTCTCCACCTCAATCTGGTAACCATCAGTTTTGTTCTCTATAGCTAAGAGTCTGTTTTTGGCTTTTCTCTTTTCTTTGCTCATTTGTTTTGTTTCTTAAATTCCACATATGAGTGAGATCATATGGTATTTATCTTTATTTGGCTGACTTATTTCACTTAGCATTATACTCTCTAGCTCCATGTTGTTGCAAATGGCAAAATTTCATTCTTTTTTATACTGTAAATAAGAATGTTTTGAAGAAGTAATAGATAATAAGACTGAAATAATAGAGAAAGCTCATATCATGCCTAACTCCCATTTATTTTCTCATAATAACATATCATTACCCTAACTATATGTCCGGTATATATATTGAAGACACAGAATGTCTTCTTCATGCTATGGGGATAGTTTGACCCTACATTATTTTTTGAGATTTGTGCCTTGAAGAAGAATCAGTTTATGTATAGAAACATATAATTTCAATTTGGTCTTCCAAATATTTGAGTGATTTGAGAAAAAACACATAAACCGTTCAGAGATTGCTATGCTGTATGTATAAGAAAAAATAGGAAAATTATCTAGAATACTTGAGATTTATATTATGAAAGAAGAACAATATTCTATGTCCTGAGAACATTCTGATCAGCTAAAGAGATTTTATTGCAACTTTAAACAGCTACAATAATTAAATATTTTGCTCAGTTACCATTTGTTATTTTAGTTTTGTTTCCAATCGTCTCTGGCCTTGCTTTTTAGATTATTAAAATTACTTGCATCTGTTATGATCTTTAGCCATGATCCTTTTTATAGCTGACATTTTAAATTTATTTGTAATCTCATTTGCTGTTTTACTTGCATTTTGCTTTTTTTTTTTATTATCAAACGGCCTATTTCTAATTTGTAAGTCTACAGCCTCCTCTCTACTAAGATCTAGTTTGCATTTTTTATGGGCCTAAAAGAAACAGGGAAACTGCTAAAAATAAAAGAAAATACTCAAAGGTGATTTGAGTTCAACTGCTCAGTACTTTTTGAGTTACTATCTTTTCAACTCCAGGAAACTTCTAAGCTAAAAGCTGGCTTTGTGAACAAGTGAGGATGGTTCTGCTGATCTTTTATTCTCAAGAGAAACTTCTCCACAGTACAACCACCTATTAAAATGAGTTTTTAAATACTGTAGATGATGAAGTATTTTATCTTTTTTGGAACTTCTTTCCGTATCTGAAATATTTTAAGGATGCCAATAGGCATTTAGTAAATGTTAAATAATGGTCACCCGCAAATATTTTTCCATTATTTGCCTACTAAATTTCTCTGTGGTGTTTCGAACTCCGCACAAATTGAAGAAGCCTACCCTAAATTGGATGTTTCTTCTACCTAAAGCAGAACCAGACCCTTTCAATTTGATTCTAATTCACTGTGGGATATTGTCAGGAGAGCTTTCTTCTTCCATTCATATTTTTACTACTTTTCTGTATGGTGGTGAATTAAAGGTAATTCCAGGAAAAACAAGACATGATTCCACTGTCCAGGAACTTGAAATTGACTAGAAGCTTTAAAAAAAGAGGAAAGGGTGCCTGGGTGGCTCAGTTGGTTAAGCGTCCGACTTCAGCCCAAGTCATGAACCTGAACTTTGTGGGTTTGAGCCCTGTGTTGGGGTCTGGTCTGACGGCTCAGAGCCTGGAGCCTGCTTCAGATCCTGTGTCTTTCTCTCTCTCTGTACCTCCCCTGCTTGCACTCTGTCTCTCTGTCTCCTCAAAATAAATAAATATTTTTTAAAAAAAATAGATGGAACTCAATAATATAAATTATGTCTCAAAATATAGGTTGGGAATTAAGTCAGGGAAAGATCACTTTTTAAAAGTATTTTTTGGTATAGATTGTGTGAGTGATGTCTTCATATGCAAAGGAAATGAAAAAATAATGAAATTGAGCAAGCATAGGGATTCTTTGGAGGGACAGAGAATTTGTCTGGAATGTTTAATTAACTGAGGATGTTGTAGATGATAAGGCTGGAAGGATGGTTTAGGGTCATTTTATGGGGAATTTAGGAAGCCAGGCTTAGAGGTTTAATATGCTAGGACAAGCAAAGGAATCAGAACAGAGTAGCATGGACAAATAGATGCATTAAGTATTTAGCAGTGCTCGCTTTGGCAGCACACGTACTAAAACTGGAACAAGACGGAGAATATTAGCAAAGCCTCTGTGCAAGGATGATACCCAAGTTTGTGAAGCATTCCATACTTTTCATCATAAGAAACATAATCAGTGACTGTAATAGTGTTGTATGGTGGCAGATGATAGCTACATTTGTGGTGAACATAGCGTAAGGTATAGAGTTGTTGAATCACTATGTTGTACACCTGAAATGAATGTAACATTGTGTGCCAATTATACTCAAATAAAAAGATTTAAAAAAGAGAAAATTTGGCAACAATGTGTCAGCAAGGTGGGGTCAGAGAGACTCTTGAATTGGAGGGCCAGTGGGAAGGTGTTCACGTAGGTAGGAACTAATGAGCTTTGAGTCAGAATAACGGAAATGTGTTCTGAAGACAGTGGTTACCGGGGTTATCTATAGGATTGGCCATGTTTTGTCTGGGTGACATAGTGAAAGGAAGAAGCAGGAATGAATTGAAAAAAAAATTGTTTTTTTATGTGTGTGTGACCAAGAGAACAGTGAAGTTGTTAAATAAGAGTTAGAAAAAGGAGGAGGAGGAGGAGGAGGTGGAAGAGGAGGAGGAGATTTAGAAAAGATAGGATGATCATTTTAGTTTGTATATATCAAAGAGAATTCCAGCAGGTTTCGGATATAGATTTAGAAGCTATATATATAAATAGTTGAAAGCCTAGGAAATTACAAGATCTTTCAGGGATAGAAAGTAAACAAACAAGCAAACAAAAAAAGCTTCAAAAAGAAAACAAAGTAGGTATGTATTCTTGGAATTGAAATACATTGTGGTAAGAACTATGATAAAGATAAAAGAAGGTTCCATAGACATCTATCAGGGTCTTTTAGAGTGAGGAAAAGCTTCCCAATGAAGGGAAGGCTAAGTGGTATCTGAAACATAATTACGGGTTCAGAATGAGAGCGGGTGAAAGAATGCTTTGTGGATTCAGGCCAAAGAGGCTCCTTGACTTATAATTATGTTTTAGAATGTCTTGAAAAACTCTGACTTTGTTTAATTAAAAACATACCTAAATTGTCTTGCCTTTAAATTTATCTGGATTTTCTGGGTAATACACAGAGAATGTAGTTAATAATTCCTACTATATTAGCTATATGCCAAAGTTTGGACCTGTGTTTTAGAGCCTTAAATCCTGCCTTCTAAAAACCTTTTCTTGAAATATATGCTACATCTGAAAATTTCCTCCATATCCATATAGTTTTTCTCCCATTTAATGTTTGCCATGCTCTTTGATAATTTTCATTGTAATTTTTCTTAACATACTAAGACACATATCTGCCTTCATTTTTATTAGCTTTTATAGCATCACTGGAAACTTGTATATTTTGAAAATTAGCTAAGGATTTAAAATTATTTTATAGTTCTATGAACAGTTAAAAATACAGTTTAGGGTTTTTGTAAGGGTAACAATAATACCAATACCAGTAATGTCAAGTAGTAGTCATACTAATACTATTACAAATGTTAATACAAATGTATTAATGAGTGTTAACTATATTGCAGAACTGCTTGTTCAGTATAGTAATCTAACGAGTCATATGCGGCTACTGAGTACTTGAAATGGAGCTTAAATTGAGATGTACTCTAAGTACAAAATATGCATTAGATATAAAGGATGTTGCATTTCTATTGGACAGCATTGTTCTAGGGAATGCTAATAGATGCTTTTAACTTAAAAATTTTTTTTAATGTTTTATTTATTCCTGAGAGAGGGAGAGAGAGACAGCGTGAGCAAGGGAGGGTCAGAGAGAGAGAGAGAGAGATAGAATCTGAAGATAGGCTCTAGGCTCTGAGCTGGTTGTCAGCACAGAGCCCAATGCAGGGCTCGAACCCACAAACTGTGAGATCATGACCTGAGCTGAAGTTGGACACTTAACTCACTGAGCCACCCAGATGCCCCTTTTAACTGTTTTTTAAGCTCTACAAATACCCCTTTGGGGGACAGATATTATTATTATTCCCATGATATATATGAAAAAAAAAAACAGGTCCTATTACAGTTAATCAGTAGTGGAGAAGCCATCTATTCACTCTAGCTTAAACGGACAACTGGCTTTCAAACAGAAGATAGAAGTTGTTGTTAGGGTAGAAGCACTCATTTGAGAATTTGCTTCTGTCTTTGCTTTGATAGTAACTTTTCTATTTCAAAAAAATGTTTTTACATTTATTTTTGAGAGGGGGAGAGGGAGGGAGCAAGGAAGAGGCAGAGAGAGAGGGAGACACAGAATCCAAAGCAGGCTCCAGATTCTGCTGTTAGCATAGAGCCTGATGCAGGGCTGAAACCCACGAACTGTTCAAACCCACAAACCATGAGATCATGACCTGAGCCAAAGTCAGACACCTAACAGACTGAGCCACCCAGGCGCCCCATAACTTTTCTATTTCATATATGATACCTGAAGTTGGCTTCATTTTCCATGTCAGTTTTAAAGGCACAGAACCTTTCACATAGGTGCACACTATCCAAGTGTATTACGTATGCCAAAACGTATAATATACACCACAATATGCAATGTACATCCAATTAGGTTCAAATACAAGGCTAAACAACTTACTTAGACCTGGAAGTTGTTGCAGAGACTAAATGAAGGGCCTCGCTTAAATTCTGCCCCAGCTGTATGCTGATTGTTATAATCTAGCTTTTATGTGTAGACTAGGGTATTGTTAATATCTTTGTGATCCATTGGGATAAAACTTGGTACCAATTGGATTTCTAGCCTCTTCCAGTTTCTAAGTGGAGCTTAGAGTCCTCATGCTCAATGGGTCCCTCGGTGGTACTTCTTTGTAATGAATTATAGAAAGCTCCTTTGGGTTGGGGCGCCTGGGTGGCTTAGTCGGTTAAGTGTCCGACTTTCGCTTAGGTCATGATCTCACGGTTCGTGGGTTCGAGCCCCATGTCAGGCTCTGTGCTGATTGCCAGCTCAGAGCCTGGAGCCTGTTTCAGTCTGTGACTCCCTCTCTCTCTGACCCTCCCCTGCTCACGCTGTCTCTCTCTCTCTCTCTCCTAGAAATAAATAAAACATTAAAAAAAATTAAAAAAAAAAAAAAAGAAAGCTTCTTTGGGTCTAACTTTGATAGTGGTTCTGCCCCTGCATGGAGATGAGTCTCAGAAAAATCACACTTCAAATTTTTATGAAGCCACTTCTTTAATTTCTTCTTTAGTTAAATGTTATTATGTTGTATTTGTCCCCGAAGATGGAAGAATTTGAAAAATACTCTTTAAAGAATTCTTATTCTTTTCTGTTCACTCACCCTCAAGCTCCTAATAATAGCCACTCTTGTATCCAGATCCTGAGAGACTATGCCTTCTTTGCCCATGTCCCACATTTACTTTTTTGAAGAGCACCCTGATATTTGGTGAATCGTCAGTCTACTCCTGTATTATTAATATCACTATATGCAGTTGTACATTGTGTACTGGCACTGTACTATATCCCTGGTGGTCAGAATGAACCAGTTTTTAATATTTCAGACTTAATAGGAGGTGTTTTGCAACTCCTCTTGGGGAGTGTTGTTCTATTGATGGCAGTTCCATCCTAAGGCACATTTATTTTAAATGTTAATATTATAACATAAAAGAGACATGATGCTTTGTTAAAATTTTATTTGAAGTACCTTAGGAAGTATTAAAATATTTCCCATTGTTTTTTCTTGGGATACTCATATTTCCTCAGTTAACCATGCACTGTTGATAATTATTAAGTTTTAGCAATTGTTTATAATATTTCTAGAATAATTTATGTAATAACCATTTCTAGTGTCACTTATGCAAAGTACTGTTTTACATGCATTAGAAAATATTAATTCATTAATGCTATGATTAAAAGTGTAAATATGTATATCCTGGTGACTTTAATGAATCATTAGTAAGTACATTCTTAGATATAAATCTACTTTAAGTTATCTTAGTTATATTTTTGTTGATTAAAAAGCATGTAGAAAAGCATGATGCAGCACTAATATTGACTATGTTTGAAGATACAAGTTTTTATGAGAATGATAGCTATCATTTATCCTTGAAACATCTACCTATCTGTTCATATATTTATTCATTTATTGATTGATTAATAATTTAGAATACTTTTTTACTTCAAAAGGGTTTTTAATAGTTTTGGTGTTTGAATATATGTAAAAGAATAAATAACTTAAGCAATTGACAAGCATGATCAGAAATAATTTAAAAGAATAAAAATATTTGTGCTGGAAGCCATGGGGAAATAGTCATAATAACACCTAAACCCTCTATTTTTCTATTCTCCTCCTCACCACAAAATGGAAGGAACATGGGATGAATCATAATTTTTGTATGATAAAAATTCAAATGAGTTTGTCTGGAAAGTCATTTTTTTTTCTTTGTGCTAAAGCCTAGGGAAATATTTTTTTGATGGTCTCTTAGATAAGGATGCCAAGGAAAAACATATTTCCACCGTGAGAATTAGAATCTTCTAATGATATTACATGGTAACTTCTCAAAACACCTTTCTGCTGGTAACCATGCTAACATAATCCAGGCACATTGTTTCACTACATGTGATTTAATAAATACAAAACACACAGAACACCTAAAAATTAGTCAGAACACAAATCCTATAGGTTCTCACATTTTCAAACTTAGGCACTCTCTTACTTATCACTGTTTTTCCAGCACCAGAACAGGTGTGACACATTAGAAAGTATTTGATACATATTTTGTAAATGAATTAATAAATGCATGAATTAACTTAACACCAATTGGTATTTTCATTCAGACAAAGGACCATAGGCCCTTAGGGATACACAGAGCAATGTCCTATAACATATTTTTAAGTTCTATGATGATTTTATGAAACTATTTTTCAAGTTTTTTCTAATTA
This sequence comes from Crocuta crocuta, assembly GCF_008692635.1. Classification (NCBI taxonomy): domain Eukaryota; kingdom Metazoa; phylum Chordata; class Mammalia; order Carnivora; family Hyaenidae; genus Crocuta; species Crocuta crocuta. The sequence continues at coordinate 591,174 of NW_027531905.1, read as the reverse complement.
TAGATAAAGTCATAGTCAGCCAGGAGGCTATGCAGTGGGGTTATATTTTGACTAAGGCTCTTTCCTCAGTTTTCCAGCACCAGAGAACTGATCTGTCATAATTTTATCCAGGAGGGTTCAGTTTCAGGCTGGTCAAATTTATAGGAGATGAATTTATAAATCAAAAATGCCAATTTATTGATTTATAAGTGATATATCTTTAACTGATAAATCAGAATCATTGAGGGCAGAGAAGAGAGTTTCATATAAACTCTCTGGGGAAAGAGTTTCATATAAATTATAAATTAGAAGATTGCGTGATGAAGGCATAAAATGATTTTGGGTGCTCATGAAGGTACGTCCATCTGGGTTATGGTAACCAAATGGATTACTTTAAAGGCATTTTTGTGTAAGGAGCCACCCCAGTCCATTAGCCGATTGATGTTTCTAGTTAAGGGATGATGTAACACAGATGTAGCAGACAATAACAGGTGGTCCATTAAAAAGCAGTTTTATGGTAGAATAAGTGAAAAAAACTGTGACGTATAAACTCCTCTTGGAGGCTCTCAATTGATTATAGGAATCCTTTCATGAAGAAATTTGTTTCACTTAGTTTACTATCTAATGAATTTAATCATCTAATGAATCTAAACTTGGAACAGTTTTTATTGACCAACCCATGAACATTTATTAAAAAAATATGGAGCAATGAGTGTGACAGACACGTTTCAAGACACCAGGGCACACAGTTGCGAATTAGACCAACATGTTCTTCAGTTTCCCAGCACTAACAATGTAGTGAGATGGGAGTGGGGTTGGCTCGATAGGCAATAGAGAAGGAAGAAATAAAAAGAAATCATGTTTTGAGATATGTGTTATAATACAATTAAACAAGATACTGAGGTCCTGAATCACAGGAAAAAACCTGCTAGATGGTGGCAGGTGGACTATGTCTGTGAGGAAGTGAGGTAGAGCTGTATGGTGTATCAACTCTAGAGGCTGGGAAGGAGCCAGCCACGCAAAGTAAAGAGGGTTCAGGCAGAGAGAATATCTTGTGCAATTGAAGGATGTTTAATGAATACGATCTCAGAAAATACTGCTCTTTGTGAATGCAAAACTAGTTGGACTTCCTTATTGATAGTCCTGTGGGGCAGAGTTAAATTTCAGCTGAACAAATTCAGAGCTCCCCTCCCCGCCCCGAAGGACCTGAAAAAGATAATTTTTGGGGAAAACAATGTTTCTGCTGCATCTCTTCCTTCTAAATAAGAATAAAAGGGGTTCCTTCCTAGATTCCCCGTTAAGAGAATTTGTCCTGACTTTTGTGCCTAGTTTTTGCCTAGATGTGCATCTCTCCCAAATGCAGGGTTCTCCCCTGGGTTGTGGTCACTGGTGAAGATGCTCTAGTTTTGGTGTCTAAGTTTTCCTTCTTCTCTAAACCCTTCTTTCTCCCCTAATGTGATTTTTTTCCCTCTTGTCCTGTGCAAGTTGTTGTTGCTGCTGCTGTTATTATTATTATTATTATTGCTCCAAATGTTAGTAATAATACAACCTTCTTACATGGATGCAAGTAATGTTATTGTAATGTGTTATTTGGTGATAGTAAATGACATTTCATTATTGTGACCTGGCTTCATTGCATGTTCCTGCCTTGCCAGTCCTATGCTGTGACTCTTGGGTCAGGTTACCCTGTCATCTTGCAATGCAACCCAAAGGACCCGGATGGCCAAATGGAGTGTGGCCCTGTTCTCCCCTAATGACTTCAAAAGCTAAAATGCTCTAGCTTTAGAATTCATTTGAAAAACCTCACTGATACCCCAAAGAAAATAGTCTCTCACCTTTCAACTGGACTCTCAGCTTCTTTAGTCACTAGCAATCACGAACTGATGGACTGACCTTCTGCAGTTCAAAGTTCAAGCTACGGCAGAAATGAGAAAGACCATTTTGGCGGGGGGCGGGGAGGGAAAACAGATGGTACAATGAAAATCTAGAGGTTTGCCTTCAGGTGAAGTTTAGTTTTGCTCTTTTAAATGGTATCAGAGGAAAGGGAATCTAGCAATGGAAAGAAAGCTCTGGAGAAGCAAAACTAACCTTGTTGAGAGAGACAGACAAGCTTCCCCCATCCCCCAAAGATTTATGAGTAATCTTTTTTTTTTCTGTTTTTGCATATAGGAAATACCCTTCCTCTGGTGATACGGGCCGAATTCAGTAAGCTTAACTGTAGTATGTTTACAAAACCAACCCTAAAACTGGTTTCAGTTGTTAAGAAGGTGGGCATCTTTTCCTCTAACACTTATTTTTCATAACGACTTTAGACAGAATTTCTGTTTGCAATTGCTACTAAATTAATGGCTATTATTTTTGTTAATTATACAAATATAATTTAAAAATTTGACTTGGAATGCACATGTATAAACACACACACACACACACACAAATACAACACTCCCATAATTTTAAGTGCCAATTGCTGTTTCCACACCTTTACCTGTTTTAAACATTTAACACACCTAAACATGCAAGAAAGTGGGGTGGAGAGACACATATAACTTTCTCACAGATCAGGTGCCTAGGTCTTAGTCCACTTGGATTGGGTATTGCTTTTCCCAATATGCAACTTAGTTCAATAACCCTTTGGGGCTGCTTATTTTGGTTCTAGCATGGCAACCTTATAAAGATATGGTTTCAGCTAATTTCTTTCTGTTCTGTGCACTGAAACCATTGAGCTCCTCTACACTGAGCTCAAACACTGAGGAGAACATTAGCTGGGACATTGTGCTCCCCAACATCATTGTGCCCCCCAACATCATTGTGCCCATTTTGGAAGGAACTCAAATCAGTATCCCCAACAGTTTTTTAAAAATCCTTATGGCAAACAACAGGTTACAAAAGTGTCCCTTACGTTTTGGATGAGAGCTTTATAATTGATACATCAGGAGGTGTCTTCAGAAAGGGAAGATCACTTTGTAATGTGACACTGGATTACAAAGTAGACTGGCATCTTCGTTTAATCTTCTCAGTTGTATAGTAATTTTTCTCATCTTCAGTTTGTGGTTTCCAAGTCAATTGCCTTAGGAGGCTAGGGGGTAGAGAGAGAGAGAGAGAGAGACGGAGAGAGAGAGAGAGGTAGGGACCAGGGCAGCCCAACAGAAATGGTGGCCCCTGCAGCTGACCTGATGTGTGCATGCAGTAGCTGGGGAAGGCAGCTCAGGTTGGCTTGTGCGGGAATGTGATTACTGAGTGCTGGATACCACACTTTCAAAGGGAAACGGAAAACTCAAAATTTCACAAGAAATCCCCATATTTTTAAATACTAGTAACTCACTTATTTTTGTTGTTATTGATTTTAACCGAGTTGGAAAAAAAAAGTAGGTCATTGACTGCTAGTGTATAGTCTCTTAAGTAGAGAGTAGAGATTACTGAACTTGCTCCTAGATTTAGTGATTGTTAATATTTTTATTTTGAGACTTGTCCACCACCATGGAATCCTTAATTTTAAAGGTATTTCTGAATTTTTTAAAAAATATTTTTATTTATTTCTAGGAGAGAGAGAGATAGACAGCGTGAGCAGGGTAGGGTCAGAGAGAGAGGGGGACACAGAATCCAAAGCAGGCTCCAGGCTCTGAGCTGGCAGTCAGCACAGAGCCCGACGTGGGGCTCGAACCCACCAACAGCAAGATCATGACCTAAGCGAAAGTCGGACGCTCAACCAACTAAGCCACCCAGGCACCCCCTGAATTTTTTTTAAATGAAAAAGTCTAGTAGCTTTAATCAGGAAATGCAGGGAAGCTTAAAATCAGACAATAGAATTAAATAGCCATTTTTGGACAACGAAAACCTTTCTATGAAACTTATGTTCAAATTGCATTGTTTATTCATTCATTCATGGAGAATTTAGTATTGAGGCTCATGGGCGACCTTGATAGGAGCCTTGTAATGGAAATCAAGAGCCATGATAGCCTCCTCACATGTAAATGATGCTAAGGTGACCTTTATTCAGATCATACACATTGACTTTAAAATGGAATCTTAGGGTACCTGTGTGGCTCAGTGGGTCAAGCTTCTGATTCTTGATGTCAGTTTAGGTTCTGGTCTCACAGTTTGTGAGTTCAAGCCCCACCTCAGGCTTTGCACTGACAGTACTGAGCCTGCTTGGGATTGTCTCTCCGTCTCTCTGCCCCTACTCTGCCTGCTGTCTCTTTCTTTCTCTCTGTGTCTCTCTCTTAAAATAAATAAACTTTAAAATAAAAAAATAAAATGGAACCTCAATATGTATTTAAATACTGATGTTCAGGAGAATCGTTGTCTGAATTATGTGAAAAGGCTAAATATGGTAAAATTATAGAAAGTTACTATCAAAGAGTAAACATTAACAAATATGTATCAAGGGAATCTTTAAACTATAGGACTTAAATGTTTATTTTAATTTATACATTGTTTTATTTATGTATTTTTGTGAGATCTCTAATAAGGAAAGCAGGGTTTTTGGATCCTTGGGAGCTTTTATATATGTTTCCAATTAAGATAGTGCATGTTCCTTGCCTTGTTTAGTCTATGATACATAGTTTCCTAGACATGTATGTTGTACCAAATATTTTTATCTTTAAATATTGCTAACCCAAAATAAAGGACATATAGATTATTTATATTTGGCTAATTACAATTAATAAACTATCACTTTTACCATTCACATTTGCCAGTAAACTATTAGCATGAAAATATCCGAGGTATAGGGGCACCTGGGTGATTCAGTTGGTTAAGTGTCTGACTTCCGCTCAGGTCATGATCTCACAGTTTGTGAGTTCAAACCCCATATCGGACTCGGGGCTAACAGGCCAGAGCCTGGAGCCTACTTCAAATTCTGTGTCTCACTCTCTTTCTCTCCCACCCCTGCACACACTCTGTCTCTCTCGAAACTAAATAAATATTAAAAGAAAACTTATTTGAAAATATCCCAGGTTTATAAGAAATACACTTTTCTGTTATAAAAGAAGAAACCCTTGCATTAAAAAATTTTTTCTGAATATTACTGATTTTTAATTATTTTCAGCAACTGTATTAATGCTGATAAGGAAATCCTGAGCTTCTATTAATACACACTCTTCTGAAGCCAAAAGAAATGGGATATATGTGAGAGTGAATTTCAATCCACAGTTTCAATAAAGTGATGGATACTCTATTAATGGCCTTCTTTTCCTCTTATAATTTTTCTGCAGCAAGGTGCTAGATGATCTTGCATATACTTGGTAGTAATTAGTTTCATTTACATGTCTTTTTCTGAGAAGATGAAATGATTAAATTGAAAAGTATTTTTATAAGGGTTCAAATCACCTAAAAGCAAATCTTTAGTCAATTATGATAGATTTCATGACAATCTGCTATATGCCAGTAGTTGTGTTTATAGTTCATATAAAATAATGATTAACGTCTATAATTTGAGGCACTTCTTTTCATGAGATGATTCAAAATTGAATTATCAGTGCATAAGGTTGTATTTAACATTTTCCTGTCTTAGGCAGTAAAAATATATTTGAACTCTTAAGTTTCAAGTTCTAAACCAAGTAAATTGAAACTAAATGTAAAAGAAATAATAAGTAATGGTAGAAATTTGGAGTAGCTTGAAGGGCATGTGGCCTGTTGAAAAACTAATGTTGGATTTGTGAAGATTAATGATAGGGAAGAATTTGAATCTCTGTGCAGCACAAATATCTATCATCTTATATGTATTATTAAAACATTGTTTTCTTTATTTCATTAGAATTAGAACATTAGAATTGAGATATATTTAGTGCTTTATTCTTTGGGTAAGGGGTTACCTTATATTACCCAAAATCATTCTGGGTTTGCTTGTATTTGTGTAACATTTTAAAGACATCAAGCTCTTTCATAATTATGACATTTGGTTCTCACACATCACCAATTTGAAATATGTAGAGAATCTATTTGTATTCTCACTTTATAAATGAAGAATTTGATTCAGAACAAGTGCATACAGCTATTAGTTAGTGAGTCAAGGCTTGAACCCATGCTTTTGGATTCCAAGTTCCATTGTTTTTCAGGGGGTTTAAAGGCCTTGCTCAATAATAGATGCAAGAGCATTCTATTATTAGATAAGATTGGGATCCAGCCCAAGTCTTTTGACAATAAATTCTAAACTTTTTCCCCTCTATCTTATGCTTATTTTGGTATGCTCCTATAAGACGAAGTCCTTAGTTGTAGGACTTAGAGTAAATTAATATACCTCTCTCTGTAGGCCTTAGGTTTGCCTTGGGTAAAATCAAGACAATGGGACTTTTGCTTTTTTGTTTCTTTCAGTGATCTAGTGTAAAGTGCAATTGAATAAAAGACAGTCAAACTGGGGAGAACACATATTGGCAACCTAAGTATTATATGTGATTGATATGCAAAGAAACATAAGAGCAGCTTACAAATAAATAAGAAAAAATGTGCACAATAAAAGTGTACAAAGGATACAAATAAATAATCCACAGAAGAATTATAAAAATAACCAATAAGTACATGAAAAGATACATAGTCTGTTCATCAATGAGATTTTTTTCCAATAGATTAGCAAATATTAAAAATTGTTATTAGGAGCACCTCAGTGGCTCAGTCGGTTGAGTGCCTGACTTCTGCTCAGGTTATGATCTCATGGTTTATGGGTCCAAGCCCTGCCTTGGGCTCTGTGCTGACAGCTGAGAGCCGGGATCCTGCTTCCAATTCTGTGTCCCCCTCTCTTTGGCCCTTCCCTGCTTGTGTGCTTTCTCTCTCTCTCAAAATAAATAAACATTAAATTATTTTTAATTGTTGTTAATATGAAATATTGACAGAGATGTGAAGGAAACAGATTCTCCTTACATAGTTAGTAAAAACAAAATGGTGAGTCTATGTAGAGGATAAACTTGCCTCGTATGCAAGTTCCCTTTCTTGTTAAATTTGCCATCTACCAGTCTGAAGTGGCTTACCTCTTTGTTCTCTTCTTGCCTTTTGTGTATAGGAGCTAGTTTTTGAACCAACACCAATTTATTAGACTTTGTCTTAAAATTTTTATTTTATTTTATTTTATTTATTTATTTCTAGGAGAGAGAGAAAGAGAGAGACAGCGTGAGCAGGGGAGGGTCAGAGAGAGAGGGAGTCACAGGCTGAAACAGGCTCCAGGCTCTGAGCTGGCAGTCAGCACAGAGCCCGACACGGGGCCCGAACCCACAAACCGCGAGATCATGACCTAAGCGAAAGTCGGACGCTTAACCGACTAAGCCACCCAGGCACCCCTATCTTCTCTGGTTTTTATTCTTTTTATTGTTTTTGGTGAGTTTTTATTGTTTTGTGGGAAAGATCTAGAGACAAAAATACTCTTATGCAACACTGTAAACATAAATATATTTGCAAGAGAAACTTATTTTCTGTGTTCTTTTCTTTCTTAAATTTAGTGTTATCTATGACATAATTAGTAGAATGTGACTCATAACATGTGAAATTCAAAAGAGCTTGATATATCAGAGGAAATGAAAGTAGTTAGATTTAGACCTCTTATGTGGACTTTACAATCTCACTTGGTTTTATAGGCAATATACTGTATCCTTATGAATATGTATAAACTACAATACAGATTGCTTGAAATTTTTAACTTAATTTTGTAGTGGCAGACAGCCTGAATCTGTAATTATGCTACCATTTACTATTGTGTAAAACTCTACTTGATGCTAATTATACTTAATGATTATAGTTCTTAACAATAATTACAGTAGAAAATCTGTAAAGCAGAATTATCTTTACTCATTTGATAGGCTGGGTTTTTAGTAAGAACAAGAGATGTAAAACTTTAGCAATATAGATGTCCCAGCCATAGATTATATTTAGCATCTGAATAATACCAGACTAAATCACTTAATACTACATTAGAATTATAGTGGACTTCATGGTGAGTTCATATGCCTTTCTTTGTCAACATCACTTTATTTTTATAAGGTGATGATATAAGGCAAGTTAACTTACAGCTCTAAAATTTGAAAAAAGACTGTAAATTTCAGTGTGACCTTTGGTAGTAGCAGCTGTCTGTCACAATTTAGACCAGTCTCCCCAACAAAGAAAACAAATAAATATGGAGAAAATAATTATTTAAACACTATTTCAACTTAAACATAAGACCTGTTACTCTAAAACTCGTAGAAGAAAACATAGAGATGAAACTCCTTGGCGTTAGTTTTGGCAATAATTTTTTTGGATATGACACCAAAAGCACAACACAAAAGTAAGGATCAACAAGTGGGACTACGTCAAACTTAAAAGCTTCTACATGGCAGGAAAAAACCATTGACAGAATGAAAGGCAACCTACAGAATGGGAGAAAATACTTGGAAACTATATATTGAATAAGGAGTTAATATCCAAAACACATAAAGAACAGATAAAACTCAATAATAAGAGCAACAAAAACCCCCCAAACAATCTGATTAAAAAATGAGCTGAGGAACTATAGACATTTTTCTAAAGAAGACATACAGATGGCTAACAGGTATATGAAAAGATGCTCAGTATTACAAATCATCAGGAAAATGCAGATCAAAACTGCAATGATATCACTTCACACTTGCTAGAATGACTGTTACTAGAAAAATAAGTAATTGGTGTTGATGAGGATGTGGAGAAAAGGGAACCCTCACGCACCATTTGTGTGAATGTAAATTGGTGCACCCCCTATGGAAGATAGTATGGAGTTTCCTGAAAACATTAAAAACAGAACTATAGTACAATCCAGTGATTCCACTTCTAGGTTTTTATCCAAAGAAAACAAAAACAGTAATTCAAAAATATATATGCATTTCCATGTTCATTTCAGCATTACTGACCATAACCAAGATATGGAAGCAACCTAAGTGTTCATCATCAGAAAGAAGACAGCACACACACACACACACACACACACGCATGTACACTGAAATATTACTCAGACATAAAAAGAATGAAATCTTGCCATTTGAAACAAGATGGATGGATCTTAAAGGTATTGTGCTAAGTGAAATAAGTCAGAGAAAGACAAGTACCATATACTTTCACTTATATATGTAATCTAAAAAAATCAAAACAAATGAGCAAACAAAATAAGACCAGACTCTTAGATACAGAGAGCTGATTGATGGTTGCCGGAGAAAGGGGAGGGTGATGAAAAGGATGAAATGGATCAAGAGTACAAACTTCCAGTTATAAAATAAGTAAGCCATTAAATTTTGTATTTTGGATTTTTCTTGTTTATTGAGATAAGCCTGGATTGCAATGTATTTTCCTGTCAGGACTGCCTTTGCTGCATCCCAAAGGGTTTGGACTATTGTGTTTTCATTTTCATATGCTTCCATATATTTTTCAATTTCTTTCTTAATTGCCTGGTTGAGCCATTCATTCTTTAGTAGGACGTTCTTTAACCTCCATGCATTTGGAGGCTTTCCAAATGTTTTCTTGTGGTTGATTTCAAGTTTCACAACATTGTGATCAGAAAATATGCCTGGTATGATTTCAATTCTTTTGTATTTATTTAGGGCTGTTTTGTGACCCAGTATGTGATCTATCTTGGAGAATGTTCCACGTGCACTCAAAAAGATGTATATTCTACTGCTTTTGGATGAAAAGTTTTAAATATATCTGTCAAGTCTATCTGGTCCAGTGTATCATTCAAGGTCATTGTTTCCTTTTTGATTTTTTCCCCAGCTGTCCATTACTGTAAGTGGAGTATTAAAGTCCCCTACAATTACAGTATTCCTATCAATAAGATTGCTTATGTTTGTGACTAATTGATGCCTGGGTTTCAGGGCTGGTTCAATATTCACAAATCAGTCAATGTGATGCATCACATTAATAGAAGAAAGGATAAGAACCATATGATCCTGTCAATAGATACAGAAAAAAGCATTTGACAAAATGCAGCATCCTTAATAAAGACCCTGAAGAAAGTCAGTATAGAAAGAGAATAACTTAACATCATAAAAGCCATGTATGAAAAGCCCACAGCTTATATCATCCACAATGGGGAAAAACTGAGGGCTTTCCCCCTGAGATCAGGAACACAGTAGGGATATCCACTCTCACCACTGTTGTTTAACATAGGGATGGAAGTCCTAGCCTCAGCAATCAGACAACAAAATTTTAAAAAGGCATCCAAATTGACAAAGAAGAAGTCAAACTTACACTTTTTCGCAGATGACATGATACTCTGCATGGAAAACCTGAAAGACTCTACCAAAAGGCTGCTAGAACTTACCCATGAATTCAGAAAAGTCGCAGGATATAAACTCAATGTACAGAAATCAGCAGCATTCCTATACACCAATAATGAAGCAATAGAAAGAGAAATTAAGAAATCAATCCAATTGNCCAAAAAACAAATAATCCAGTGAAGAAATGGGCAGAAGACATGAACAGACACTTCTTCAAAGAGGACATCCAGATGGCCAACAGACATGAAATGATGCTCAGCATCACTCATCATCAGGGAAATACAAATCAAAACCACACTTACACCACCTCACGCTGGTCAGAGTGGCTAAAATGGACAAATAGGAGACTATTGATGCTGACAAGGATGTAGAGAAATGAGCACCCTTCTACATTGTTGGTGGGAATGTAAAGTGGTGCAACCCCTCTGGGAAACATTGTGAAAGTTCCTCAAAAAATTAACAGTAGACCTCCTCTGCCCATTCTTATTTGGATTATTTAGTTTTTGGAGTTTTTTTTTTCTTTGGTGTTGTGTTGTAGAAGTTCTTTATATATTTTGGATATTAATCTTTTATCAGGTATATCACTTACAAATATCTTCTCTCATTCAGTGGGTTACCTATTTGTTTTGTCAATGGTTTCCTTTGCTGTGCAAAACCTTTTCATTTCAGTTTAAATTTTAAATTAATGATACTGCTGTTTTAGAATGGCATTCTTCTATTTTTTAATGTTTATTTAGTTTTGAGATAGACAGATAGACAGTGAGTTGGGGAGGGGCAGAGAGAGGGAGATAGAAAATCTGAAGCAGGCTCCAGGCTCCAGAACCCCAAGCTGTCAGCACAGAGCTCAGTGTGGGGCTTGAATTCACGAGTTGTGAGATCATGACCTGAGCCAAAGTCGGACGCTTAACCCATTGAGCCACCCAGGTGTCCCTAGAGTGGCATTCTTTATTCATTTATGTTTATGAAAAGACACTGTAACTTCAATAGGCTTTGTGTGTAAGGTTGCTAATTTTCACCAAGGCTCTAATTTAGACTCTGGAAAACTCGCAGAGTCATCCACCTGAAGATGATAGTTATTTTAGAAGGTGCTTAAATTTCATAGACTCCAGGATCTTGATGGCTAAAAG
>NW_027531905.1:237482-579696 GCF_008692635.1 Crocuta crocuta | reverse complement strand
TTTTTTTTTTTTTTTTTTTTTGAGAGACCGAGACAGAGTGCGAGCAGTGCACAGAGAGAGATGGAAACAGAATGTGGAGCAGGCTCCAGGCTCTGAACTGTCAGCACAGAACCTCATGTGGGGCTCAAGCTCAAGAACCATGAGATCATGACCTGAGCCCAAATCAGATGCTTAACTGAGTGAGCCACCCAGATGCCCCCAAAGATATTATTTTCTAGGTCATACTTTCTTTTCCCTTAAAGAAATTATAGCTTGAGTATAGGATTTTTCTAGATATCTAAATTAATTCAAAGGGGGAAAATAGAATCCAATTATTTTTATAATAGCTCCAGTGTGTATAATTTCTGTGAATGTGTATATAACATAGAAATGATATATACATATAAAATGATATAAATATATATGGATATACAAAAATATATATGGCCTATATGTAAATGTATATATGGTATGTAATTGTGATTTTTTTTCTCACTGTGAATATGTACACGAGTGATCATCAATCCTGGAGTTAGTGACATTTTTTTCTATTGTGTCTTTATATATTTAAAATCTTATTAGCTATGATGGGTCACTGTTAATGGTTACTCTTGGATAGCTGATATGTTATATGGAGTTTGGGATGAGTACTAGTTTATTCGTGTCTAGTAAATCTAGACTACATACAAATCAACATCAGAAATTGATTCCATTTTATAACAGATTAGTAGCAATGAATTTGGTGTTAGGCATTAGTTGTTGATAGGGTCAATTACTATTTTGACTCTCACATTGGCTGTTTTCGAATTTTTGTCCTGTTAATGCCAATGTCTTAGCCCACATAACTTAAACTAGGTTAATTCATTCTTCTATAGAGTAAAAATTTCTAGAGATGTCTTCCTATGGAAGTTAGAGGATGCTAATTGTCCCCAACTTCTTTCATTATAACTTTTAACAGACTTTTTTTTTTGAAGTAATCTTTCTATATTTACAGTGTCTTCCAAAACTTTCATTTGTAATTTAAGTAATTCTTTGAGCACTTCTCAAAAAAATGTGACTTACTGGGTATACAGAATTTTCACTGATAATTAATATTTGTTTTCACAGACTATATTTTTTCAGTAGCTTTCTTCCTTATAAATTTGCCAAAGAAAGTAATAAAAAATATTTTGAGCTCCAACTTGCAATATTTAAAATTGCTCAGTGGTTATATATGGTTACATACAAAGTAGTTTGTTATATACTCTTTAGCTACCCATTGGAAATAGAGTAAGGCGTGAATGAAAATCCATATTCTTTTATAATGACAGTAAAATAGAATATATTCATTTCATGCATAATTGTTTAAATGTATTTTTATATGTATGCCATCAACAAGGGACTTTATGCCTTGACATATTTTTCAATAAGTTTGCAACTCAGTGAAGTCAATATGATGCAAAAGTAGAATAGTTTTCTGCAATTAGCTTTTAATTCTCTTTTAGTTTTCTTTAAGATATGGCAGACATCAAATATTTTGAAGAAATTACTGCAAAGTGTACAACCCCCAAAGTAGATAATATACAGTCACTGAAAGCAGTGAAAACCTATAAGATATTCATGGACACAGACCTCACTTCAAATTAAGCAGGTTATAGATCAGTATGAATTTTAGGCAAGAAATTTTCAATTGCACATAACAGAAAATATTGCCTTAAACTAGTCTAAGTCAGGGGCACCTGGGTGCCTCATTTGATTAAGCATCCGACCTTGGCTTAGGTCATGATCTTGTGGTTTGTGAGTTTTAGCCCTGTATGGAGCTTGCTGCTGTCAGCGCAGAGCCTGATTTAGATCCTCTAACTCCCTTGCTGATCCTCCTTGACTTATGTGCGTGCTCTCTCTCTCTCAACAAAACAAAACAAAACAAAAAACAAAGCAAAAAACAGTGTAAATCATGAGTAAATTTATTATTATATGTAATATGACAATCCATAGGTAGGGAGTACTCCAAGGCGTAGTATGGATTAGTGACAAAGTGATGTCAGTTGATACCAGGATCTTTTGGTTGATCAGCTAAGCCATCTCCAGAACCAGTTGTACTGGAAGACTAACTTCTCCTTCATTCATGGTCATAAAATGGCTCCTTTGGCATTTTGGGCTATTTGCTCTTTTTTTCATGTGCAGCATGGGAGAGTCAGAAAAATATGACTGAACTTTGAAATATCAGTCCACCAAGTATTGCCACATACCCGTGCTTGAATAAATAACATATACTAAGGGAATGTTCTTAGATCATAAATTCAGACACAATAGAAACAGTACAAGGGCAGGGATTGGGAATGTTCAACTTCTTGGAAAATCAATGATGAGTGGATAAGGTGGGATATCTGAATAAAATTAGGCTTCTACTAGGAGAGAGTAAGTGGAACAGTACCTGCAAGTTCACACCATAATCATATATTGAAAAGTTGAAGGAAATAACAAAATATCAATAAGCAATGTGAGGGTATTTTGAATAAAATAGTAAAAATACGAGACACATACTCTTCTGTAAAATCTAAAAGCATAACCACAAACCATCAATTAAAGACTTTGATTGCCCTAAAGGTAGGGATGTCCTCCTGTACTGGCCCAGGGACATATTAGGTGTCTGGTAGGGGGGTTGGTATTAATTGCTACTATATGGGCATAGATGCCTATTAAGTGTATTTTACTCATACGGCCCATATGATCTATCCTTAGTGTTCTGTGTGTATTAACTCCTCTAATCCTCATAGCAATCTTAGGAGGAAGTTACTATTTTATCTTTTCCATTTTACAAGGAAAGAATAAGAAAAACAAAGAAACAGAATAAATTAGAATAAATGCACTTGAAATACATACACATCTTTTAGTAACTTTGTTACTCATTTTGTCAAAATGCTTGCAAACTGTCACAAAGTGATTAGCATATGGATTAACAAAACACCCAAGGAGCCAGACAATAGAGGCTTAAATCTTGGGTCCACCAACCTACTAGCTGTATGACCTTGGTAAGATAGTTAATCTTTCTATACCAGTCTCCTCATCTGCAAAATACAGATACTATTATTACCTCCTTCATAGAATTGCTATAAAAATTAAATGTATACATACACAAATTGTTTTATATAGTGCTAGATATATGGGAAATGCTATAGAAGTGTTTGCTATGATTCTTAAAAATTGATTTATATTTGACATAAACTAAGTGGTTACCATCCTATATCTATAATAATTTTTATTTACAGAGAACATGTTTTTTATTTAAAATTTTTTTAATGTTTTGTTTATTTTTTGAAAGAGAGCGTGAGCAGCGGAGGGTCAGAGATAGAGGGAGATATGGAATCTGAAGACAGGCTCCAGGCTCTGAGCTGTCAGCACAGAGCCCAATGCAGGACTTGAACTCGCGGACCGTGAGATCATGACCTGAGCTGAATTCGGACGCTTAACCAACTGAGCCACCCAGGCGCCCCCAGAGAACATGTTTTAATTTTAATAATTTCTTATTTGAGAATGTAGAGGGTTAGTTTTTTTTTTTTTTTAACACTTTACTCCCCTCCCCCATCCCAAATGCTGGTAAAGAACAACAAATCAAGTTATTAAGGGAGAGAAAACATTTCATTGGCAGTGAAACTTTCCCTTTAAAAGAGAAATCTTGTGTCATAAATTGTATTCTGTTTATTTTATGGTTCACCATTAGAATAGTAGCCTATAAATATAACTGAACAACAAATGCCTTTTGGGGAGGATACAAATGCCGAGGTTTTAAGATTTAAAATAAAGAGATTTAATTTTAGATAGATTTGATTTATAGCCTACTCTTCTGCTTATATCTTCAAATTTCTTCTTCATTTGTATCCAGGACATTATTGTTCATTAAGCTAAATGTTTAATAATTTTTTCAACAAATTACAAATAGTTTCAGAGTATTACAAGAAACCTGAAACTTAAAGGAAGCCAATTTAGTTTTTATGTGATATTTAGAGTGAATTCTTACCATTTACTTTTGACTTACTTTTTACTCTTTATTTTTAGCAAAAGAATACTAGTTTGTTTAGTGGGGAAAGAACATACTATTTAAACAAGTGGTAATTGATCAATTTGATATCCATATAAAAAAAGACCCAATTTCGCAGTGTATAAATGATCAATTTATATATCTCATATAACACAATAAAATAAAATATTTAGAGGATAACATAGGAGAATGTCTTTAGGATTTGGGGTAGGAAAATATTTCTCTCTTTTTTGATGCTTTTTAAAAAAAGATTAATTCCAGTATAGTTAACATACAATGATATATTACTTTTAGGTGTACAATATAATGATTCAACAATTCCATACGTCACCCAGTGCTCATCATGGCAAGTGCACTCCTTAATCCCCATCAACTATTTAACACATCCTCCCCACGGCTTCCCCTCTGGTAACCATCAGTTTGTTCTCAATAGTTAAAAGTCTGTTTATTAACTTTTCTCTCTCATTCTCAGTTTTTCCTTTGCTAATTTATTTCATTTCTTAAATTCCATATTAGTTAAATCATGTGATATTTCTGTGTTTGACTTATTTCAATTAGCGTTATATTCTCTAGCTTCAGCCATGCTGTTACAAATGGCAAGGTTTTATTCTTTTTAATGGTTGAATATTATTCCATTATATATATAGAGAGAGGATATCTGGTTGACCTTTAAGCATATTGAACGGTGGCAGAGGCCATTAGTTATCATAGAAGTGCAAGTTGAAGGCATAATAATATACCTCTATGGGTAGGATGACAAAACAAATGAACAAAAACATTATTATCAAGTACTGGCAAAGGTATTTGGCAAATAGAGTTCTCATTCACAGCTGGTAAGAGTATAAATTAGTCCAACTACTTTGGAAAACTGTTGTCTTTTCTGCAAATAGTAAACATTCATAAGCTCTATGACCCAGTAATTTTACCTCTAAAAAAGAAAGACATTCTATTCCTACCTGAAAGAAATACATACAATTTTTTTCTCAGAACATATTTACTACAATGGTCTCAGCATCATTACTCATAATAATCTCAACATAGACACAACCATTTGTTCATTACATATTTATATATATGATTAAATATTTATATATCATAATTTATACATAAATGTAATAGTATCTAGCAATAGAAAAGAATAAATTGCTGCAACATGCAACAACATGGATGAATGTCACCAGCCTAACATATAATGAAAGAAGCTAGACACAGAGTAGTACATAATCTATAATTCCATTCATGTGAAGTTTAAAAAGGCAAAACTAATGTATGATGATAGAATTTTAAGTGGTCTTCTTTGTGGAACTGACTGATGTTTGGGAATGGGTATGAGGGATGACCAATGATACAAATAACGTTCTACCATACCTTAATGTAGATGATGGCTACATTCTGTGTTTATAATTGAAATGTTTGTGGTACTATACTTAAAATTTATGAACTGTATTTTATTTTTCAATGAAAAGATTTAAAAATCTATACTGCTAGTGCACTCACACACAAAAAGAATTTCTGCCAATAGAACATAATTTACTGGTATCTAAAGCATACCAACATATTGGTGAGCTCAAGGGAATACCAATAGTTTGCTGTCAAGATAGATGTTTCTAAGGGACAAAATAAGGTTTTGAAATGCCTATGCAAATTAGTATGATTGGTATAGTTCAAGGCTTCAAATATTTACGGAGCATTTGCATTGTGTCTAACATTCTTTCTAAGTACTATAGATCAGTCATTTTGGGGCACAGAAATAATCATAAATGTTTTAGAATTACCAGGGTTTTCAGAATAATGAAAATAAAACAAGATAATAGTTTACATGTCCTATCTAACCAGGGTTGAGTGAAATTCTTGCATGTTAGCTCAGTAAGCCTATGGCTGGGGGAGGAGTTAAGATGGTAGAGAAGTAGTGTGACCCTATTCAAAGTGCTGAGTGGGAAAAAATACATGGAGTTTAAAGAACATACTACTAAAGAATGAATGAGTTAACCAGGAAATTAAAGAAGAAATACAAAAATACATGGAAGCAAATGAAAACACGACAGTCCAAACCCTTTGGGATGGAGCAAAAGCAGTCTTAAGAGGAAAGTACAGTTCAATTCAGGCCTATTTCAAGAAGCAAGAAAGGTCCTTAATAGACAACCTAACCCTACACCTAAAGGAGCTAGAAAGGAACAGCAAATAAAGCCTAATGCCACAGAAGAAAGGAAATAATAAAGATTAGAGCAGAAGCAAATGACATAGAAACAAACAAGCCAAAACAGCAGAACAGATCAATGAAACTCAAAGCTGGTTATTTTCTTGGAAGAATAAACAAAATTGATAAACCTCTAGCAAGACTTTTCAGAAACAAAAAAGAAAGGACCCAAGTAGATAAAATCACAAATTAAAGAGAAGAGATCACAATGAACACCACAGAAATACAAACAATTATAAGAGAATACTAAGAAAAATTATTTGCCAGCAAACTGGGAATTCTGGAAGAAATGGACAAATTCCTAGAAACTCACACAGAAGAAATAGAAAATTTGAACAGATGCATAATCAGCAAAGAAATGGAATCAATTTATCAGAAATCTCCCAACAAACAAGAAGCCTGGGCCAAATGGCTTCCCAGGGGAATTCTACCAGACATTCAAAGAAGAGTTAATATCTATTTTTTTCAAACTCTTCCAGAAAATAGAAGTGGAAGGAAAGCTTCCAAACTCATTCTATGAAGCCAGTATTACCTTGATTTCAAAACCAGACAAAGACTCCACTAAAAAAGAAAATTACAGACCAATATCCCTGATGAAGCTGGATGCAGAAATTCTCAACAAGATACTAGCAAATCGAATTCAACAGTACCTTAAAAGAATTATTCACCATGATGAAGTGGGACTTATTCCTGGGCTGTAGGGCTGGTTCGATATTTGCAAATCAATTACACCACATTAATAAAAGAAAGGATAAGAACTGTATGATGCTCTCAATAGATGCAGAAAAAAGATTTGACAATGAAAGCATCTTTTTTCTTTGTCTTTTTATTTTGAGAAAGAGAGAATGAGAGAGAGGAAGTGAGAGACACAGAGAGAGAGAGAGACAGACAGAGAGAGAGAGAGAATACCAGGCAGACTCCACACTGTCAGCATGGAATCCGGCCCAAGACCCAGAACCCGGACCAATGAATCATGAGATCATGACCTGAGCCAAAACCAAGAGATGGATGCTCTACCAACTGAGCCACCCAGCTGCCCCTACAATATCCTTGCTTAATAAAAACCCTCAAAAAAGTAAGCATAAAAGGAACATACATCAACATCATAAAGACCAAATATGAAAGCCCCACAGCTAATATCATCCTTGATGGGGAAACACTGAGAGCTTTCTCCCTATGGTCAGGAACACTACAGGGATGTCCACTCTCATCATTGTTGTTCAACATAGGACTAAGAGTCCTAGAATCAGCAATCAGACAACAAAAGAAGTAAAAGGCATACAGATTGGCAAAGAAGAAGTCAAACTGTGGCTCTTTGCAGATGACATGATATTCTACATGAAAAACCCTAAAGACTCCACCAAAAAATTGGTACAACTGATATATGTATTCAACAAAGTTGTAGGATATAAAGGATATACACAAACCATTGCATTTCTATAAACCAATAATGAAGCCATGGAAAGAGAAATCAAGGAATTGATCCCATTTACAGTTGCATTAAAATCCATAAGATACCTAGGAATAAACCTAACCAAAGAGATAAAAGATGTGTATGCTGAAAACTATAGAAAGCTTATGAAGGAAATTGAAGAAGACACAAAGAAATGGAAAAACGTTCCTTGCTCATGGATTGAAAGAACAAATATTGTTAAAATGTCTATAACTATTGAAAGCAATCTGCACATTCACTGCAATCCCAATCAAAGTAGGACCAGCATTCTTCTCAGAGCTAGAACAAATAATTCTAAAATTGTATGGAACCAGAAAAGACCCAGAACAGCCAAACTAATGTTGAAAAGGAAAACCAAAGCTGGAGGCATCACAATTCTGGACTTTAAGCTGTATTGCAAAGCTGTTATCATCAAGACTGTATGGTACTAGCATAAAAACAAACACACAGATCAATGGAACAGAATAGAAAGCCCAGAAATGAGCCCACAATGTATGGCCACCTAATCTTCAACAAAGCAGAAAAGAATATCCAATGGAAAAAATACAGTCTCTTCAACATATGGTGTTGGGGAAAAATGGGCAGTGACATACAGAAGAATGAAACTCGAATGCTTTCTTACACCATACACAAAAATAAATGCAAATTAGATGAAAGACCTAAATGTGAGGTGGGAAACCATCAAAATCCTATTGGAAAAACAGGCCTACTGCGGCAAGTTCTTCGTAGACATGTCTTCAGAGGTGAGAGAAAGAAAAGCAAAAATGAACTATTGGGACCTCATCAAAATAAAAGGCTTCTGTACATCAAAGGAAACAATCAAATCATCAAAACTAAAAGACAACTGACAGAAGGGGAGAAGATATTTGCAAATTACGTATTGGATAAAGGGTTAGTATCCAAAATCTATAAAGAGCTTATCAAACTCAACACCCAAAAAAATAATCCAATTAAGAAGTGGGCAAAAGAAATGAACACTTTTCCAAAAAAGACATCCAGATGGCAAAAAGACACAGGAAAAGATGTTCAACATCACTCATTGTCAAGAAGATACCACCTCACACTGGTCAAATTAAGAACAACAGAGGTTTGTGAGGATGCTGAGAAAGGGAAACACTTTTGTACTGTTGGTAGGAATGCAAACTGATGCAGCCACTCTAAAAACAGTATGGATTAACCTCAAAAAATTAAAAATAGAACTACACTATGACCCTGCAATTGCACTACTAGGTATTTATCCAAAGGATACAATACTACTGATTCAAATAGACATATGCACTCCAGTGTTATAGCAGTGTATTTACATATAACACATATGTAAATATATATACATATATATACATATACATACAATAGGATATTACTTGGTGATGAAAAAAAATGAAATCTTGACATTTGCAACAATGTGGAAGGAACTAGGATGTATTATGCTAAGCAAAATANAACTACACTATGACCCTGCAATTGCACTACTAGGTATTTATCCAAAGGATACAATACTACTGATTCAAATAGACACATGCACTCCAGTGTTATAGCAGTGTATTTACATATAACACATATGTAAATATATATACATATATATACATATACATACAATAGGATATTACTTGGTGATGAAAAAAATGAAATCTTGACATTTGCAACAATGTGGATGAACTAGGATGTATTATGCTAAGCAAAATAAGTCAGTCAGAGAAAGATAAATGTATGATTTCATTCAAGTAGAATTTAAGAAACAAAACATAAGAACATAGGGGAAGAGAACGAAAAATAAAAACAGGGAGGCAAACCATAAGAGACTCCTAAATACAAAGAACAGACTGAGGATTGCTGGAGGGGAGTTGTATGGGGGGGATGGGCTAAATGGATGATGGGCATTAAGGATGGTACAAGTTGGGATGAACACTGGGTATTATATGTAAGTGGGTTCTACTCCTGAAACCAATACCACACTATATGTTAACTAATTTGAATTTAAATAAAAAATTTTTTTTACGAAAAGCATATGGCTACTGTAACTCTTTAAGCTAACTGACAAATAATGGCAAATGCTGGTGCCAGAATAACCAAGAAAGTCTTTTTCTCTGATGGTCTAATTTCAGGCTAAGAATTGGTTTAGATACACAGATGTGATTGCTTTGGATTATGATGTGTAAAGAAGCTAGGTGATAATCAAGTCTGACTGAGAAGACACAGACCTGATTTTGAACATTTGGCTTATGGTAGCAGGAAAATTGGGTGAACAGGAGGCAAGTTACCTAGGCAATTTTACAATATAATGATAAATTGACAAAGCACCAGGGGCAGTTGTGATATTGTGACTTCATAAGAAATGTGTATTTGGTCTTCTTCCTGGTTGCTGGCTCACAGCTCCCAAAAAGCTTGTAATTTCATTAGTTTTGAGAATGACAAAGTGTGTTTTGTTGTGTTAATGAGGGGACTTTTGGAAAGCCCCTAAAGATAGGGGCTAGTTGTCAATGGAAACACAATAAAGTGATTAGAGTGTTGAAACTTTCATTCCCAAACCCCCAGGTTCAGGGAGGGTAGAGGAGCTGGAGGTTGAATTAATTTCTGATGGCCAGTAAATTAATTAATGAGGACTAGGTATTAGCCTTCGTAAAAACCTGAAAGGAGAGAGTTCGATGAGCTTCCAGATTGGTGAACGCATGAAGATGTGGGGAAAGTGATGTGCCTTGGAAAGGGCATGGAAGCTCTGTGCCCTTTCCCCATACTTTGCCCAATGCAATTCTTCCATGTAGCTGTTACACTAATCTAGTAAATGTTTTTCTGAGTTCTGTGAGCCACTTGAGCCACTTGAACCCAAGGAGATTGTGGAAACCTTTGATTTACAGGAAGTTGATTAGAAGTAGGAGTAACAACCTTGACTTGCAGTTGCATCCTGAGTGGGAGGGGGTCCTTGGAACCCCCAATCTGTACCCTGTTGTCCAGAAGCATAGATGGCAACCTGGGCTTGTGACTCGCATCTGAAGGAGAGAGGCAGTCTTGTAGGCTAGAGCCCTCAACCTGTGGAATCTAATGCTATCGCTAGGCAGATAGTGGCAGAATTGAATTGAATTCATGGACACTTTACCAGTGTTTGAGAACGATTGGATATTATATGGGAAGTACTTCTTCCTAGAAGGACCTACTTCTAGGACTGTTGGGAGCAATAAATGAGATGATGTGCATTCATTCTCACCAACCTACTTTGACCATAGGAAAGGCTTATCAAGTATTGGCTACAATAATATACTGCCTATGCTTTTCCTGAAATAAATAATGTAAGGTTGAAATAACAGAGGGTGGTGAACTGAAGACGCTCAAGAATGAGACAAAGGAGCCAAGGGGAAAGGAATGAGCACACCGTTATTGTAAAGGGCTCTCAGGCGAGTTTCCTGGCTTGGGGGTAGAAGCAAGGAAGGAAGCCAGGGAAGTCGCACTCGGAGACTGGGGAGAGGTGTATATATAGGACTGAAGTTCAGGGTTGAGATCCGTGAGGGTAGGTTTCCTTATTTGGTCTTGTTTGTTCTGGATTGGGTTTCATTTCTGCTGAGGTGACATGTCTTCTGAGAAACCAGTGGCGGGAAGCTGGTAGTGGGAAGGTGGTGGCAGGAAAGTCCTGAGGCAGTTACAAGATGGAGTCTGATCTGCCATCTTGGTGTCCTTCCCCAAACCTGCCAGACCTGTCAACACAGCATACAAAGTAAGCTATCCATCATTCCTTCTTATTCATTATCTTGCATGCCAAAGCTCTGAGAATAACATTGATAAATATGATCAGAACAGGTTATAGGTTACAATGAGGACCACTTTTTGGCTCTTTGACTGTAGGGAAACTAGTTAACTTCCCATTGCCTCTGTTTTCTTATTTGTGAAATAGGGATGATAGCGCTAATCTTCTCAGGCTATTGTAAAGCATAAATTCAGGTAAAGCTATTAGAATGGTGTTTGTAAATCAGTCAGTACCCTAATATTATTAACTTTAAAAAGTGTTTTTACATATATAATTTCATTTGAAAGTGACCGTTAGTTTTTCTAGGTGAGACCTTTTAATAGACCTTTTCCAAAACATATGCAAATAGACATTTTATTTGAACTGGTTTTGGCCTGAACTGGTTTTGGTCAGTGTGATTTTTAGGGGCTGAACAGTTCTCTTGGCCAAACACAGTCCTTCTCCATCTATCTGTTAGGCCTACAAAGCAATAACTGCGGGCACTCCTGAAGTAGCTCCAGTTTAAATAACATCAATCCTTTATACTTGAGAGTGGA
Source organism: Crocuta crocuta (assembly GCF_008692635.1). NCBI lineage: Eukaryota > Metazoa > Chordata > Mammalia > Carnivora > Hyaenidae > Crocuta > Crocuta crocuta. The sequence goes on along the minus strand of NW_027531905.1, from coordinate 567,777 downwards.
TGAATTTATTAAGACATTTCCTGAGAATTTTGCCATGTTGTGTAGGGGGATTGGGTAAAGCAAAGTATCTCGAGTGCTTGCAGAGAAAGACAAGGACACTAAAAAGGAAAACAAAAAGATTCGGTCAGGAAAGCTAAAAATTCTAGATGGCACATGTCACTTATTTAAGATATTTGCCTGTGGCTAACCTCAAATGTCATCTCCTTCCTGATAGGCATTCTAACTGCATTGACAGCTTCTCTGAGGATGTCTTGGCTCTCTCACTGTAGAGAGAATGGTTTCATTTGCATTTCAGACTATTGAGATAGAACATAGGTGTCATATCATTGAAGGAAGTTATTAATTTTATTTTTTAATGTTTTATTTATTTCTGAAAGAGACACAGTGTGAGCAGGGGAGGGTCAGAGAGAGAGGGAGACACAGAATCTGAAGCAGGCTCCAGGCTCTGAGCTAGCTGTCAGCACAGAGCCCGACGCAGGGCTTGAACCCATGAACCGTGAGATCAGGACCTGAGCCAAAGTCGGACGCTTAACCAACTGAGCCATCCAGGCGCCCCAGGAAGTTATTAATTTTAAATAAATTAGAATCTCAAATGTGCTTAATTAATTTCTAATAAAATGTCATTGGAGAAAAACAATAATTCAAACAAATCTTAAGTAAAATGAAGGTGACTTGATCATGCCTGATGTGCTTTAGATGTATCAATCCTTTCAACTCTACGAACTGAATGGGAAAAAGAGAAAACTTCCAGTATCACTTTTGTGTGCCTTGGCTCAAGATTTCCAGAGTTTTCACTGGATAAGTATGTACTGCTTTGCTCAAGTACAGTGTGTAATTTATTTGTCAAACACAGTCATAAACCACCAGTCTATGTGGAGGGTCCTTTTGGAAATTTGCTCTTGTTTTGTTTTAGCTATAGATGAATCAGGAGAACCAGACATATTTTTTCCTTGCCCTGCATTTGGTAGTCCTTTAGAAGATGATTTTTACTTAGATTTTGATTGGAGAGAAAAACCACTTGAGAAAAAGAGAGAAAACAGCAAACGGGGAAAAAGCACAAAGGTGTCTTGATATAGGGAGAAGGATAAGAGTCCCCAGGACTGGGAAGGGACCAGATATTTGAGAGATTTTCATCTCAGAACTAGTGCTCAGTCTTGGATGAAAGAGGGATGGAGTTGCTTTGCTGTCTGGGGTCAGTAGAGAAAACCACTGGGAGATACAATAACACCAGACACCACAAAGGGCGGAGGGCATGACCTAACAGCAGCACTGGTAGTAGGAAGAGTAATCACATTGACACCAAAGACCAGGACTCTGTCTTTGTTTTCATTCTAGGTATCATAAAAGCTCCCCAAATTCTGAACTCCCTAAATATGACTGAGATTAGGTTTTTCCATACTTTGTTAAATGGGTTTAAAGACACATTTAGTTTGATTTGGAAAACATTGATTATTCTTTCATCTGCGTGTTGTGAAACAGATTCTTACCCATGCTCCATGAGATTAAGATACATGTGTCTCTTTTTATCACTGTATTGACATTAAATGGCAGACTCTCAAGAAATATTAAGTGTATTTGTTGAGGATAAATTAGTGGAATAACTAAGTGGAAATATATTGAAATGTAAGAGAGTCAGTTGAATTAAAAACCTGATACTGGGTAAAACTTTGGTAAAGGAAGAGTCTCTCAAATTTGGCACTATTGGTGTTTTTTTTATCCAGATAGTTCTTTCTTGTACTCGCAAGGGGACGTCTTCCATGCTGGTAGTAGAATGTTTAGCAACAATCTTGGCCTTTGTCCAGATTGCATAGAAATAATCAAACATCAGAATAGTAGGACTGAATTTTGCTTATGAAGTTGGTCTTCCACAAGTGATTTCTTTGAAACTTAGGTTATTGTTATATAAGACTATCTGGGTTTTTTGTTTGTTTGTTTGTTTGTTTTAGTTCACCTATCAAATAGCCTTATAATTGAGCTTTGTATGTATGAAATTTACTTACATGAGCCAGCGTTGTTTTAAAAACAGGACTAGACTCAGATTTATGAGATGGAGGATTGAATTCAGGCTCTTGTCACTTACTACTTTTGTGAAACTCTCAAATTTCTTTCTAGGAAAATAATTATAAACACCTCATAAATAATTGTGAAAATGAAACTACATGAAAAATCCTTAATCATTCTTTTAAAAAATTTTATGATGCAATTTTTTATCTTTTTTATTGAGGTATATTTGGCATATAATATTATATGTTCAGTTGTATGACATGATTTGATATTGGTATATATTGACAAATATTCATTATGGTAAGTCTAGTTAACATCCATTACCCTACATAATTACAAATTTTTTTCTTGTGATGAGGACTTCTACGACCTATTCTCTTACCAACTTTCAAATATACAATACAGTATTATTAACTATAGTAGCCATGCTATCCATTGCATTCCCAGACTTACTTTATTTTATAAGTGGAAGTTTGTGGCTTTTGACCACCTTTACCCATTTCAACCTCCACCCCACGTGGGCAACCACTAGCCACCAATCTGCTCTCTGTATCTATCAGCTTATTTATTTATTTTAGATTCCATATATAAGAGAGATTATACAGAATTTGTCTTTGATTGCCTATTATGTACTGGATAGTTTTTAAAATATAAATGTCCCTGGGAGTGGTAACTGAAGATGAAAAGGGCATATGAAAATAGTCTAAGGCTGAGAAGACCAAAACCAAATTGTTTCTTGTCACTCATTGTTCACCTATGAATATGGGTAAGTACATGGAGCATATAATATTCACCAAAGAACCCATAGAATTCATTTGCAGATTTTTCAGGGAAGTTGGAAGGTTAAATAATCTAGAGTCAGGAACGTCAGTCTAGATAGAATTAGTCTAGAAATCATGAAGAAGTTTTAGAGGCACAGAGAGGCTCAGCCTGGTGGAGGTAATACTTTCACAGATGGGAAGATATCCTTATCAATTTCTAGTACCACTTGGGCCAAGCAAGGATTTGTGTGTAAGAAGAAGAGCTCTCCTGTTCTGAACCATGACTCTGTCACTGAAGGTGTGGGGTAGTCCTGAAATAATGATCATTTCTGTGCTAAGTGAGTTTTGGCACTCTGATGCAGAAGAAGGCGTAGCTGTGTCATCAACTTTGGTGATGTCTTGTCTAGTCTTAATGAGATAATAATATAATGAAGATTTGATAGTAAATGAACAACTCCTAAAGTATAAATTTATGGTTACATTTATTTCATTTTACGTATTGATTTATGGTCCTAGTGAGCTTTCAAGACACATACTCTTGATATACTGTGTCTTATATCCTTCAGTTTTGAAGTTTAATAACTAAGTTATTCTTTTTTTGAGAGAGAGGGCACAAGTGAGTGAGAGGCAGAGAGACAGGGAGAGACTGAGAATCTCACACAGGCTCTGCACTGTCAACATGGAGCCTGAAGCAGGGCTTGAGCTCACCCAGTGGGAGGCTCAAACTCATGAACTGTGAGATCATGACCTGAGCAGAAGTTGGATGCTTAAGCGACTGAGACACCTAGGTGCTCCTAAGTAAGTTATTCTTATAAGTTAAAACAAGAAAAAGTAATATTCAAAACCTAATCTACAACTTGAAAAATATGGTCTGAGGAATAAGAGTAGTATGTCACTACCACTACCATGGCACATGTAGAATGGACCAGTATGTAAACATTTCTGTCAGGATGAAAAAAATATATATTTTCAAGGAATAGTTCACCATACCAGTTCACACAAGAAAGTCTGGTCCATCAGAGTTGTCTGAAAAAAACTTTAAAGCTACTGTTCTATACCTGACCCTAAAGAGATTCTGATTTAATAGATCTTGGGTGAGACTCAGGATTGATTGATTGGTTGATTATTTATTTTCTATATATCTGATATAGAAAAAAAAACCTCACAGGTGATTTTAATGAACATCATTTTTTTCCCCAGAAATATTATGGAAGAAAATCTTGGATGCCTAGAAATAGTCCTTCAAATTGTATTAGATCTTTTTTAAGTGGTTCAATGACACTTTTAAAAAGTCAATTGAATAAGAAATTTCTACATGGAAGTTTTATTTTTCTTATGTACCTGAGAAATAAAACATATTATTTGTCAGTATATAAATCCATAAATCTCAAAGCAAGAAGCTTGGTTCTGTGTTTCACATTGATGATTCTGTTTCACCTAAAATGCCTCTGATATAATTATAATCCCTCCATCAATAGTCAAAGGACTCTCTGTGGATTTTGGAGGTAGAATTTTCCATTCCCATTTTGGGCACATTTTGTTCATATTTATTATGATGTCCTGACCATCTGTCTGCAGCAGTGGAGAAACACTGGGTACTACCTGCACTTTCAGTAGACAAATTTTTTTCTCTTCCTCTGATAAATGTGAAGAGTCTGGCAGAAAGGGGCTGTAAACACTGTCATAACTCTTCTCTGAATGTCTGTTTCGGGTCATCCACTCCTATATAGCTGAATGATTATGATAAAGTAAAAAGATCACAGACTTTGGATCTATATTTGAATTCAAGCTTTGTTGTCTCATTCCTTCACTCAACAAATATCTCCTGAGTGTCTACTATGTGCCAGAGGCTGTTCTTGGACATGGAGATAGAAAACATGAGACTGTGTCTTCAAGCAGTTCAGGCTATGGCAAACACAAACAATTGATAACAGAGAGTGATTTGTTAGAAGAAATGGAAGCACAGGGTAGAAAGTCTGAAGATGGAGTCATATATAACAAAGATTTGGTTTTGTGGGTGGGCTTGATTCAGAGGGTGTTAGAAATGTTGGAGCCTCTTGCTGGTAGGTTTAATATTAGTTTAAGTTTTAATGGAATTTTAAGCTAGTGAAAGAGAGTGCAGGGTGATTCAATCTAAATAAATGTGTATGTGGTATAATAGGAAATGCAAGCAGCTTATAATCGCTGAGATGAGGGATGTGAAGAGAAAAAGGATAACAGATGAGGCTAGAGAACTAGATAAAAGGTAAGTTATCAAAGCCTGTGGACTTTATTTTGAAGGTGATGGGGAGTGATTGAGTGGGAATGACACTACCAGATTTGTGTCTTAGATCCCCTTGAGGAGGGAAATGACTGTTAACATACTGAAAGTAACTCAGACAGAGGTAGTGGTTATGTGATGGTAGTGAAGAAACAGATTTTGGAGTTATTTAGGAAATTCTCTCAATTGGACTTTTATTCTTAATTGCATGTATATTTAAGAGAGAGGTAGTAATTAAGGATGATTTGTAGCTTGAATGGTGGTGTCCTTCACCAATTTAGGGAGCACAGGAAAAGAGGCAGTTGGGGAAAGTTTTGGGCGGGTGTTCTGGTCTACTGATCTTTGAGAGACCCTTTTTTAAAGGTTTACTCCAAGCCACCAGGTGGTATGAGTTAAATTTTACACCTTCTGTATTGCTAGAGGCAGAAGTGATGTCATCCCACAATCACAAAGGCTATAGATGTATTAAGATTGTTCAGAGCAGATGTGATGCAGCAGAATATAATATGTAGTAAATTGCATCTAATGTAATGCTTGAAGACTCCTCTTCCAATGTCACTACTACCCAGATGTTCTGGGTCCACATGTGACCTTATGATGTTAGCCATTAGAAAGAGGCAAAGATTCTGGTGTTTGGGCAACACATAAGTGCATCTTCTGAAAATACTACCAGTGATGTATATGAATTAATTTTAAATTGTTTATGGAACTAAAGGCTGCCACATGTCCATTGATAGATCTGAGTGTGTGCAAGGGCCTGCCCAATTTCTAACGAACTGAGAAGGGGATTGGGAAGTCAGTAATGGGCTAGACACCTGAGAACCTGAAAAGTCTTGTGTTGTGACCCTTAGCAGGGTGTGAGCCATTTGAAGGTAGATAAGTGGGAGAAAACTTTACATATATGGGTCCTAGCCTTTATCTTCATCAATGGCCCTATCCTAACCTTGTTTCTGGGAACCAGATTGATTTTCAGTTATAGGGGCCCATTTTTGAGTATAAGCATGTTGGTTTGGGAGAGATCCAGAGAGCAACTGCAGATACAAGTCTTCAAGATGTCTATCTGGGATAGATATTCTGTATGTCTTGTGAACCCTAAACCAATTATTTTGGAGATCTTGAACTCATTTTTACTGTGTTTTAAATACTAGACATTCATCTACCCAGTCATGTTATAATGTCCTTAGATGACCTATAAAAGGCAACTGAAGTTTTACGTTCAAATATGCCAAAGCTAGAATTATTAATTTTTGGATTTGTAATAAGATTTATAGACTTTTATGTTATATAGGCAATAAAGAAGTTCTCATGTATTAACTGAAGTATATTGCAATTTGAGAAACTTAATTATGCAGGAGATTAAACCATTTCAAACTCTTAATTACCTTGAAGTATTTGTAGAGTTTAAATACTACTTATTAAATTCTCCAAATGAAGGTACCATATTTTGTGCTGTATATAATCAGTCAAAAAAGACATAGCTTAATCTTCTAGAACTTTATAGTCTGATATCAAGTAACAAAATAGAACAAAAATATAGAGATATATGTTCCAAATGAAAGAATATGAGGGGAATGTTAGATGCAACAGCATAGTTGACCAAATTGTTATGTGTTGGGCATTTGATAACAAATATTATTAATGTAATCATGTTAATTATGTGTGACATCTCAATCTTCATAATAATAGATAGAAGATGTATTATTTGTTTGCTCTGATATGATATCAAAATTTAAAGAGATCTATTGGAAACAGTCAAAAAAAAACAAAAATAAACAAAACTTACACAAATCAAAAAGCCCAACATCATGTTTTTCCAGTTTCATTTGGTCTTCACCTTATTTTCGTAGCTATGTGGGCAAATGATAGCATGACCTTTTAGATTAAGTTACCTTGAACTTTAATTACATTTTAGCTGCAAACTGCAAACCACTTTCAAAAAGAAGAGTTCACATTGCTTGAGAATTCCCAGTAGGAGATACCTCCTCTCCATGCAGGGCTGTATGTAGAAACCTTTAATGTTTAATTATATCCTGGCAGCTTTGCTGGCAAAGTGAAGATTATCATCTGTCTTTTAATATAGGCCTAATAATAGGAGATCTGTAGTGTAGTATATACAGATAAGGGCTTATCATTATGATTGCTTCCAATCCTTTAGAGCTGTGCAATGAAAGACCTTACTTCCAATTCCTTCTGAATGCATAGATGTGCATTCTTGTTTGTGAACAATAGATAAAAGACTGAAAAATCTGTTAATTATACTTAAAACTTTTTTTTCATGTTTGTTATTATGAGGGAGTGCAAATGCACAAGTAGGGGAGGGGCAGAGGGAGAGAATCCCAGGCAGGACGCCCACTGACAGCACACACAGCCCAATGTGGGGCTAGGTCTCGCAGACTATGAGGTCATGACCTGAGCCATGATCAAGAGTCAGACACTTAACCGACTGAGCTACCTAGGTGCCTCTGTTTAATTATACTATTTAAAATGGCTACATCTATGGTGAACAAGGGACTTTTGGTCAGGCAGAAACATTTGGAGATCTTTTTGGACCAGAAGGTTTTATGACATCCTTTGTATTCTCTTGGGCTTGATGACACTTACTGGCAGTAGGCAGAGATAGGGGATGGAAGAGATGCTGAGCGGAGTACCACCTTCTCTGGGTAAATAATGCTATTTGTTGGTGATATCTTTCTTGAGGAAAATAATGAGACTATTGCTTATTTATTCTGAGTTTTAGCCTACTTTTAGGAAAAAAGTAAGAAGCTAATATAAATCTACCTTTTTCACTTTCCAGTTATAAGCATTCAGCTAATATTATTGAGATTCACTAATGTCAGGAAGTGGATTAAGGTACCAATAACATAGCGTTAAACAACACGAACAAATCTCTGTCCTTATGAAGATTAGTTTCTCCAACATAGGCTCTTTGACACTGTAGTTTGTTTTATGTCACTTACTCACTTCTTTCCTTCCTTTCTTATTTTGTGAACATTGTTGAGATTTGGGGAGGAAATGGGCACATAGCTCTCACCCCATATTTCTTCCCTATTCTCAGGAGGCTACAGCCTTAAGAAAACACATTTTATGTTGCATTTTTAAGGGGCAGAGGCCTATGTGTGAAGTAAGGAGGTTGCTCAATGCTGCCTGAAGTGGGCAAATGTCTGGTTCCAGGTTTTAGTATTAAAAAGACCACTCTGTTACATGTCTAAGCCATGTGCCATGGTCAAAACTTTATTAATGATGTTGATATGTTGATCTTTATTTTTTTTTAATTTTGGAGGGGAATCTTATTTCTCAAGTGACTTAGAACTTGGGCAGGGAAAATGGATGCTATTCATAGGCCCCCTAGAATCACCCAACTACTCATGAATATATCAGGAATATTGAGAGAGAGTTAAAACCTGGCTTTTGGTGAGCAAAAGAACTTTGACTAGGTCATTTCTAGTTTGATGCTGCTTTTTCAAATTGGGTTTGTGATCTTTGCCATGATCCATATTATTCATTTTAACTGTTATGACCTACACAAGCAGTTTTATTATTTTATTTTATTTTTATCAAAGTATAGTTGACACACAGTATTATATTAGCTTAATGTGTACAACATAGTGATTCAACAAATTATATATGTTACAAAATATTCATCACAATAAGAGTACTTATTTGTCATCAAGCAAAGTTATTATAATATTATTGACTATATTTTCATGCTGTACTTTTCATCCCCATGACTTATTTATTTTATAACTGGAAGTTTGTACTGTTTATCCCCTTTTCTTATTTTGCTCATCTCCCCAACCTTTCTTCTTTGGCAACAACCACTTTGTTCATTATGTATATGAGACCATTTCTGGTTTTGGTTTCTTTGTTTATTTTGCTTTTTAGATTCCACCTATAAGTGAAATTATATGGTATTTATCTTTTTCTTTCTGACTTATTTCATTTAGCCTAATGCCTTCTTGGTACATCCATGTTGTTGCACATGGCAAGAATTCATTCTTTTTATGGCTGGGTAATATTCCACTGTACATTTATGCTATATCTTCTTTATCTATAGATTTATCAATAGATATGTGTGTTCCTTCCATATCTTGACTTTTGCCGCAATTAATATAGGGGTACATAAACCTTTTTAAATTAGTATTTTTATTTTTTCAGGTAAGTACACAGAAGTAGAATTACTAGGTTGTATGATCTATTTTTAATTCTTTGAGGAACATCAATAGTGTTTTCCATGGTGGTTGCACCAATTTACATTCCCACTAATAGTGCATAAGGATTTCTTTTTCTTCATGTCCTTGCCAACACTTGGTATTTCCTGTCTTTTTTTGATAATGGCCACCCTGACTGGTACGAAGTCAGGTTTTGATTTGCTTTTCCGTGATGATCAGTGATGTTGAACATCTTTTCATGTCGTCCTTAGAGAAATGTCTATTCGAGTCCTCTATTTTAAAAATTAGATTATTATTATTATTGTTATTATTTGGAGTTGAGTTATATGTGTTCTCTATATGCTTTGGATATTTATCTCTTATCACATATATCCATTTATAAATATTTTCTCCCATTCAGTGGGCTGCCTTTTTGTTTTGTTGATGGTTTCCTTTACTATGCCAAAGCTTTTTATTTTGGTATAGTCCCAATAGCTTATTCTTGCTTTTGCTTCCCTTGCCTGAGGAGATATATTCAGAAAAATATTGCTAATGCTGATGTACAAGAGAGTACTGCTTATGTTTTTTTTTAGGAGTTTTATGGTTTCAGGTCTTACATTTACATATAATCCATTTTGAGTTTATTTTTGTGTTTGTTGTAAGAAAGTGATCCAGTTTCATTCTTTTCCATGCAGCTTTCCAGTTATCCCAGCATCATTTGTTGAAGAGACTATCTTTTCCCATTGTATATTTTTGCCTCCTTTTGTATATAAAGTTGTCTGGGCAGGCAACTTTAGAATTAAGCACTAGCCATATTATATTTTTACACTGACAAGTTACTGTAACTTAAGATTTTTTTTCCCCTAAGCAAGGAGCACATTTAAGCTGAGAAAAGGTTGTTATAGAAATGGAGCAGTATTCAGGAGACCTTGTATAAATGGCACATGAGCCTCACCCAATCTTTCAGTGGTGTTTAGTGGGGAAAATACAAAAGAAGAACCTCAAGTGTGATGGGACTTATATTTGACATTACTGTAAGGGTTGATGCTGGTGCTGTTTTGATCTTAATAGAAGTCATCAGTGGAAGGATATCAAAAATGTGTCATGAACATTACATGGTTACCAATGATGGAAGTAAAACCACTGATTATACATGGTACTCTAAATTCAGAAAGGTAAAACTATGAAAAAAATAGATCTTAGAATTGATACAAATATATAGGTGCTTTGAAGATTACTGAAAGTGCTAAAAAGAAAGAGGTTTTCAATTGGACCTCCCCAAAAATTTGCAGGACAGCATAGGGCTGGTTCACTGATATCACTCTGGTATCACATTGTCAAAGTAGAAAGTTATTGCCACCAAGATGATCACCTTTCATACTAAAGAAACTGGAAAATGGACACTGCAGTGTCACCTAGGAAACCTCACATTTCCAAACTCATTTTTTCCAAAAAAACACTAGCTAAGAGCCACAGGAAGATAACCTCTGCTTTATGTTTATTTTCCCAGTCTCACAAAGAGTTCTTATAATTGGTGGAAACTTCATTTGTGTCAAGAATCCTAGCTTAAGGAGTTTGGTGAATTTATGTGGTAGTTTTCTAACTTCTCCAATTAGCAGAAATATAGAGTGGAGATTGGGTAGTGAATCCTCAATATTAAGTACCTTAAGCAAAAAGCAAAAGTCTGAGGGTGTGCTGAACAAGTGGGTGCTAATGTGCAGGTTATTGCAATTTTGGCTTGAGCTACCCAAGTGCAGGCATAGGGGAGCGATGAGTGCCTCGGTAGGTCCAGGAGGATGCCAGAGCCTTAATAAGTGACTGCGACAGGGGAGGGAGTAGATTCTAAGGAAAAGATTACCTTCTGGGTGGTATTATTCCTCTAAGGAGAATGGAAGCACACAAGATTTTTTGAGCGCCGGGTTCTTTTCACAGATCAGAACTTACTGATTTCATAGTCTCACTATGCAATACCTTAAGGACAACTTAGATGAATATTATAGGAAAACAAAGGCCAACTGGAATTGAGATAGAAAGTAAAAGGAAGGCAGGCATTGCATTCCAGGAAGTGGTGTTGGCCTTTCGTATTGTAGAGGGNCTGAGGACTGAGGGATGGGGGGGGGAGGGGGGAGGGGCACTTGTGGGGATGAGCACTGGGTGTTACGTGGAAACTAATCTGACAATAAACTATGTTAAAAAAAAAAAAAAGAGAGACTCATTTGAGCCTCATTCGCTACAGAAGACCAGAGGGAAATGAAAGACTAGAAAAAACTCTTATATCCACAGAAAAAGATGGAACAGAATGAAGAGCTCCTCAAAATTGGTTGCCAAGTACAGAAACCATGTGTCTTGAAAAGCACATGAGGGAATATCCTCAGCAGGCCCAAGAGCATACACTTTATAAGCATCAATAGCAGCTTTAGTTTGGCAGTCTCCTGGGGGTGGTTCTTAGCTGAAAGCATGGTAGGGATGAGGGACAAACCTTAGGCCTTCAGAAGGCCTAAGCAATTCAAGAGCAGGCAGTAATGACAGCAACCACTGTGGCGTAATGTAGAAAGTGTCTGTACCCAAGGTGAAATTGTTGACTTTAACAGTGTTGGGTATTAAACCATGTTCTTAAAATAAGACTAGGCAAGTTGGAATGGCATCATTGTAAACTTCTAAACTTTTTAAGAAGGCAGATAAGTCACTGATCCTACTGTCAGAAAGCATACATAGGTCGGTCCCTCCTCAGACTTGATAAACACACATTAACTATTTTGATAGAAAAATCTTCTAAGTATGTTTAAGTTTATAGCTCAAAGACCCTACATATCTGGAAGCCTGGACTGGCTGTCAACCTAACAGGACACAACTAATAAGCTTTCCTAACAAAGACAATTTTTATTTTTTTAGTATGTAGACATTATATTTTAAAATACTTTTTATTTTAATATATAGTTATTAATTTTTATTTTTATTTTAAAGTAGACTTTCTTTTTATAGCAATTTCAGGTTCAGCCCCAAATTGAGTGAAAGATACAAACTTCCTTTATACCCCTTGACATCACCCAGCACAGCCTCTCCTTATTAACATTCACAACCAAATACATTTNCGAAAAAGTTAAGAGAAAAGATGGAGCAGGGAGGGCGAATAATATGGAGTATAAAGTACATAAATGGGTCATTGACACATCTTTATCACCTAAAGTTCATCATTGAAATTAGGGTTCACACTTGGCTTTGAACCTTCTATGCCTTTGGATAAATGCATAATGATATATATTCATCATTATAGTATCATACAGAGTAGTTTCAGCCCCCAAAATCTTCTGTGTTCTACCCATTCATCCCTTCTTCCTCCACAGCTCCTAGAAACCACTGATCTTTTCATTGTCTCCATAATTGTGCCTTTTTCAGAATGTCATATAATTGCAATCACACAGTATGCAGCCTTTTCAGATTGACTTATTTCAGTTAGTAATATATATTTAAAATTCCTCATGTCTTTTCATGTCTTGATAGCTCCTTTTATTTTTATTTTTATTTTTTTTTAATGTTTTATTTCTGAGAGGGAGAGAGAGACAGCATGAGCAGGGGAGGGTCAGAGAAAGAGGGAGACACAGAATCCAAAACAGGCTCCAGGCTCTGAGCTGTCAGCACAAAGCCCGATGCAGGGCTCGAACCCACGAACCGTGACATCGTGACCTGAGCCGAAGTCAAACGCCCAACCAACTGAGCCACCCAGGTGCCCCGATAGCTCCTTTTTAAAAAGTGCTGAATATATGGCTCCTGAGTGGCTCAGTCGGTTAGGCATCTGATGTTGGCTCAAGTCAATCTCATGGCTCGTGAGTTTGAAACCCGCATCGGGCTCTATGCTGACACCTCAGAGTCTGGAGCCTACTTCAAATTCTCTGTCTCTCTCTCTGTCTAAAAAATAAACTAAAGAAATAAAGAGAGCCAAATAATATTCTGTTGTCTGGATCTTGATAGTTTATCCATTTACCTACTGAAGGACATCTTAGTTGCTTCCAAGCTTTGGAAATTATGAATAAAGCTGCTATAAACCTCGGTGTGCAGGTTTTTGGATGGACATAGGTTTTTAACTCACTTGGTTAAATACTGAAGAGCATGATTGCTGGACCATATGGTAAGAGTATATATGTTTAGTTTTGTAAGAAACTACTAAGCTGTCTTACGAAGTGGCTGTACCATTTTGCATTCCCACCAGCAGTGACAGAGTTCCTGTTGCTCCACATCTTTGCCAGCATTTGATGTCAGGAGTTCAGATATTTGCTATTCTGACAGGTGTGCAATGGTATTTTATTGTTGGTTTCATGTTGGTTTAATTCCCAAATACATTGATGTTTATCGTCTTTTCATATGCTTATTTTTCCATCTGTATATCTTCTTTGCAAGGTGTCTGATCATATGTTTGCCCATTTTTTAATTAGACTGTTCATTTTCTTATTGTTGACTTTTGAGATTCATTTGTATATTTTGGATAATAGTTCTTTATCATATATGTTTTTGGCAAACATTTGTTGCCAGCCTGTGGCTTCTCTTCTCATTTTCTCAACAATGACTTTCACAGAGCAGAGGTTTTTAATGTTAACGATGTCCAGCTTATCATTTTTTTATCTTTCATGGGTCATGGATTGATGGATCATTTTTTAGTTCTGGTTTCTTTCAAGATTTTTTTTCTTTATGTTTTTTTTTTTTTTCAGTTTTAATAGGAAATGCCTCAGTGTAGGTTTTTTTGATATTTATCTTGCTTAATGTTTTCTGAATTTTCTGGATCTGTGGTTTGTTGTCTGTTAATAATTTTGGAAAAATTCTTATTGTTACTTCAAGTATTTCTTCTGCTTTATTTCTCTTTTGGTATTCCAGTCACACCTATGACAGTTCTTTTGAAATTGTCTCACAATATTTGTTTGCTGTGTTTACTTTTTTGTTTTGTTTTGTTTTCATTTTCATTCTTCTCTTCATACTTCAGTTTGGGAAGTTTCAATTGATTATTTTTAAGCTAACTGATTCTTTCTTTGCCTTGTCCAGTCTACTAATGGACCCATCAAAGATCAAAGGTATTTTTCATTTTTATACAATGGTTTTTTTATTTCTAGTATTTGCTTTTAAATCTTTCTTAGACTTTCCACCTCTCTGCTTACATTACCCATCTCTTCTTGCATGCTGTCTACTTTTTCATGGGAGTCCTTCATGAATTAATCATGGTTATTTTGAATTCTCTGTGCAATAATTTAAACCTATGTCATACCTGAGTCTGATTCCACTGTTGGCTTTCTTGTTAGACTGTGTTTTTTCTTGCCTTTTAGACTGCCTTCTAATTTTTTGTTGAACACTGGACATGTGTTGAATGATACAAACTGAGGTAAATAGGCCATTAATATGGGGTTTTATGTTAATCTGTCTAGGAGTTGTTATATGTTCAATTTTTTCCATAGCTGTAGGTGCCAGAGGTTTCAAATTCCTTTAGCATCCTATTTATCTTTCCTGTTGATTCTGGGCTTTGCTAAGACTTCTCAGAGAGAGTCTGTGTCTTGCAGCTCTTTTATCTGTAATCCACTATTATAATATTAGAGCTCTGTAGGTGTGGTAAGAAATCATAGAAGAAGGGTGGCATTTTATAATCTTTTGGTTAAATCTCCATTTTTTAGTGGGATTCTGTCCTTGAATTTTCACAGGTGTTTTATAACCATTCCTTCCTCTTTGGTAAGACAGGAAGGTGCTAGAGTGGTAGAAATGTCCTACCTGTAGGTGAAATAAGACTGTGGGAAAGTTATTCCCCCTGAAGACTTGTCCTTTGTTAGGTACAGTGGATTGAGTTTATTTTACAATGATTATCATTTCTTTCCAGCCAGATCCAAGAGGGCTTTTTCTCTACTTTTCACCGTGAATACCTGGTATGATTCCCAGTGGGAAAGCCCCCAGGAGTTTCTCACTGTCAGGCTAATCTATACTCTTCAGTCTCCAGCAACTTGTTAGAATTGCCATCTAAGTTTTCCTTGTAGTTTGTAATTATGGTGATTCTTCTCCGGGTAAGCATATTTCCTCTGTGAATCTTGGCTTTACTGGTAAAGCTCTCCAGATTTTAGGATTACAATTTTCCCTGTGACCCCAGTCCTCCAACTGGTCTGAGAAAAGTCATTGATTTTCAACTTGTTCAGCTGTTCCTGTTAAATGGACAGTTTTGATGACTTCCAAAGTCTACATGTTGGAGCTGAAACTGGAAGTGCCTCTGATAGGCTTTTATAGGTGACATGGACATAATATGGAATGAAAACAGGATAGAGCGAAGATTTTCAATCTTAGAGTGAGTGGCTTCAGAGTTATTTTGATTGAAGTGTTGTTTGGAAGCATTTCAGTGCATTTGTGGGGTTGGGGAATCAATATTTCCTATCACATGTATCCTAACAATAGAAGTTTGCATGGGCAGTAGCCTAATGAAGGTGAAAGCAGTGTAGTTCAAAGAAACTTCTGATTTCCTAATCAAAAATGAAGTAATCAGACCTTGTGTGACCATCATCTTAATTGTTAAGCCCAAATGGCTTAGAGATCAAAAACNCATGGTCTCTGAACTATTCCTGTTCCCTTCCCGGCAGCCTCATTAGATTTACACTCTGGATTTATCTCTACCTTCTTACTCTTCTCCAGAGACGAAACAATGACTTATTTTTGATGAGTTGGGGAGGGAAACCAGGCATACATAGCTAGTTATCCTTTTACTCCTCTTGGAAGCTAGTTATCTGTAGAAAGTACCCATCCTGTTCTGCCCCAACCTCCACGTTATTAAAGCCCCGAAGTTATTAAAGCCCCAAGTTGGGAATCCTACAGTGATCCCATGTAACTCTGTATCTCTGGCAAGTCTGCCTATTTCTGGTTTTATAATTAAAAACTCTGTATCATTCCACACCTAAGCCTACTTAATCCAACCTAGACCTTATCAGTAATAAAAGGAATATTTTGATTTTCATCTGATTGACTATTAGTTTTGATAAACTTTATTTTCAAATAGTTGTGGATTAATGGAAGGGTTGAATAGTAGTATAGATAGTTCCTGTGTATAACTGACTCAGTTTCCCCTATTCTAACATCTTCCATTACCTTGGTAATTATGTCACAATCCAGAAACAAACACTGGCATGTGATTAGAAACTACATTATAGAATTTATTCAGATTTCACTAGTTTTTTCTCAAATGCTCATTTATTATTCCAGGTTTTATTTAATCATCAATTGGTCTAGAACAGTTTCTCAGACATTCCTTGTTTTTTATGACTTTACAGTTTTGAGATGGCCATGTATTTTGTAGAATGGTCAATTTGGATGTGTCTAATGTTTGTCTCATAGTTAGATAGGAATTATGGATTTGAGGAGGAATGCCATAGAGGTGAAATATTTTTCTCATCCCATAATATCAGGGGTGCTATCAATATGACTTGTCATTGATGATACAAACCTTGGTTATATGGCCAAAGAAGTGTTTTCCAGATCTAGCCACTGGAAAGTTACTCTTCATGTCCCTGCCCCTTTCCCTGCTGTAATCATTAGAAACAAATCACTATTCACAGCTCACACTGAAGGAGATACCTAACTATGTTTGGTCTAATTTGCAATTAGTTTGTAAATCAGACAGAGCAGAGAACTGATATTTATCAGAGCATATGAAACCCCAACATGAGTAGCTGTCCACCTATGGGTTTAGTATGAAGCACAGATCCATTAAGTGGACAGAAGGGCATCATGGTGAGATGTAAACAAGTGGGCTTCCTGGCCAGAGGCTTGTCTGGGGTGGGCAACTGGCTAGAGATTAGCAAGTGGTGCAAAACAGGGTCTAGAGGCTAGAACTAGGGGAGAGGCAGAATGTTCCCTTTGGAGAATTTTTAGCACACTGAGCATCAGATCAGGTCAGGAACACATTTGCCTAAGCCTACAGCAGGCAATCGGCTCCTCAGTGAGTTCCACAACTGAAAAAAAATTAATTTTCCTGGTTTGATTTAAATGAAAACCCATGTACTTTTGCTTGTTTCACCCATGCACATGTGACTGATGGCCAGGGAAAACCAAATGAATTAACATTTAAGGACAACCTCAGCCCCTGGGTCATCTTTGCTAAAGAAAGACAAGTGGGTGGATGAAAAGACAAATTAAAAACCTTCCACTGTCAACAACGTTATCTCAGTTTAGATCAAATACCAGGAACCTAATTTAATTTTATGCTGTTTCCATCCTAAAGCTCTTTCACTCAGTAGGTTATTGCTACTATAAAATTGACATTATTTATAGCTTCTTCAATCAATAAAAAAAATGGAGGCTTAGCGGTGGGTCACTGGCTTGTTTGTTGTAGAATTCTTATCCTTTTCCAACTAAAATAACCTTAACTTTTAAATTTCCTTTTCAAATATCATATTCGTTTTCTTTTGAAATTTTTATTAAAATGTACATCTAAAAAGGACAGCTTCATAGACAAGAGGGAAAAATCATTCATATATTTTAAGATAAGAAATGAATAGTTTGAGGTGCTAAACCTTTGAAACATTAAATTCTCTGGACCTGATAATACTGTCCTAGATTTTTTTTATTTCTAATGCTGCCAAAGAAAATAGTTATATGTACATACATGACTTTTCTTATGCTAATTTGAACATTTTTGATTATTTAAGAATTTGTGTCCATTGTACAAAATTGAAAGATGCAGAATATCAGAATGAAGACTATTCTGAAACTTAATTTTCAACACATATTTATGAAGGGTCTATAAATGGCACTCTTCTCAGTGCTAGAGTTACAGCAGTGAACAAACCAGAGAGACATCCATACTCTCATGGAGCTTTCATTCTAGTCGGAAGAGACAGGCAAATAATGGGTAATATGCATGTTTTAAAGCATATAATGAGTGCTATGGAAAAAGAGTAGACAGGAAGGAGATTGCATTTAACATTTTTACATTTTTACATAGGGCTCTAGGGTGAACTTTACTTAAAAACTGATATTTGAATAAAGAATTGAAGAAGTGGAGAGAGTGAGCCAAGTATAAGTCTGGAACAAGAGCATTCTGAGCAGAGTAAACAGCAAGTGCAAAGGGCCTGTGGTAAGACTCTTATTCTGAATGAATGGAGAAGCATTAGGTTTTAACAGAGGAGAGAATGAGTTAACTTATTTAAAGGGTCACTTTGTCTGCTCTGTGAGAACAGAATTAGGGTACAAATGAAAACAAGGAGACCAATCTTATGGCTCTTGACCAGAGTTGTAGTTTGGAGGTGACAAGAAGTGCTTGGCTTTTAAATATGTGGATGGTAAAACCAATAAAGTATTCAGAGGATTCGATATGGAGCATGAGATTAAGTGAAGAGTCAGTAATGCTTCAAGCTTTGAAATGAACAACCAGAAAAAAATGGAGTTGCAATTTACTAAGACAAGAAAGATTACAGGAGAAATGGATTTAGGGCCAAGATCAAGTTCAATTTATCAACATATTATTCAATTTTTCTTTCTTTATATTTTTAGTTTTCATGAGTAATATGTTTTTCACCAAGGAAATAATATGTTATTTCAAATACCATTGTTTTTTGGTTGTGAGGTGGGGGAAACTCACTATGACTATAGATGATCGATACAAAGCAGCTTTTACTCCATTGGAAGCTTGTGAGCCTGTCCATGAGTAACAATTTAGTTAGGTTCAATGCCAGTTCTTCTGACTCCTAGAATTTTTTGCTTTTATTATAAATCATACTGTTCTTCCAACATTATTCTTTATGGTCTATAATATTTCTTAGGCAGTTTAATTTTAGGTCATGACTTTTAATTTTTGGAGGATGTATGCTTGATTAATTTTTAGTCCACTGAAATAATTTTTCCCCCATGAAGTTTATATGGTATATTTTCTGAGTTCTTGCATTATTCAGAATATTGTTTGCTTTTTGTTTTTTTTAAAGAGAGAGAAACCAAGAAACAGTCTTTTTTTTTAAATGTTTATTTTTGAGAGAGAGAGACAGACAGAGTGCAAGCAGGGGAGGGGCAGAGAGAGAGAGGAGACACAGAATCTGAAGCAGGGTCAGACTCAGTCTCTGAGCTGTCAGCACAGAGCCCACGTGGGGCTCAGACCCACCTATGGGCTTCCCTGAAAATGTTTTTTAAATATGAAGAAAATTCACAGGTAATTTGGTTGGAAATACAATTTTTAATCACTGTCTTACCATTTAAAAAGTCTACAGATGTCGTTCTATTGACTTCTTGGCAAAGGATAATTTTGATGCAAACTTGAGACGTGTGTGTGTGTGTGTGTGTGTGTGTGTGTGTGTGTGTGTGAAGACTTGAATGTACACAGCATTTTATTTTTTCAGAGATATAAAATAAATTGCCAGTAAATTTCTAAATTTGGTCTTCTAAAGTTACATTTGACTGGAATTCAGTGATTTCTTTCAATCTGCATTAATTTTATGCAGAAATTACATCACAGATATTTTTCTTCTATTTATATTTTTGATGGTTGTCTTTTTCCTAAATAGTCTGAGGTTTTACTTGGACCTGTGGTCTTATATTGTCACAATTAAGCTTCACTGAGGTTTCCTCTCTGTTAGTTTTACTATTTATGGGAGAACTTACAAAATTTGCCCTCTAGAAAACCACTAGATTTAAAAAATTTTCACAGCATAAGTTTTACTTTTTCTTTACTCTATTGAAGTTTTAAACACCAGTGTATCATTTATAGTTTCTTTGCAATATGTTTTTGGGGCAGACTCTAATGAACTCATAAGTTAATTAATTTGGACCTAGACGATCTTGGACAAAGACTCTTATGACCACTACTTAAATTGGTAACATTCACTTTTTCTATGTCCACATATAAAACTTTCAAGTCCCTAAGTCAGAAGAAAATAGAAAAAAAAAACCCCGAATTCTTATGTGATCAGTAGCGGAAGGCACATATCCACCAACAAGGTCTATTAATCTTGCTGATTTACACTTCCTGCAGACAACAGCCGAGGAGTAATTGCAGGCCCACATGGAGAAGCATATGGTTGGTGAACTTTTCCTAATTCTGATCACTACCATTTCTCAAAGAGCTGCAGAACAATTTTAACTGCTTTACAAAATTAGCAGAATGAGAACATGGGGAAGGATCTCATGGTCTCTTGGTCTTCCCTGTGGGCCACCTTTTATTAAAAAGAAAATTTTAAGCATAGGTATATCCCCCAAACAGATAATAAAGAATGATAAAAATGTCTGCACAGAAAATGTGGAGAAAAACCTCAAAGCCAATTCAACTATTTCATGAGCTGATGTCAGGAACAGTATTTTATTTATACTCCTTATGTGTTTTACACATATCAGAAAGAAGTAATGACTAACAATTCACTCAAAGAAAGTATTTCCACTACTTATAACCCTGTGCATCTCACTGTCTCCTGTTGATCTAATGGTGTATTATTTTCATCTTTCATTATGGTTTTCTGGTCTTCTTTCAAGGAGATCATGTATTTGGTAATTGAAGATGTCAAATATTTTTCTACAGTTTCCTATGTTCATTTCTCTTTTGGTTCTCTTTTCCCTGTCTGTAACATTTGGTATGTTTTTGTTTTACTCATTCCTCAAATAATAACAAATCTATTGAGCCTGAGAATTTGCCAATGGAGAGTGTTTCTGTAGAGAGTGCCAATGAATTGCCTTGGGTGCTTTTCTGTCTACTTGGCTGAATCAATTCCCTACTCATTCCACAGCTGGAAGGCAGATAAATGGGCTAGTTCCTAGCTCAGTATCTGATAGTCTTTCATTTGTTTTAGCTTTTCTGGCCTGAAATGAGATGATCTCCTCCCTCCACTGTCAGAACAGATGGGATGCACAAAATGCCACAATTCCAGTATTCACCGCTACCAGATGGCTTCCATCTTTGTCCTCATGTACCACTCTTATTTACGGGGACTGCACATTCCTGGCTGTCACATACCCCCACATGTCTCCATGCATAATCTTACATACTGCCATTTACCCAGGTCTCGCCATCAGTGGATGTGTATGGAAAGAGGTACTTGTGAGAGAAGCCCAGGATCTTGACTGTCTCAGAATCCAGTTCCATGAACTAAAAGGACAGATGCTTATTTTCCTAGATGCATGGGTGCCTTCTAAACTGTATGGCCCTTTTATGCTGCCATTGCTGACACTATGATGCACTTGGGCACCTGTTTTTGCATGTTCTTTTGATATAGCTGCTGCTTGAAAAATGTGTTAAAATCGCCTTCTAAGTAACTCTGATGGTTGCTTCAGTTACATGTTGCAGAGGCCAAATTGGTAGGAAGCCCACAATGGGCCATCTGGCTTTCTCATTCTTAACATAACTCCTATCCAAACCAGAGACACATGTAGCATACACTCCTTAGGAATATAACATCTATACGTGTAACTTCCCCAATCTATCTTTCCAGCTGGAGACAGATTTGGCAGGGGATGAGTCAGGGATTTGGCTGTTTTTCATCTTTCATTACCCTCCCTAAATCCATAGAAGAATGATGGAATTTTGAGTAGCAGATTCATGGTCTTTAGACTCATACTCTAAATGTTAGTGTGAGCCAGCAAGTCTACTCTATGTAGCCTAGGCCCTTTGCAGCAACAATTTCATATTAGCTTCTTTCCGTCTAGTAGTTTAATTTTTTCTTCTGTCTTTTCTCTCTTCCTCATTCCTCCGCTTCCCTCTCTTCTTCCCTCCTTCATTCCTTCCAGCATATATTTGGGTTTTTTTTCAAGTTAGAAAATATTCAACCATCATTGAACAGGATGCTGTCATCCAAGTTTATGACATCAGCAGCTAGTATTTGAAAGAATGGACAAAATTGCCAGTTTTGGATATTTCTTTTTAGTTTGATTCTCAGATTTTGCAAATAAGAAATGAGGCTCAGAAAAAAAAATCTAAATAGATCAGAATTTCCAAAAGTGAAATCAAATCCAGAATGCCATTTTTTAAATTAATATTTTTCTGTTTTTATGGAGATATAATTGATACATAACATAGTATAAGTTTAAGGTGTACATAATCATTTGATGTATGTATATTTGCAAAAAGATTACCACAGTTAAGTTTAGTTAACATCCATCACCTCCTATAGTTACAGTTTTTTTTCCTTGTGATGAGAACTTTTAAGATCTATTTTCTTAGTAACTTTCAAATATATAATTCAGTATTATTAATTATAGTCTTCATGTTGCACGTATGTCTTCAGTGCTTATTTATCTTATAACCATAAGTTGGTACCTTTTGACTACATTCACCCCGTTACCACAAATTTGATCTCTATGAGTTTGGTTATTTTAGATTCCATATATACATGAAACCATATATTTATCTTTTTCTGATATAGCATAATGCTCTCAAGCCCCCTCTGTGTTGTCACAAATAGCAAGATTTTATTTTTATGCCTGTATAGTATCCTACTATTGATATAGTACTATCAATATCACATTTTATTTACCTATTTATTTGTTAATAAACACTTGGGTTGTTTCCATGTCTTGGCTATTGTAAATAATCCTGCTATGAACATAAGGGTACAGATATCTCTTCAATATAGTGATTTCATTTCTTTCAGTTATATATCCGGAAGTGAGATTGCTAGGCTATATGGTAGCTTTATTTTTAATTTATTGAGGACCCTCCATACTGTTTTCCATAGTATCTCTATCAGTTTACATTACAAATAGTAGTGTACGGGTTCTTTTTTTCCCCACATCCTCACTTAATACCTGTTATTTCTTGTCCTTTTTAATAAGATTTTGCTTTTTATTTTATTTTTATTTTTTAAATGTTTTTATTTATTTTTGAGAGAGAGAGCCAGCAGGAAAGGGGCAGAGAAAGAGGAAGACACAGAATATGAAGCAGGCTCCAGGCTCTGAGCTGTCAGCACACAGCCCATCACAGGGCTTGAACCCTGTGATCATGACCTGAGCTGAAGTCAGACGCTTAACTGACTAAGCCACCCAGGCACCCCAATTTTATTTTATTTTTAATTTTTAAAGTTTATTCACTTATTTTGAGAGAGGCAGAGAGAGAGAGAAAGAAAGAGAGAGAGAGAGAGAGAGAGAAAGTGATGAGCAGAAGAGGGGCAGGGGGGAGAGAGACAGAGAGAGACAGAGAGAATTCCAAGCAGGCTCCATGATGTGTGTAGCCCAATGTAGAGCTCAAACCCATGAAGTGTGAGATCGTAACCTGAGCAGAAATTAAGAGTTGGATTATTAACCAACAAAGTCACTCAGGTGCCTCAAGATTATTTTTAAAGTAATCTCTCCAGTTACATAGGGCTGGAATTCACAACCCTGAGAGATTAGGAGTCCTATGCTCCACTGACTGAGCCAGCCAAACAACCCTTGTCTTTTCGATTCTAGCCATTCTGATAAGGGTAAGGTGGTATCTTATTGTGGTTTTGATTTGCATTTCCCTGATAACTAGTAATGCTGAGCACTTTTTCATGGCCATTTGAATAGTTTCCTTGGGAATATGTCTATCCAGGTCCTTTACCCATTTTAAAATTGAATTCATACTCTTCTTTCTTGCTTTCTCTCTCTTCCTCCTTTCTCTTTCTTTTCTTTATTTCCTGCCAACTTTGCAATGACTAAATTCTAATTAGTTACTTGGCTTTGGGTGGTGTTATGAGGTTCCATCTTTTCAAGTGTCTTCCTAGTTATCAAAACAAAAGTTTCACCAGTGGTTACCTTCACAGTTTCGTAAATGAATTAGGGTACACAAAAATCAGGTTTTCACTGTCCCCTTTTAGCTTCATATCCAGTTATTATGGCTAACTTTCACTTCTGCCCAAAGCAATGTTATACTTTATATGTCTTCTTCAGGTCAGAACTATTTTGCTTACATACAGCAGAATCCCAAATCTTATAATTTCATTTGCCTCTGGCAGGAATCAAGTACGTTTTTATTAAGCTTTCTTTCCAGAAGCACTTCTTTTTGTTTGTTTTGTTTTGCTTTGTTCTGTTTCACATTTTTATTTAAATTCTAGTTGGTTAACATATAGTGCAATACTGGTTTCAGGAGTAGAACTTAGTGATTCATCACTTACATATAACACTCAGTGCTCATCACAAGTGCCCTCCTTAGTTTTCGGCCTTCCCTCACCCACTTCCATCCAGCAACCCTCAGTTTGTTCTCTGAGAGTTTTGGTTCCCTTGCTTTTTTCCCCCTTTCTTCTATGTTCATCTCTTTTGTTTCTTAAATTCCAGGTATGAGTGAAATCATATGGTATTTGTCTCTCAACTGACTTATTTTGCTTAGCATAATACACTCTAGCTCCATCCACATTGTTGCAAATGGCAAGATTTCATTTTCTGATAGCTGAGTAATATTCCATTATATATATGTATAATTAATGTGTATACACACACACACACACACACACACACACACACTACATCTTCTTTATCCATTCATGAGTTGATGAGCATTAGGGCTATTTCCATAATTTGTCTGTTGTGATAATGCTGCTATAAACATCGAGGGGCAGTATCAGTATTTGAATCAGTATTTTTGTATCCTTTGGGAAAATAACTAATAGTGTAGTTTTCCAGAAACACTTCTATTTTGTGTGGAAATATCCCTCACATTAACTCTTCTGTAGTCTCAGCTTTTTCTACTGGACTTATCTTCCATCAGTTAATTTATAGTTTTCTGCCCTATATCGAGATTCTTTAATTTGGGTGAATTCACTACTCCTTTGTATTCCTACTTTATTTAAGCCAATGATTCTCAAAATGTGGTCCTGAACCAATAGAATCAATATTATCTGTGAATCTGTACTATATGCAGATTCTTGGGCTCAACCCCAAACTTACTGAGTAAGAAACACATGGGGTGGTGTCAAGCAATCTTGTGTTTTAACAAGTGCTTCTGGTGATTCTGATGTGCACTGAAGTTTGTAAATGCCCACATTCCCAGGGTATTTCAGCTTTGTTGGTGGCAGGAAAAGAAGGAAAGCTGGTTGGAAAGATAATATTTTTAAGTTAAGAGTCTCAGGGTTTTGATATGCTAGTGTGTTTCAGAATCATGACTCCAGGGGGAGGGGGCAAGATGGCGAAGTAAGGAGCTCCGTACTTGCACTTGCGCCCATACATCACACAGAAAAGATCTGAAGCCATTGGAAACCTTACAAAACCTGAGAGATTGGGAGACAAAGGACGCAGAATCCACTGAGAGAGCCTTCTAACGTGAGTGCGAACCGGGGAAGATAAAATCGGGCCGGGATCGGAGACTCCAGGGTGGGAGACGATCCCCCTCTACCCTCTACGGGGAGTGAGAGGGGAAAAGGAGAGAGTCCGAAACAGAAA
Source organism: Crocuta crocuta (assembly GCF_008692635.1). NCBI lineage: Eukaryota > Metazoa > Chordata > Mammalia > Carnivora > Hyaenidae > Crocuta > Crocuta crocuta. Next base: position 542,290 of record NW_027531905.1, on the reverse strand, counting down.
AACCTCCGCTCGGGGGAGAAAAACCTCCCCTCGGTGCATAGAAAGACCGTACTTGCCAAATACCTGCACACCAGGTCCCCTCACGCCAACTGGTCCTGGGGGGAGCTGAGCACACAAACTGCTTCTTTGTGCTGGTTCCTTGAGGCAGGACTTCAGAGCGGTGGCGCGCCTGCCGCCATTGTAGCTCCCGGGCGGCTGGGGACCCTGAAAGAGCCGCGCGGACACCGGGCGTCCGCGCTCCTGGCTGGCTGGAACTCCAGAGGGAAGGCAGAGAACTAAAAACTGGGTAATTAGCCTGTGAGTTCGTGTTTCGGGTGACGAGCCATAGAGGGACCCGGTTTTCCTCACTCCAGCGGAATCGGGCTCAGCGCACCCGGCAGGCAAGCCCCCGCCCATGCGCGCCAGCCTGACCCAGAGAAGGAAGCAGCGATTCTGACTCCGCCCCCAGAGCTCGGCAGGGAGCCTGGAATCGCCCGAGGGGGTTGCCTGGGACGCTGTGTCTAAGGCAACTTCAGCGGGGCGCGCGGACTGGGATTTGGAGATTGGAACTGGCCTGGGTTGAAGAGTGCAACCAACTTCGGCTGCGCCCCCGGTACGGGGAGTTTACACGCCCAAAAAAGCGAGGTGCAGCGCTTGGTTCAAGAAGGGACTGGAGCACCGTCACTCTCCTCCCCACAACCGCCGAGGCAGAGCTCCCGCCTGAGGCATTGGATCACGCTACGCCCATCCCTGCCTGAGAGCTGCCCTCCTCCCTTTTTTTTTCTTTTTTTTTCTTCTTCTTTCTCTTTTCTCCCTTTTTTCACCAGAACACTGACCTGGTTAACTCTGGTCGCCAGCTTGCTTAAACAATCACAACGAGTCCATTCTGTAAATGTAAATTCTACACCTACCGACATTTTCAGCTNTTTTCTTTCTTTCTTTCTTTCTTTCTTTCTTTCTTTCTTTCTTTCTTTCTTTCCTGAAGTCTTTTATCATTAGCATCGTATTATTTTTTTCTTGCATCTCCTGTATATTTGGCTTATATAGGTGGTTTTTGTTTTTTCTGTGTATGTAAATATTAATAATTTGTGCATCTTTATGATAAATTGTACTATTAGCCATTATAAAATAATCTGCTTAGTCTCAAGTAGTGATTCCTGGCCTGAATTTTATGTTGTCTACTACTGAAATCAACCTGTGCTTATTACTGTTACAGTGCATCTTTGCCTATCCCTTTATATTACCTTTGTGAATTATTCTGTTTTAGATGTACCTTTATTGATAGAATAGTGTTGAATTTTATTCTTTGAGTTAATTTAAAAATCTTTAATAGGCAAGATAAGTTCTTTAATATCTGCTAATGTTCCTGACAGTTTGGTATCAATTCTTACAAAAATGGTATCATTCAATGCTTGTTACTTGTTAATTACTCTATTATGTTATATATACAGGACTTCTTATCTAAAAAGAATATCATCTTCTCTCTTTAAAAAATAAAAAAACTTTAGTCATTTAAGAAAGACTGCATTTAACTTTCTATAATAACAGTCCCCTGAATCCTACTTTCTCATCACTTTTTGGCTTGTCAATTTTAAATGGTGTATCCTGACTCCAGCCTATTACCCATATAATAACCATGATTTGTATTTACTCTTCCATTTCTGTTTTCATTTTTAAAAGTTGCATTCTGGGATGCCTGGGTGGCTCAGTCAGTTAGGTGTCTGACTTTGGCTCAGGTCATGATCTTGCGGTTCGTGGGTTCAAGCCCTGCATCGGGCTCTGTGCTGACAGCTAGCTCAGAGCCTGGAGCCTGTTTCAGATTCTGTGTCTCCCTCTCTCTCTGACCTCCCCAGCTCATGCTGTCTTTCTCTCCCTCTCTTAGACATAAATAAAACATTGAAAAAATAAAAAAAGTTAACATCTAATAAAAAAAATAAAATAAAATAAAAGTTGCATTCTTTCTAGTTTTTCCATATATGTTTATATATTTTTCTTCCACCTGTCTCCTCATTCTTGTTTTAGTCTTAATCTCCAATGAAAGGAAGTTTAAGAAAACTCTTAAAAATTACAAACATGCTGATTAAAAAAGAAAAATTCTATTATTTTAAAATGAAATGAACTCCTGATTGAAGGGATATAATGCATCTGAACTCTAAAATCTACATGTGACCAGAAAACAAAAACAAAAAAACCCCCAAAACCCCAACCTGGATTTCCTTGATACCTGTGTGTGTGTTTGAATTTGTTCTATAGGTTGTTATCTGCAGCCTTGGTCTACTATTACAAACATATTTCCTGCTTCCGCAACCCCCAGATGATGACTGAGCACAGTGATGGTACCACCATACTTGCTCGGTATCCTCCAACAGCAGTTTCTGTGCTGAGCACCACAGTGGATTGGCAGAAGCCTTCTCAGAGCTGAGGCTTTTCCTGCTGTGTCTTCCTTCATTTCCCATTTGCCATCTGAAGGTTTCACCTGCCAGCTATTGCTCTCTTAATCCTTTACATCGCACAGCCATTTCCCTTGAGACTTTAGGAGAGCGTAGTGGGAACCTCTCGTGTATAGCTGATGGATTAGAAGCACAGGTGACTATTCCTGACTGGCATCTGATGTGGGTTTGGAGGGAGAGCAGTCTTGTGGGACTAAGCCCTCAACCTGTGGGAACTGATACTGTCTCCAGGTAGACACTGTTGAATTGAGTTGAACTGTAGAATATCAGGCTGTTGTGGAATTGCATGGTAGTGGGGAAAACACACACACACACACACACACACCATACCTCCTTAAAGAGATCTCCCTTGTTACTGCACTATGCCCAGTACAAAATAGAACTCAGCACATATTAAATTTAAAAAAATCCAGCTAGATGATTCAACACACTTTTTCTCTATGTTACGAGTTCCAAAACAAATATATATTTATCCATTATGTGTATGCTCAGGATTTGAGGTAAGTTAACAATAAGAAGAGACAGACAAGAACAGTATAGCATAGAAGAAAAGACATTGAGAGTCCACAGCTTTGATTATGGCTTTAACATTATTGATTTGTATGATTTACCTAAAACTTTATATGAGAATTTTGACACCTAAGATGGCTTCTACATCTAAATTTCTATGATTGGTTTATTTTTTCATTCATTCACTTCTTCCCTCCTTCCCTCCCTCACTCATTTTTTAATTCAAACTATGCCCAAGAATTATGCTCATCATGGGGAATACCAGGCAGCATGAGGCCAACAGCTGTGTTCTTTGTGGGATTTACATTGTATTTCTTTTTTATTGTTGTTGTCTTAAAAAATAAGAATAAAAGAACAAATTTTTGAAATGATTTCTGTTGGTTTTAATGAGAATGTATCCATTGGGTGTGAGAGATAAATATATTCCGTCCCATCTTCATCCCCACTCCACTCCCCTAAAAAAAGAAAGAAAAATACCCTCTTATTTTTCAGTTTATTTATTTATTTTTGAGAAAGAAAAACAGCAAATGGACGAGGGACAGAAAGAGGGAGACAGAGAATTCCAAGCAGGCTCTGCACTGAACGGGGCTCAAACTCACAGACCGTGAGATCATGACCTGAGCCAAAGTCAAAAGTCAGACGCTTAACCAACTGAGCCACCCAGGTACCCCAAAGACAAATACATTCTTAAAATTAGGAAGCATTTGTGTACTTTGTGGCCATTTATTTTCTGTGAGAGATAGATGGGAAGCATAGCCTGGGACAGACTGATCGTGCACATTCTCCATATTTTATGATATTCTGCTGCCCCTGCATTCTTTGCTTAGTGGCTGTCTAACTAGACTTTGAAGAGAAGTTAAACTCTGCCTTAGATACTCATTTCTCTTCCTTTTATGAATTCTAAATAAATGCATCGCGGGAGGATACATTGCTATCCCAAAGGTATAATTTCTATAGTATTCACATCTTCCAATGTGATGCTTCTGTGCATTTGCCCCAGCAACAAAGCAGCTTTCTCATAAATTTGTCAAAACACGAATAATGTGAAGGCATACAACTCTGAAACCTGCAACACATCACAACTTCAAGGTAACTGTTCTAGAGAAATGGAAGAATTATTGAATAATACAATTTCAGAGTAGCAGACAAGTTAATATCATTCTGTGCCCCGAAACATAGTGCTTTTAAGCATCAGTTTTATTATCTGACTTTTCACACATTTTAACAGTTGGATTAATTCAGTTCTAGTAAAGTTTGAGCAAAGTTTATGAAAAAGTTGAATCAAGGACAGACAAGTAGAAATATTCAAATACATGCAAACTATCAAGTGAAATTGGTAACTGAGTTTGAACACAGTAATGAACTGAGAATCACAGAATTTCACCACCAGAAGAGGCCTTAGAGATGATCTGATTTAATTCTTAGTGAAGTAGACAAAAAATAAAATGAAACAAAACCAAACACCAAAAACCTTTTCTATGAAGAGATGATTCTGCCCCACCTGCACCCCATCCACAGTCTGTACTAAAAAAATAAAAGTTATTGTTGTATAATTTTTATATCCAAAAAAGCAAAGATGAGTATGGTCAAGTAAAGAAACAGAAAATAGAAAACTCAGTTGCTAGCTCTGTCTGTTATATTCTACTCTTTGTAAGAAAAAGATACAAAATGCTTGAACATGTGGACAATAAGAAAAACATTTTTCTATGTTCAGGGAAATTTTTTGCAAATAATGATGTTTCGACTCACAAAAGAAACAAAATGCATGTTCCTTAACAATACCTGGCAAGAAAAAGAAGCAGAAAATCTCTGAAAAGTGATTACTTTTAACAGTTAGTGTGCAGTCTTTCATCATTTGTCTTCTGCACATGTGTTTTACATAGCTCCTACTGATTCAGTTCTACTTAGTATGAAGTTGTGATAGTGCAGGCTCTGTGGGCCTGTGTAGTGGACAGTCTGTGAGAGTGGGCTGTAGGCCACATAGCACATCTACAGGGAAATCTAGGCTGTGGTCAGACCAGAGAGAGCCTTGGACAGCACACTGTTGGGACAAAGGCTTGGAGATATCCCTTGAGAAGACTGTGCCCTCTATTCTGCCCTTCCTCTACTCTCATCTCTTCATGCCGTTTTGGGGCCCATCCTGCGGGCCATCTGGGCAACACTTACTAAACCATGAAGAGAGTGGGCTTGGGATATTCCTTTGATTGTTGACCTTGTTGTACACTAGCTTATTTATTTACTCTGGCACAGAGTCCTTGCACACCACACCCAAAAATAACCCAAATGATGTTCCAGTGCAGAACCTTCCTTCCTCACTCACCCTCTACACTCTGTCAACTTGGCACTTCCTTCCCTGGGAAGAATACAATACGGGATGGCATGGGATTGTCATTGTTTCCTTACTGAGGGCATACTCAACAATCCGACAAAGCCTCAAATTTTCAACTGGTTTTGTTGCTTTGCAAACTTTTTTACAAAAGCATCATTTTTAGCACCCCCTTCCCAATCTGGCTACCTAATAAATAGTTCTATGTGAAAGAGAAAGAATAAACTGTTAAAAAAATTAAAATCTGGAAGTGTCATTGCCATAGTTCTGTTTTGATTTTGAAAAAAATCAAATAGAAAATTCTAATTGGTCATAATTATAAAGCAATATAGTAGTATGGGCCATGTCTTTAGCAGTTTTTACTTTTTAAAAAAATTTTAACATTTATTTTTGAGAGGCAGAGAGAGGAAACATGAGCACCGAAGGGCAGAGAGAGAGACACACACAGAATCTGAGGCAAGCTCCAGACTCTGAGCTGTCAGCACAGAGCCCAACATGGGGCTCGAACCCATGAACTGTGAGATCATGATCTGAGCCAAAATCAGATGCTTAACCATCTGAATCACCCAGGCACCCCATCAATTTTCACTTTTTATCTTAAAGACATATTTAAAATGCATTTTGAATACAGATCTGTGGTTTTATTTGAGATATGTTATGCCTTAAGCATTTCCTATGCTTCTTAATATATTCAAGCCTATAGACAAATCTCATTTTGCTTTTGATTATATTTGCATTGTTATTTTTTAAGGAAAACTCTCTAAGTTCCATCCTGGAAACCTTCATCATCAATCTGCAGGAAGAACTGATTATGTCCATGCAAACACTAAGTAAGTAGTAGGAAGAAGCTATGCATGGAAGAGAGTAGGGCAGGATGATTTTAATTCACCCGCAGTACTTACTGCCAGTTAAAGAATGATATTTTTCCATGGTCTGAGGACACGGTGTGTAATTATTTCTTATGTTTTAAGAGCTTGAGACTTTAAACATCCACCCACTTTTCTTCATAATGAAGTCTCTGTTGCATTCTAAACCACAGCCTGGTATATTATATATAGTATGTATGTGCAGCCTAGTGGCACTTAGTTTGATTTTCTCTTGTCCAGATACGTTCCTATGGTTTGTGTTTTGATACTATCAAATTGGCTGCCAACAAATCAATGTAAGAAATCCATTACTTGCACTGCATTCCCTTCAGGAGGTCTGAATTGCTCTAAAACTACTCTCTTGGGTTTCCTTGGAATCATTTTGCTATCAAATAGCTTTGATTTGATTCGAGGAATGATTTCAGTGCCAGAAAGTATTAATTGCAGAGAGCCTACCTATGAGAGTTGTAGGATTTTTGCAGGTGTTGGAACCCCAGGATAAGAACAAGACTGACATTTAATAGTAATTTTCATGAATATTAATTTCATTCAGCAGAACTTTTAAGGAGCCAGTTATCATTTCATTTTTTTAATCCTTGTAAATGGAGGCGAGTTACACTCCAGAGACATAAAAGCCCCAGGAAGCCTAAATCAAATTGAAAAGCTACTTTCAAACCCATATTTTACATTAAACTTAATTACCAACACTTGTCAATGGGAAGAATTATATTGCAAAGTTAATCTTAACCATTACAGGTTGAATGTATAAGACCTGAGAAATCTTTTGCTTTCATTTGATGCATCACATAGTTTAGGTTTCATTAAAAGAAGTGATTATCTTTTTTAGGAACTCAAAATGGTGACAGCATGTCCAGAGAAATTTTATCCACTTAAGAAGGGGCACCAACCTGTTAAATGAACAACAACATATAGTCCCAAAGTGACTCAGCGGTCACTGGTCACAAAGGTCAGTGATTCAAAGGACATCCTGTGGCAGAGCAGGAGAGGAGAGAAGAATCCGTGAGAAATAAGGACAGGATGCAAAAGACTCACTAGGTTGAAACTTCTCCTGCTAAAGAAAATGTTTCCCACAGAAATGGAAGCAACAGTGTCTCTTGATTCCAGATTGCTCACGATTTCCCGATTATTTCACAATGCTTTCCCCATTTAACCACTCATTTTAAAATTATTTATGGAATATTTCTAAAATATTTGAAAGATGTGAAAAAATGAATCAAACGTCACTGTATGCCATCATATCCTCTGTCCAATTTAAAAAAGAGAAAATTGCTATTACCTTTGAGGTAATGAGGACTTCTCTGGCTGAAGTGATAGAAACCTGTTAGATTCAGTGGGGAGCCATGGTAGATTGTTGAGTAGAAGAGACTGCTGAGAGAGATTTTGGCTGTGGGCAGAGGAAATCATTTCTGAATTTTATGCTTATTATTTTTACTTCTCTTTATAGTTTTTTCACTTATATTTGTATCCCTAAACAATAGGTGTTTCTGTTTTGTTTATTTTCGAGTCTTATATAAATGGAATCATATTATGCTAATCTCCTGCACTTATTTTTTTTCCTCTTAATATTCTGTTCCTGAGGTGTATTCATGTTGTTATGTGTAGCCACAATGTATTCAGCTAATTGCAGTAGTATTCCGTTGTATGACTATGCCATACCTTGCAACTATGGATTTCCATTTTTCTTCCTTAGGAGACTGAAAGCTTTTTAAGGATGAAGAAAAGTCTTGTTTATCACTGAAGAATTGGCATATGGCCCAACCTATGCATGATAGAGGATGTTAAATAAATGCTTGTTTAATGGTAACTTTTTAACAGGACAATAGAAAATGTGAAAAAAAAAGTTTTCTGAAAACCCTAGAAATATAATTTTAGACATTTTTGCCTCTAATCCAATTACAGGGCAATTGTCAAAGTAAAATTCTGGGAACATGTCTTCTTAAAATAAAATGCATTTGTATTTTCTGGTCTTAACATCCTTAGTAATAGTACCTGACAGGCATGGTAGAATCAAATGTTTTGTTTTTGTTTTTTTTTTTTTCATTTGAATGGGTATGTCCTTACTGGCAATCTTTATAGTAAGTTTGAAAAAGAAGAAGGTGAAAGTTGCTCTTAAACTATACTCTTGTTTCCTCAAGGAGATTAGCTAACATGATGTTGCATAATCTAAGCAATTAAATGCCTTAGCAACACAACAGATAATTAGCTACTCTACAGAGCAGGTAATTTTTCAGGTTTGTTCTTTGCACAAAGAAAAGAAAACACCTCTGGGTGTATTTTTTTGTTTGTTTCTCAGCTACTCTCCTTTATTCTTGGAAGTGGGATGGAAAATGATTGGGTTGATTTTAGGGCTTTATGTCTTTCACACAGAAACACTCTGAAAATCATCACCTTCATTACCATAGATTTTGTTTATTACTCTCTCCCCAGGAAGTACCATTTTTACAATATATTTCATTAATCACAAAAAATAAGAAACTGTGTGTTTCATAACCTGTTTTTCCTGTGAGCAGTCACTATAGCTCCTTTTCAGTTAGACCCCACTGAGTTAAAATTTAGGATTTAAAATAATGCTTCAAAACTAGTGAGCTCTGGATTCTTGGGAAGCTGACGCGTTATTGCCGGAGTTGTGGAAGTCTAGTATGCACACACATAAAGCATTTTTCGGTAGACTGCTGACAATTTATATATATAAATTATTAAAAAAGTTCAAATATAGGTAGATACAATCATGCTCAATAAGATAAAAATGAATTTTAAAGTCCTACTACATATATAAAGTCATTTCTCATTTTTTCTTTTTCTTTTTCTTTTTTTTTTAATGTTTTATTTATTTGTTAGGGGAGAGAGAGAGACAGCGTGAGCAGGGGAGGGTCAGAGAGAGAGGGAGTCACAGACTCTGAAACAGGCTCCAGGCTCTGAGCTGGCAGTCAGCACAGAGCCCGACGCGGGGCTCGAACCCACGAACCGCGAGATCATGACCTAAGCGAAAGTCGGACGCTTAACGGACTAAGCCACCCAGGCGCCCCATCATTTTTTCTTTTTATCTAACATTTTTGTGTGTTAAATATGTGTGTGCACATTGTTTTGAAAAGTTAATGGGCTTATATTGGAGAAAAGAAGGCCTCAGTTTCAGTCTCGTCAAATCCTAGTTCTGCTTTTTCATTGGCAATTGCTTCGTAGTTTTTAGTTGTTTCTTCTTTATCTTCTAATTTCTAAATAACATGTAAAATGTTATCTTTTCTTGATTTTCTTTTTTTTAAATTTTTAATGTTTTATTTATTTCTGAGAGAGGGAGAGATACAGCGTGAGCAGGGGAGGGTCAGAGAGAGAGGGAGACACAGAATCTGAAACAGGCTCCAGGCTCTGAGCTGGCTGTCAGCACAGAGCCTGACGCGGGGCTCGAACCCACGAACCATGAGATCATGACCTGAGCCGAAGTCGGACACTTAACTGACTGAGCCACCCAGGCGCCCCTTTTCTTGATTTTCTAATTTGATAAATTACTCATTGATTTCTAAGTAAGGAAAACAAAGATATAGCCCTCTTCTCCTCTGATCATCTGTACATCTTAAAAAAGGTAATCAGGACTAAACAAATATTAATCTTAGCTGAACCATATAATGATATGTATGATATGATTCCATTTCCACTTTTGAACAATATATTTTGTTTTGTCTTTTTTAGGAAATTAATAATTATTGTTTTTTGTCATTCACTTAATTAACTCTATACTTACCATTAATAATACATCCTTAATTTCTCCACCAGAAATGTGTACCTGATATTCAAAATGCCAGATAATCTTTAGTTTCAAATATCCATCATCTGTTGATCCATTATCAGTTCCAATACGGACTAACTGTTATCAGAAACTGCTGTATTACTGACATCACAATGCTTTCCTTATCCATCATTTTAGAAATTTTCTATATTGGATTCTCTGTTTCCTGGTGCACAGGAGGTAAATTTTTTGAGATCTTACATATTTGAAAATGTCTTCATTCTCTGCTTGGGTAAAATTGATTACTTGGATTAAGTAATTTGGGTATTAACGTGGAAATCATTTCACAAAGAATATTAAAGGCATTGCTACATTTTCTTCAGTTTCCATTTTTGTCCTGCATGACACCATCTGATTCTCACTTTTTCCTAAAAATTCATGCTATTTCATTGTATACTTAGAGTATTGACTACTTCCCAACTTCTTGAATTTCACAGTCCCCAGAAAACTAGACTAAAAGGTACAAATAATTGCTCTCCATGGTCAGATATTGAACTTCTCATGAATATAAGCAATAGAAGCAATAAAAAGTAAAACTACATATTTTTAGATGGCTGCTTAATTTTCACCAGATGTATTTTCCTTTAGGTCTTTTTCACGTAGATGTGTGTGACTGTGTCCGCTATATTCTCCCCTTTCTCTCCCATTCAGGTCTCATTTAAATGATTTTAGGCCTTTAATTTAAAGTACCTTAATGATAATCTTATTCAACCTCGTTTCTACAAATGAGAAAATTGACACAGGTAGATTGAGATTTCACAGCTTCCCTACATAGGGAATAGGAATATTCTAGGAATAGAATTTGGATTTAATTATGTTTATTTAGGTACTGTAATGCTAACCTAAATTGACTGCCTTTTATAGTTAAACATCCAAATACCTCACTTGAACATAGTTGTGCTTTTATTTTCTTTTGATAGAGGAAATGTGCACAGGTGGGAAGTCACCTTTCAATAACCCACTAACTAGCATCCCCACAACTGCCAATGCCCTCACATGATTCTGTTTCATTTGGTTGGATGAGGATTCTGACGGAGAAGACCCACGAGTTTCCAGATCAGATCACTCTGACTTTAAGTTAAATTCTTGGGCTTAGGTTTACTTTAATAGCATGATAGTCACATCAAAATACTACATTCTAAAGCTTTATTGAAGAAGAAATAAAGAAACCTAACCATTTAACTTGGGAAAGATTCTAAAGTTATGGAATAATTGCAAGAATAATGACAGCACAAAGAACAGCTATATATCAATTACTCAGTCTTACCTATTCTTGACATTGTATCCCATTTACTTTATCATTTGCTCTGTCTTTATCAATCTATATAATATTTTTGAGGTATTCGATGTTAACATACATTCACAGTAGCCCATTAAATCTTAAATTCTTCAATGAATATTTTGTAAGAACAGGGCCTTTATATCCCCAGTGCGATTTTTATTTTTCATCCGTGCAAGCTCTTAGATAGCCCCAGAACAATTCTCAAATGTACAGAGTATTTATCACCTTCAGTAAATATTGATATATTACTTTTACCAAATCTGCCACATATATTCCAATTTTGTCAGTTAACCCAACAATGACCTGTATACCACTTCTTTTCCTTTCAGTCTAGGACCAGAATAGGAACAGGAATTGTGTTTACTTATATCTCTTTATTCTCCTTTGATCTGTAATATTTTTACTTCCTCTGTTTTTCATGACATTGGTGTTGTTAAAAGTAGTCTTAAAAAGGGGCCACCTTGGTGGCTCAGTTGGTTAAGTGTCCGACTTCAGCTCAGGTCATGATCTCATGGTCTACGAGTTTGAGCCCCACATTGGGCTCTGTGCTGACAACTTAGAGCCTGGAGCCTGCTTGGGGTTCTGTGTCTCCCTCTTTCTCTGCTCCTCCCCTGCTTGTGCTCTTGCTCTCTCTCTCATAATAAACATTAAAAACTAGTCTTAAAAAACAATAGGATGTTTTTCAGTTTGGGTTTCTCTGGTATTGCTTCTTGCATATGCCGTGATAATGCATTGTAGGCCAGAATATTACATAAATGATGTTGTGTCCTCAGAGTACCCCATTTGGAGATGCACATTGTCTATCTGGCCCTCACTGGTAATGTCAATTTTGATCACCTAGTGAGGGTCTTGTCCAATTTCTCTGCTGTATAGTTGCTATTTTTCCCCTGAAACTTACAAGCCATCTGTGAAATATACTAGGATCATGCAAATATCTTGTTATTCATCAAAATTTTCCCATAAATTTATTATGTACATGCTTACGTAGGTACTCTTTATACTTAAGACTGAGGGTATCATTAAAATGCTGTATTCATAAATTACTTGAATTAGTTCTTTCTCCTCCTCTGCCCCCCTCAACGTGTTTACAGTATTTATCAGAAGTAATAGTATAGAAAATTCTACACTTTAAGCTTGCAAAAATAGTCTTAATTCAATACTTGCAATAATAATTCAGGCTTTCAATCTTATTCAACTTTTCATACTTTCCCCAATCTGGAATCTCTAGTGGATTGGCATTCTCCTTTAAGAGAAGAGGATATAGAAATCTTTATGTTTCAATGAGTGCCATTCCTAATTACTGGCAGCAATTACAAACTTTTTAGGAGTTAGAGAGGGAATTGAAGAAATAGAGGTAAGAAGAAAAAGAAAAATCTTAGCTGATAGTGCTTTGTAAGATGGCTTTTAGCTTTTTGGGTCTTGATTGTACTTAAACCTGACTTTCTTCTCAGATATTTGCATATGTACACTAGAGTCCCTCCACCAATTGCTCGTGTTCTTTTATGTGCAGTTACTTTTATAAGGGCAAACATACTCTTCTAAACAGTGATTTCCTTAGCCTTCAGAGGACTCTTTTTTAAAAATATTTATTTGTGAGAGAGAGAGAGACAGAGTGCGAGTTGGTCAGGGGCAGAGAGAGAGAGGGAGACACAGAATCCAAAGCAGGCTCTAGGCTCTGAGCTGTCAGCACAGAGCCTGATGCAGGACTCAAATTCAGAGAACATTTTAAATGGGGAGACCAGAGTTTACTTCTATATGCTCTTGATTGTGCCTTTGAAGATTCCTGTAGGATCCTTCCTTCCTTCCCTCCCTTTTTTCTTCTCTCCTTTCTTTCCATCCCTTTCTTTCTCCTTCCCTCCTTTGTTGTTCCTTTCATCCGTCCATCCACCCATCCATCCATCCATCCATCCATCCCAATCCATTATAAGGAATTGATCAGGCTATTGTGGGTACTGCCTAGGCAAGTCTGAAATCCATAGGGTGGGTTATCAGGAAGGGCAGATTAGAAACTCTTGGGCAAGAGTGAATGCTGCACACCCCAGAAAGAATTTCTTCTTTCTCAGAGAAACCTCAGTCTTGCTCTTCAGGCAATTCAGTTGAATAGATGATGCCCACTCAAGTTATCAGGATCATCTACTTATTTAAAAAAAGTCACTCGATGGCAGATGTTAATCAAATCTATAAAATGTCTTCACAGCAATACTTAGATTAATGTTTGAATAACAAGGAGGCTATAGCCTAGCTAAATTGACATAAAACTACCCATTATAGGCAGGGGATCCAAAACATGCTCAGTACAGTAGTCATATAAGTAACTGTTAAGTGCATTAGAAGAAAAAAGTGTTGAGTCTGGTTCTGGATGTGTAGAGTTTTCAATGTTCCTGAGTCACTGACACAATGTTACCTTCATGCTTTTGTACAAAGGAATTATTCTAGATGGTTTTTGAGGCTCCTCTCAATTATAAAATAATTTCTGTTATTGTGTGCAAAGAGAGTAGAGATGATTAACAAAAGTCAATTGTCATTGCAAAGAGAATAACCTTGCAGAATTCAGTTTTTCTTATCTACCACCTCTCCCCCCCAAAGAAAGATAGTACAATGAATTGATTATGGCAAAGAAATAAGACATTCATTTAGCCATATACTCAGTAGACGATATAGACCATATGCTAGGTTAGATGCTGTAGATATAAAGTGAATGTGATCCAGTCCTGGATATGGAGAAATGTGACTATATTCTAATGATTATAAGCAAATCAGTCATTTCAGTACACTGTGGTAATGCTATGATGTGTATAACACTGAGGAGTGGCATCTGAATCAGGCCAGGGATTCAGGGAAGGCTTCTTGGGAGGCAAATATATGGAACTGAAATTGAAGGTCAAGATTTAGATAGATCCAGAAGGGGGGCCCGGGATGCTGCTGGGAAGTGGCAGTGAGGAAGATAAAGAAAGCTTGAGAGCCTCTGCCACAGGCTGGTAAGACAGATAGAAAAATTGTCACAAAATTGGATGGGCTATTTGATTTCTTGAAAATTGCTGTAGTTTGCAGAGTAAAGCATTAATGTGTTTGGGGGTAGTGAGGAAAGTCAGACATCTTGACCAAAACCTTGAGAGAAGAGACAGAATTTCTAGGTACGTGATGGTAACTAGGATGGTTAGTGACCTGCACAACTGGACTGGACATTCCTGTGGTGGAAGATGGAACACAGCGGGTTTGAGGGCAAGGAAGAGACTGGATAATTAGTTTACTTTCGGGTATGTTGCATCTCTTTAAACATTCATATTGTAGAGAGAATTAGATATATACTGGGTCAAAATCTGAAGCTTATCTACTGTATAACTATTAGTTTAAGCTAATCAAATGTCACAGAAAAACTCTAAAGAGATAGACGATTTTCCCCTAGACTTATTCCTTTGATCTCAAACAAAATTGAAAAATTCTTTTGTTTTTCTCCATTGTTTTGATTTTTTTTTGTCTTTCAGAGTTTTCTGGTTGTATTCTTCTTCCCTTTGATAACAGTCATGTTCAATTTCTTCAGCATACATAATATTAACTTTTCAAGTTGTTGCTTGACCCCAGCAGTCTTAATAATTCTTGTTTACTCTTGCCATTTGAAACACGAATTGGAAGCAAATTTTTACATGCTGTTACACCCACACAGTGTGAAAGCTGTCTTGGAGAATGTCATTCATTTATTTATATAAACCTTACATTGTTCAAAGGCTTTTCGAATAACGCAAATTTTTTCTGTTCAGGATGTATTGCCATGTTGTTTTCATTTACAGAGCTGTGAGCCATCATCGACTAGCACAACCTCAGAACATCACCATGAAGTAGATGGAAGATTTTGTGGGGTTGGACAGTTAAACTGTTCATTTGTGATTTGTGTATGTGTGTGTGTGTGCATGTGTGTACGTGTGTGTGTATTTTCAGTGGACTTTCCAAATGAAGTAATGAAGAGCAGAAAAATGTCAGTACATAGCTTTCTCCTAGTTTGTGCGTAAGAGCTTTCTGTCCTTTGCATGAAATAATGTGTATGAATGCCCTTGGTACAAATAATGCATCTTATTAAAGTGAACCAATACTTCTTTTCATTATTTTGAAAAAATACTTCAGGACTTGGGCACAATGAAGCTATATTGGCTAGAGGCCTCTTTTTACAATAGAAATGTATTTGTCCAAATTTAGCATTAATAAAACCTTTAATGTAACTTCTTTTTTCTTCACTTTAATCTTTTTTTCTTTCCTCTCTCCTCCCTTCTCATTTTATTAGTACAATGATTCATGTGTCCCCTTCCATGTACAATGTCTATTTAGCATCTGCCACATATAAGGCTATACTCTTTGTGTTGTGAGAGTCATAAAGATAAAATATACTAAAAAATGAATAAGCACTTTTGAGGCCTATTGTATATCAGGCACTCTTCCATGTATTTCACATGTATTAATTTATTTAATCTTCATAATAATTGTATGACAAAAATACTGTTATTACCTCCATTTTACAGATGAGGACACTGCATCTTTAAAATGTCTGATAATTGCCCTAGGTCACATAGGGATAAAGGAGCAGAAGATTTAGGCTCATATTTTAAATCATATTCTCACCATCTCATCTAATCAAATCTAGTAGGAAAAGTGATAGACATAAAAATAAATGAAAAAATAAGATAGAATGGGGTAAATACCAAGAAAGATGTTCGTACGAAGTGCTAGTAGGGGTCAGAATAGGGGAAAAGCCGTGAGGATATTGCCAGTCTTCATGGACCTTGGCTGATAGGGAAGATTTTGAGAAAGAAAGATAGAAGAGTCATTTCAGGAAGAGTGAATGGTTTGAGTTATTTCATTTGGATGAGCCATTGAGTACATAAAAGGGAGTAGTCAGAATAAAGCCTAAAAGGGTGACCCTGAGCCATGTGTGAAGCTAAAAATACTAGCAGAGAAACTGGCATTTAATAGGCGAGGCAGGAGGAAAATGGCTAAAGATTTTGAACACGAGAGTGACACAATCACTGTAGTGAATTGTGAAAAATCATATGTTAATGTTCTGTGGAATGGGTTCATACAGAAGAGTTCAGAATCTGGGAGATTAGTTAAAAGTTTGGTAAGAGAGACTAAAGGCTTGAATTCAAGTATTGGTTTGGGGAAGGAGAGGGAACATATAGGACAGATTAAAAGGCCCTATAGATGCATACTAGGGCTTGGTAATCTCTTGAAGGAATTGTTGGTGAGATCTCCATGATTTCCAAGCAGGCAGAGTAGCTCTGGGAGAATGGAGATGCCGTTCCCTTGCCCAGGAAGGCAGCAGAGGGGTCAGGTTTTGGGGAAGCAGAGTGAACGTGCATTCATGTTTCCACTAGAAGTGTCCAAGGAGATGTTCTTTTCTTAATAGGAAATAAACATTTAAGGTCAAGGGCAAGGACTTTTAAGAGGACTTCAGTGCTCAGCCCAGATTATTCTATATTTCTCTTTTGTCTCTGTGTTCTTTCACATTTGGCCTCCCTGCCATTTGGCAAGTTTCCCAGTGCCTGCTCACCATTTATCTCCTCCTTCCAATTTCTCTCCATTGTCATAATCAAATTCATGAAATTATATATCTTAGTTATTTATGCCTGCATGGTCTTTAACCTTTGCTAATAAAAAAGCATTTCTGCTGACCTTTAGCAAAAAACAAAACACACACACACGCACACACACACACACACACACACACACAATCAAAGCAGAGCCAAAGCAAAATAAAACAAATAAATGTACAGCCTTTAAGTGAGAGACACAGAGAAGCCATGCAGAAATAAACCTTACAGCAAGTGAGCAAAAACTGCCTCAGAAACATGCTGCCTGCATTGTTTTATCTCATGTTCTGCCACTGAAAACCTGAACGTAGGACTTTTACAGTTACTTATAGAGTCTGTAATCACAGATTTGAGTTAAATAAAACTCTTGAGTAAGGAAGAACAGAAAAGTTTGGCTTTCGGGACAACGGATAAAAATTCCTTAACAAGAGGCCACAGTGGGTTTGTCAAAGTAAAAACACTGAAACATGGTTTTGAAAGTTACATTACAGAATGCGTGTTCAGGATGCTTAAGAGTAGCTTTATTATATTACACTCCTCTAATCTCATTAGCTGTGAGCTAATGGCATTAATAGAAGGAAAAAATATATTTTAATTCTCTCAGTCAATCTTTACTTACCTCTATAAGATTTTTAGTAAAATTACTTCCTGGCAAGTATTTTGTTGAAAATCATTCTTGGCAAACAGATTTAAGATCAAGTTATTTTCTCAATTAATGGTATTCATTCTGACATTAGTTTTGAAATGTCACCAGTAAAACATTTTGTTCTTGTTTTTTTATCCCAGGTGTGCTATAATTTAGAACCAACTCCACGTTTCTCTCTGGTGCTTTGCCAGTGTCCTGTTCACCATTTGCTTCTGTCTTCAGCAACCGTCTCAGTCCATCAAGCATCTGCTCTCGTTTTTGTGCTCTCAGCACATGTGTCTACAAGCCACATTACTAACATATACACACTTCTGGAGTCACTTCTGGCACCCTCTTTAAGACTGTGAACTTCTCAGGGGTGCCTGGATGGTTCGGCTGCTTAAGCATCTGACTTCAGCTCAGGTCATGATTTTGCTGTTTGTGAGTTTGAGTCCCGCGTCAGGCTCTGTGCTGACAGCTCAGAGCCTGGAGCCTGCTTTGGATTCTGTGTCTCCTTTGCTCTCTGCCCCTCCCCCCACTCATGTTCTCTCTCTCTCTCTCTCTCTCTCTCTCTTAAAATAAGTAAACATTAAATTTCTCAGAGATGAGGCCTCTGTCTTTAATCATATCTTCTTCTTCCCCTCTAATAATTCCTCTGCTTTGCAAACTCAAGGCAAGCCTCCGTGCCTCCCTTTCTCCTCTGGTTAGGTTAGGTGTGAGCTCTACTAGCCCTCTATCTTGGGAATCTTAGCACTTACGGTAATTTTCTCTGTCCCTGAGTACAAATGCTGTGTCATTTATTTTTTACCTTTAGAGCTTTGCATTCCTTTTAACACATAATGGGTTCTTCTGGAAAATTCTGTGGAATGGAAAGAAACAAAGAAACCACAGGAGACATTTATTTGTATCTGTTAAAAATGCAGGCTCTGGAAACCAGAGTCAGATATTGCTACTTCTTAGTTACAGATTAAATTCATTTTCAGCTTTTCCCAAATTCTTTTCTGAGGCTTCTTCCTGTCTACCAGTCCACCTCTTCAGACACACTATGTCTTCATGTCAGTCGCTTTTGGCATTGCTTTAGGCTCAAAAGCGTCCAATTTTTCTCTTCCCATTAAAGTTTCTACTCTTCATTCCTGTGATAATAATTAATTGTGAGCAAAATAGAAGTATCTTTTAATTCATGTAAAATAACAAAGAGCTAATTGTTTAATGAGTTAAATTTTTCAAATCAATTTGAATTTGCTTAATGGGTATATACTTCTACGGGATGAATAAATTCTAGAGATCTGCTGTATAACTTGCTGTCGAAAGTGAACAACGTGGTGTCTTCAGTACTGGTTGGGGGGGGGTCCTTCTCATGCTAAGTGTTCTTATTACACACACACAAAAGCAAAGGGACATAAATCTTTTGCAGATGATGAGCATATTTACTTCCTGTGGTGATGGTATCATGGGTATATGCCTATGTCCAAACTCACCGAAATGTATACATTAAATATGTGCAACATTCTGTATATTAATGATAGCTCCATAAAATTGGAAAAAATAATAGCGATATTCCTGAGGAATCAATCTTTAATGGTAAGATTTAGGGTATCACTTGAAAAATATTTCATAGCCTATTAGTCTATCTGTAAAACCTGATCTGCACACTGCTGAAGTTGACATTGGAACCAGGTTATAGAGGGGTGGTGTGCATCTTTTAGCTGACATCTCTAGCCCCCTAGGCACTCTACGTTGGAGCTCAGTGTATGTTAAGTGCCTCATGCAGTGCCTGGCTCATGACAAGGGGGCTCAGATTCCTTGAGAGGCTCGTTTCTTGCTATTTTCCTCTGCACTCTGTGCTCCAGCCTCACTGGCTTTCACTTAGTTTTGTAGGTACAGCCAAGCCTTTTCTGGCCTCAGAATATATTATCGCTTCCAGGATATGTCATCTTCCTCCTCTTCACCTAGGTAACTTCTACTCAAGGTCTTCGCTGGAATATCACTTTCCCCTGGAAGCCTTCCCTGAAGTCCTCTAGATTAGATTAGATTTTTTCTTTTTCCACATATGCTGACGGAGCACCTCACTCCTTCTGTCCTAGTACAGGGCAGTAGAAGCAGAGACAGCATAGCAAGTTAAGGACATGTACTTGAGCCAGACGGCCTGGGTTCAAATCTCAGTTTTGCTAATTACTAGCCATGTGAACTTGGACAAATTTTATTTATCATCTCTAAGCTTCAGTTTCTTCATCTATAAAATGGAAATGATGATAGTGCTAATCTCATCTGAGTTTTATGAGAATTAAAATAGCTAGAACTTTTAAATGATTTAGAATGGTGCTTGCCACCTAATATGTATTACACATTAATAAATATGTATTATTTTAACATAAAAATATGTATTATTTTAATGCAAACTTTTATTATATAAAAGTATAGTGTATATATATATACACACACATATATAAGCATAAATTTAATGTTTTTTAAATTATCTTTTACCCAGAGAAAATAAGTTGCTTATAACAGTTTTAGGACTATGTCTGTTTCCCTCACTGTTTATTAGGTGCCTATGTGCAGCACATATAGGTAAATGACATCCTCGGTTGCTGGAACCCAAATTTCATTGCTAGCAGGTTCAATTTTAGTTCCTGCTAATGGGAAGCTTCCTGTCTGAGACCTGGAGGTGAAATGGAGTTAGAATATCTTTGGGCTTATGGGGCCCCTGGGTGGCTCAGTCGGTTGAGTGTCTGATTTCAGCTCATATCATGAGTCCCTGATCAGGCTCCCTGCTGTCGGCACAGAGCCCTTCAGATCCTCTGTCCGCTTTTCTCTCTGCCTCTCCCCCAACTCACTCCCTTTCTCAAAAATAAGTAAACATTAAACAAAGAAGAATTGCTTTGGGCTTTTGGACCTGTGGAGGCAGCTGGCCAGGGCAGTCTTCTTTGGAGTCGACCCCTCTGGCAGCAGATGATAAAAACTGGCTTCTCTATGGCTGCAGTGCAATGGTAGTTCACATAAATGCACTCTTTTGCAGCGATGGTAGTGGCTTCCTATAATTCCTGATTTCTGTAGAATATGTCCAGTCCCTCCCTGGTTCCCTACCTCCATCTCATTTCTAATCCTTTACGTAACCCAATGCCATGTGAAGAAGTGCACCATCTTGCACTGAAATATCTAGAATTGTATCATTTGCCTAGCTAAGTCTTGACTAATAGTATTACAGGTACTAACTTGGAGGTTACTTAGAATTTTAAATAGAAGTCCAGTTATGTAGTATATTCATTCCTAGTGAAGAGACTATATACTTCTGATTAGGCAAGAAACTGTTATTCAACAGTATTTTTTAAAATACCTATACCAGACACTATTTTAGGATGTAATGTAATCATATGTGATATTTTTGGTGTGCATGTGCTTGATTTCAGGGTGTTCTGGATTAGATCATAACTGTAATGTCCAACTTAGCTTTCTCCATTATCCCATGCACTTATGTGGAAGCATTCTGTATTTCTGTATG
The DNA here is from genome assembly GCF_008692635.1 of Crocuta crocuta. Classification (NCBI taxonomy): domain Eukaryota; kingdom Metazoa; phylum Chordata; class Mammalia; order Carnivora; family Hyaenidae; genus Crocuta; species Crocuta crocuta. The sequence goes on along the minus strand of NW_027531905.1, from coordinate 521,369 downwards.
AGAAGGTATTTTCTCTCTTCCTGAGTTCAACTACATCGTTATATCTGGTTTATGTCTTTATTGTCTCTGATGGGCCATAAGACTCCTGTAATTCCACATGTAATGTCAGATTGGCTAAACTCATGGGTATTAGAAACTTTTTTTCAGAAAAATTACCAACATTCCTCATGGGATTGAAATAACAATATTTTGTGATGGAATTTACATCACTGCTATTGCATCGTTGGAATAATGGTATGAGTTTGGGAACTGATAGCTTGTATTAGAAGCAGTTCATTTTAAGTCTATAAATATAGTATGGAATTTTCTTTCCTTTCAGAATGAACATAACTAAATATTTTTTGTTTTCTCTTCCTTCAAAAGAAAATTTTCCATTAAATCAGACCTCAATATATTCTCTGAGTCTGAGAAAAAGTCCATTTCTTCTTAAGACACTGTAATTTTCCCTCTGTCTTTACATCCTTCCGTCTTATTAAGTAGCCTTGTCCTCTTATGTCTTATTCCCTTTACTGATGAAATGGTTCCCTCCTATGTGTCACCTTCCTAGAAAACGCTATGCAGAAATTTCAACACTTCTACATGAGAAAAAACAACAGACTCTATGAAAAGTTGTAACTCAGCTTTGGCCTGAGAGTAAGAAAGCTGAATTATGATTCTATATTTACTCCTTACTACCAATAAGACCTCTCTGGATCTCATTTCCTCATTTATAAAGGGATTGTTTCTCTTGCCCTCCTGGGCTTTCCATATAACTTGTGTAATTTTACCTTAGTGTCTCCATGATATATGAATGGCATGATAGCTCGATATCATCGAAGACTCAGGTTGCTTCTAGTTTTATCTGCCAACATCCTCATAAGTGCAACATCCTTGGCAGGATGAAGGATGAAAAGGAAAAGGGCAAAAATAAGGAAATACAGATTTTTACCATAATGATGCCCCAACTACAATTGGGATCCTGTTTATAAGGAATAGGACAGAATGGATATTGGGTAGGCTTACCACATAGGGTTGTTAATAATACCATCTCATTCTTCATGTATTTATTTATTCAGCTAGCAGATCTTTATTGAGGGCCTTCTTTGTACCAGGCATTCTCTTCAGGTGCTGGGCATTTGGTAGTAAACAACATAGACATTGCCCTGTCCTTCATAAAGCTTAGTAGAAGCTACTAGACTTAGTTGGAGAGCTATATATTAAAAACAAATCCCCAAAATAAATATAAAATATACCTTAAGATATGTGATCTGATGGGAAAAAAATGATCATTATAAAAAGGCAACAGAGCTGCCAAACTTGGATTAGAAGTTCAGATGTCTTGGGGTGTCTTGGTGGCTCTGTTGGTTAAGTGTCTGACTATGGCTCAGGTCATGATCTCATGGTTTGTGGGTTCGAGTCCGTGTTGGGCTCTGTGCTAACAACTCAGAGCCTGGAGCCTGCTTTAGATTCTGTGTCTCTCTACCTCTGCCCCTTCCCTGTTCATGCTCTGTGTCTCTCTCAAAAATACATAAATCTTTAAATTTAAAAAAAGGAGTTCAGATGCCTTCTAAGAAAATGATATTTATACAGGAGTTGGATCCTTAGAGTAATAGATGGGGTGGCAAGGAGAATCTTGGAACTGATGCAATCATGTGTTTAGAGATTCCACAAAGGCCAGTGTGGCTGGAAACTGGAAAGTGTTCTTGGAGGGGAAAGAGGAACAGGAGGCAAAGTTGGCCAGAGGACACAGGGAAAGAAAAAACGGAGTGACTGCACGGGTCAGTGTACAGAGCTGTTCGCTTTCACAGGAGTTGAACGTTAGTGATTTATGAAGGTTGTGATGAGGGGAGCCCAGAGCCTTGTCAGCACTAGAATGTACTATCAGGTTAGAAAACGTTATTGGTTGTGCTAAGAAAAATGGATTTATCCTGGTTGATGGTGAGTCACAGAAGTGTTGTTATAGAAATGGTTGTTGGTGGTGGTAGTGGTAGTGGGTGCTAGTGGATGTACAAGTGGCAGGGAGCTCAAGGCGGTAGCTGTGTGGAGGATGAATTTAAAGAAAACAATATGAGAGGCAGGAAGACCTAAAGAAATTATTTAAAAAGTCTAGGTAAGTGATAATAAAAGCACAAACTTAGTAGTATCAATTGTGCATTTTTGTTTCTAAATCAAGAGACAAGGGCAGTACTTATCCAACAAAAAAAACAAAGCCCAGAACATAAATACAGTAATAGTACTAGCCATTTCTTTGAGGCTGGGCAGAGTTTAAAGTTCTTTCCTTAAGGCAGCTGAGCTGAGCGTGGAGCCTGCTCAGGAATCTCTCTCTCCCTCTGTCCCTCCCCTGCTCATGCATGTGCATGCTGTCTCCCTCTCTCTCTCTCAAAAAATTAAAAATACAAAGTTCTTTCCTTAAATCCATTTAATTAATTCTTTTAACAAACTTACTATTCCTTTATACTTATAGTATTACATGACTTTATGGAGAAAATAGTGTAAGGGTAAGATCATTATGCTTTCTTTCTTTCTTTAACAAAGCAGAGGGAGCTGACTGTGGTCTACTCTGTCCTCCTTAGTGTGAGGACTTATAAACATAATAGGCCTGAGAAGAAGCCACATCTTCTGAATTCACAGGGCATATTCCTGGATCTTCTAACCCTTAGAACTGTGAACACGTCCCTCTAAGTTAATTCTTCTGAGTTAATCCCAAGATTAACAGAGAAATCCTTCATAAGGCATACAAGAGACAATCAGAAGGTGAGCCTTTCTTGTCACTCAAGGAGATAAAGAAAAAAAGTTTGTTAGGTTTTCTACTTTTCTGTATACACTTGTATGAAATTCTTTTCAGAATTTGTGGACATCTTTATGATACTTTAAATCATACTTGTAATGCATACTCACCAATACTCTCTTTCATAGTCTCTTCTCTCTTGGTATGGGGAACCTTTCTGTTCTCAAGATTGTTTAAATGCCCCTGTAATAGGCACAGAGATGTTAAGCAACTTGTGTAAAATCGCACCAATAGTTACTACTAGAACCAGGAATTAAAAACCAATAAAGGCATTGCGATGGTTAATTTTAGGTGTCAACTTGGCTAAGATGTAGTACCTAATTATATAAACAAATGCTAATCAAAGTCTTGTTGTGAAAGTATTTGTAGATGCAGTTAACATGTTCAATCAGTTAATTTTAAGAATTCAATTCAGAAGTAAATCTTGTTACTTTCTTCATCTTTATATCATAGAAATCCAGTTGCTTTATAATGGTTTCAATAAAGAATTCTTTTTTCAAGAACGAATGTAAAATTTCTTGGATATCAGCAATTTCATATGGTTTACTCTATTATCAGTTTTGAAATGATCTCTAACACTTCACTGACTACTATGTTCCCATGACTGTTGTTTCTTATGGGGACTAGTATTCCTGTGTGGCTCTTTTGCTACTTTCCTCTGCAATTAGAATGGAAGCTTGGAGGTATTAAAAGAAATAATACTGGTACAGGTGATTATAAGGAATTGAATTGAGTTTTGAGTCACTTTTTTGGTGAGTGACATCAAAGACAATGGATTCCTAAGTTTCTTTCTCTCTAATTTTGAAATACAGAATTCTTCCCTTTCAGTGGCTTTGATAGAATACCTGATTCTTTCTGGAAGGGAATATTAAGATACAGGATTCAGTTATTGAAACTTTCTCTTACTGGGCTTGTAGACTCTAATATTTTTAGTGCCATAAATAAAATTTTCTATCTTACCACCATTAACACACTATGGTGGTCTTTGACTCAAAATTACACACACGCACACACGCACACACACACACACATAAGCTGTCAAACTGCAATGGAAAATCCTAAGAGCTTATATTCATCACTGACTACCTGTGTAATCTTAAAATCACTTGATGTCCACATCTATGATGTAGAAATAATAATAGCTCATGATTATGAATTAATTTGAAAACTATTAAAAGTTATGTCTCCGGACTTATGTGGAGTAAGAAAGCATTCCCAATAGGGAATATACGTTTATGAAAGTCACTGATACTAGCTGTCCAAGAATACTGAGCAACTACTGGGCTCAGAACATTGTACCTGGTGCTAGGGGACTTTACAAACTCAAGAAATGAAGACTCTATACTTTAAACACTGTGATTGACTAATTTACTGATGAGTTCAGAAGCACAGTATGACCTAAAATGCAGGTGCCTGAGTTTGATGGGTGCCGTGACTCCTCAAAACCTTTTATATCCTGTATGATTCCAAGATTACTGTGTATGAAGGTGAGAGAGCATCAGGTGGGTGGGTTGGCAGAGTGATTTCCTCTCAGCAGAATTCATAACAAGATGTTTACAGCAAGAAAACCCCTATGAACAAACTGCTGTGGATCTCAAAGTGATTATTCTTATAGGAAAGAAAGCTGGGAACTTTGTAAAACTTGTGCCTCATCGAAATGACTCTTATTGTCTAGATAAGTTTTGATTGAAAGTTCGATTGCTTAAGGCTCAGAAGGATGAGCCCTAATAATACATATTATTTTATGTAAGGAATGAGGACAGTTTAGCCTGCTGCTTCTTTTCACTTACTCTCGCATAACAACAAGCCATCATACTGGCTATCACTGGGCCAAAAGCTGGGTTTGAAACGTTCAGACCGACCTCAGATGCTATCATACTGAGTTATCCTCTAGTTTCAGGGCTCTTGACTGTCACAAACTTACATTAAATTATTTTCACTGGCTTAGCTCTATTCCTACTACCATAACTGCATTTTCATATACCCATGCTATCTCCTTTGCTAAAGACACAGCCACAGACCTGTCCAAATAATAATAAGTTGGGTAGAGTTTTCATATAAGAGATATTGTGAATATATTTTATTGGCAGTGTTAAATTAATGATTTGTTTTTTTACCTCTAGCTGCTCTATAACTCTGTCTTCCCCATATTTAATATATCAGCCATCTCTGATAGAAAGGTGGTTTGTCTATGGTTGACATTTTGGGGGACTTCGGGGGGTGCTTCTTATATTTGAAACTGCAATATTAAGAAACATACCAGTAGCATTGGCACTGCAGAGCATCACAACACCAGGCCACATGTCCCCATAGAGAAAATGGCATCCTACTTAAGTAAAATGCAGTATATACTTACTGGATTTCATTTATAACATTATCTAACCTGTCCATGTCAGTGTAACAACCATCATTTTAGGTATCTGTGCTAGGCAGATAAATGGTCTCTTCAAAGATGTTGATTGTAATCTCTGGAACCTGTCAATATATCACTTTACATGGTAAAAGGAACTTCTCAGGAGTGATTAATTTAAGGGCTTTGAAATCAGGCATAGATGCTCAAAAGGGGCATACCTTTTTCAGCTGTTCTCAGAGGGAGACCTAAGTATGGAATAATGGAAAAAGAGATGCATGTTGCATATTTTGAAGATGGAGGAAGGGGTCCATGAGTCAAGAAATGTGGGTGGCCTCTAGGAGCTGGGAAAGATAAAGAAATAGATTCTCTCCTAGAGCCTGTAGAAAGGAATGCAGCTCTGCTTAAGCCTAGATCTCAGCCCAGTGAGAACCATGTCGGACTTGTGAGTTACAAAACTGAAATATGATAAATTCATGTTGCTTTAAGTCACAAAGTTTGTAGAAATTTGTTATAGCAGCAATAAAAGCTAATACAGCATCTTGGCCTTCTGGACTACAAGTATCTGTGAAAATCGAGGTGTAGGTTCTGAGAACATATCTTTCTAAACTTTTGAATTACATTCTGTTATATATTGCCTTTTCCCCCTCCTTCTAGAGTCAATGCCTCTCATACCCCAAAATAGTAAGATAACCTTCAAAACAAAGATAAATAAATAAATAAATATATATATATGTATGTATGTATATACACACACACACTTATATACACACACATATGCATTATACTAGTGTACATATAAATACATATACATATACATATGTATAATATATATACATAATGTATGTATATATAATAGTGATATATAGAGACACCTGGGTGGCTCTGTCAGTTAAGTCTTAACTTATGCTCAGGTCATGATCTCACAGTTCATGACTTTGAGCCCCACATTGGGCTTCTGCTATCAGTACAGAGCCTGCTTTGGATCTTCTGTGTCCCTCTCTCTCTGCCCGTCCCCTGCTTGCCCTCTGTCTCTTTTTCTCTCTCAAAAATGAATAAACATTCAAATTTTAAGAATAGTGATATATAATATGTATATACATACGTGTATGTATATGTGTGTATGTATATGTATATATATAACATACGTATTATATATAATAGTGAATGGTGACATTCAGGAAAATCTTGTTGCTTCATTAAAGGTATGGGAAAGTTGTGGACAGAACATAAGTGGCATTTGGCAAGGCAGGTAGGAACTACATGATATATGTTCCTCTACAGGGCATGGTAAGGAGTTCAAGTTAAATTTTAAGGAAAATAGGAAATTTTTGACATGTTTTAAGCAAGGATGTCATTGTCATCTATGAAGTATCTAAGACTTTACCCTACTGGTAACAGACTACCATAGTTTCAAGGTTGCTGACAGAAGATATGACACTCATGGGTTAGAGATAAATGACTTTACTGCTCACGGAAGAGGAAGTGCTACTAACTCAGATATAGAGCAATGGAGGAAGAGAGAGGGTGGGACTTCAAATCAAACATGGAGTCAGACTCTAATATAATGAAATCTGTCTCCTAAATCATATAAGCTTAGGTTAAATGTTTTTTGCATTCAAGACAAATGATCTGAGACTGTACTATGAAGATGAAAAGGTCATAACATAAAATTTCAGTCCCTAGAAAAAATCTGGAGCACTTGGATAGAAGTAATTAGGGCAGAGGGCTTGGTGTTTCAGACCTCCGAGATAAAATTTGAATATCAAAATCTTTTCCTATATTAAAAATAATTTTTTTGAAAGAGAGAGAGAGCCAGCACATGAGTGGGGGAGGGGCAGAGGGAGAGAAAGAGAAAGAATCCCAAGCAAGCTCCATACTCAGCATGGAGCCTGACATGGGGCTCCATCTCGCAACCGTGAGATCATGACCTGAGCCAAAATTCAAGAGTCAGCCACTCAACCAGCTGAGCCACCAAGGCGCCCCAGAAAGAATTTTATATTATTATATACTTATTAATCTCTTAATTTTACTACTTCACTGTTTTAAAATATGTCCTATCATTTAAATAAGGTTCTTTCCATCTGCTACAAATTTTCTGACTTAAGGCCAGAACATTTACTGATTAATTACTCGCTGCATGTTTTCTAATAGATTATTTACTATCCACATCATCAGACTTCTCACAAAAAGTACTTTGGCTAAAGGTATCACAGAGAAAAGAAGCTAGAACTTTGAATTGAAAGGTCTCATTTGTAATTTAAATCTGTGACTAAATTAAGGTAGGAGAAATAATGTGATTAGAATAGATAACCAGAAGCTAGAAAAAACAAATGATAACTGAGAACATTTAAAAATATTTAATATATTTTTTATTTGGTTTAAAAAATGTCTGTGAATGGAATTTTAGAAAATGAGGTTGTTGTGCTTTATGGGAGGTGACAGAAAACTATAGTCTGAAAGCCATAGCTAGCCTACTGCCTGTTTTTATACAGCTCATGAGCTAGAATACCTCTTACAGTTTTAAATGATTATATTTTAAAAGTTATATATGTACTTATATAATATCCTTAATTTTGCTTCTTGTCTTACAAAGTCTAAAGTATTTAGTTTCTGGGGTGCCTGGGTGGCTCAGTTGGTTAAGCGTCCAACTTCGGCTCATCATGATCTTACAGTTCGTGGGTTCAAGCCCCATGTTGGGCTCTGTGCTGACAGCTAGCTCAGAGCCTGGAGCCTGTTTCAGATTCTGTGTTTCCCTCCCTCTCTGGCCCTCCTCTGCTCACACACACACACACACACACTCTCTCTCAGAAATAAATAAAACATTAAAATATATTTAGTGTCTGATCCTTTGCAGAAATAAAATTTGCCACCTCAATTTAAGGAATAGATTCAATTCAGGGCTCATATTGGCATGGAATTTTTGAGAAATAAGCAAAATACTTAGAATTTGAAGAACAAAAGAATAAGAAAAAACCTCTTCAGGGTTATATGTTTAGAATCTGGCGTTTAATATGTGGAACATTATTATCTTTTAAAGACTTGCAGTGAACCATGCCAAGAAAATACAGTTGACTTTAACTGCTGTGGCAAGGGCAAGTGACTTTAAGCCTTGGTCCTGAGGTCTTCATAGTTTGGTACCTTTGTTCATAACTGACTATTTCCATAGAAGCAAGTCCTCACAAAGAAGATTTGAATCAAAGAAATAAGGACCTCAGCAAAGTTATGGGAGTGGTAGCCTTCACAAAAAGCAAGCAAACCATGCAGGTGTTCTGAGACAAAAAGTAGTTTGGTGGGAGTATGCCTGGCATATTAGTTGAACTACTAGGAAGCTAGCGTGGCTGGAAAAAAATGGGGCAGTTGTGGGAGATGGTAATGTGATAAAGCTAGTACAAATTAAATAGCTTTTTTTAATGTTTATTTTTGAGAGACAGAGAGACAGTGCGAGCAAGAGAGGGGCAGAGAGAGAGGGAGGCACAGAATCCGAAGTAGGCTCCAGGCTCCGAGCTGTCAGCACAGAGCCCGATGCCGGGCTCGAACCCACAAACTGTGAGATCATGACCTGAGCCGAAGTTGGATGCTCAACCAACTGAGCCACTCAGGTTGCCCCAAGGCTAGTACAAATTAAAAGGGAGCCAGATTGCGGCTTGTTAGCCTCTGATGACTTTGTATTTGAATTGGAAGGAAAATAAGAGAAGTTTTTAAGCAGAGGATCTAATGGTGTTGTTCAAAGTTAGTGGGAAGAATAATTACCTATTGATGCTGCCAGAATGGACCATGGTGGATACCACAGAGTGATTCACTCAACATTTTCCCAGTGATATTCTATTGTATTTTTTGTATGGTTGAAACTTATACTTTCCTTCTAAGGGTTTCTTACATCTCTGTTTTTGGATTGTGGTTTAGTTTGTGCCAAAGAGATGCATTTGTGCGAAGATTAAATTTGGAACCGTAAATTGTATTAGGTAGGGAGGCTGTGGCACTGCAGATGTCCACTGCAGATAGAACAGGTGCTGTACTGTTCTGGAGACATCATCCATGGCAATGGCTTTTTGATTCCCAGACTGCAGCAAAGGCAGCCTATTATTGGAGCCAACGGTTCAGCTGATGCCTTCCTGATCTTTTTATTCTAGTTAAGGCCATTTTTTTTTCCGTTAGAAAATAGTCCTAGTTGTGGCTTCCTGCTCTCTATATCATAACTAAGGTAGTGTGTTTGTAAAGACAGCTGTTGGGAATCACCATTTCCCATTTCCTTAGCTCCCTACTGTTCTTGAAGAGCAGTTCCCTGAACAGAACTGTTCGGTGATGTGATTCTAGTAGTTATTCTTGGAAACCCACTGTAGAATCTGTTCCTCCACCCATTAAAAGGACTCTAGAAGCACATAATTTCTTTTGGCCTTATAAAACAAGTCCGTTGCTTGAAATGGAATTCTAGATGATATAAGGAAATTGAATGTTTCTTTCACCCTTAGAGTTACCAATATGAGGTGTCATCTGGATCTGTGCACTTTGAAATCAATCCAAGGACCTTAATAGAAGACAAAAATAGAAACTTCTAAAGAGGTGGAGAAGGCCACAATGTAATTTGAATACATTCTATATCATGACAATATTTAGCATCAAAACAAGTGGGAAGAAAAAATTGAATGAATAAACTCATTTCAGAGGAAGGTAAAAAGAAAATTTACAAGCATGAATTCATGAGGTTTGGATTAAAAAACGTACTTTTTTTTTTTTTGCTATGTTCCATCATCATGCCTCCTTTGTTATACAGATTTTGCTCCTTAATACCCTTCTTTAAATAGAATCAGAGATTAAAGAATAGATGATTCTATAGTTAAGATAGGAGTATTCTACTTAGGCCTACAACATCTTATCATCGCCAGAAATAAGGATGCTTTCATAATAGTTTGAAAGGATAAAAAGTCTGAGGAGAGACTGCTAGAAGATAGGTAGTGACAAATTGAACATCAAAAAGAAAACAATGATTAATTTTTTATTAATTAATTTTTTATTAATTTTTTATTATTAATCATTTAAATTAATGATTAATTTAAAACTTGTTTTGTCTGTAAAATGTCCATGATGATAAGGAAGAGAAATATTAATTGTTTTAGAGAAAAGCCTGTCAGGAGTCGTGGAGGCTCTCAGATTTTATTACTTCTGCAAGCTCACAAGTCAGCCTGCCAGAGCTTTCACATGAGCTGGCAAAAGATAGCGACTCCTGGGTCAGAGCCAGAGGATTTGGTTACTAATGGCACAGTAGGCAGTGTGATTTTCATGTTTGAATTCTTTACCCTTTTTCCCCAAATCCCCCAGTGCAGGTCCAGGTGGATGGTGCACCCACAGAGTATTTGTACTACAGCTAAGGAAAAATAAGATTAGAAATCCTAATTCTTTTTTTAAACTTTTTTAAAAGGTTTTATTTATTTGTTTTCAGAGAGAGACAGAGCATGAACAGAGGAGGGACAGAGAGAGAGACAGACACACAGAGACTGAGGCAGGCTCCAGGCTCTGAGCCATCAGCACAGAGCCTGATGCAGGGGCTCAAACCCATGAGCCATGAGATCATGACCTGAGCTGAAGTCAGATGTTTGACTGACTGAGCCACTCAGGGGCCCCCGGAAACCCTAATTCTTAAAGGGGCTGCCAACAAACCCATGCAACTTTCCCTCAGAGGGAGATGTGACCTTAATTACCTTGATCAGGAAACAAATCTGTCCTCTGCCCCAGAGGCAGTTTCATTACAGGATACTTCTGAACACAAATTCATACAAGCCATGCAAAAATGTAATGGAAGAATTGTCCCCTTCACAAAACCAAACCTGAAAATGTGAGTACATTGATTGCTGAGTGATTTCCCCAGAAGGTTGAAAAAGCCTAATTATCCAATTGTTAAAGGAAAGGGGTACACTTTATTGGGCAGATATAATCCCTTCCTCTTTGGTTAGTGAGGTATTTAAGTTCACCCGATACATAAGTTATATGCCATCCGCTGAATTGTTACTGTGAGAATGTGGAATTTTATATTTATATCCTTAGAAAAGGATTTGGAAAGGATCAGTAAAGTCTGAATTCAGGTCTGTGAAAGATATTTGCCTGGAAGCTGACCTTGACTTTACCCTCTCGCCATAGCAATTCAGGAAAGTCATGGACTTATTTCTCACCAGGAAACTGTATCTAGGAGCACTCAGACACAGTTCCGGAGTCTTGGGGAAGCTGGGGACTCGCGTGCAACATTTGGAACAGGAGCAGTTTGGAACACACGTGCAAATGGTGCAGTGAGCGCCTGCGCTGGGCAGAGAGAGCGCTCAGTGAGCATTTAAAGTCCTTCGGCCCTGGGCTACCTGAGGCCTGGGAAGGCACACCTCCTCCTCCTGAGGAGCCTTTTCTTTGTTTCCAGCTTTGTTTAATCATCACTGTAGTTTCTGAATTCTTTGCTATCAGTGCAGGTTTCTGTGCCATGAGTTTATTTATGGTGTCTTATTATTCACAGCATAATCCCGCCGTGTTACGTTATGCCCTCTCTCAATTTTAAACTGTTTGTTGTTCTTTGGATATTCCTTGCTGTTTTATACCTCCATGCCATTTCAAAATAAGAGAATATTAATGTAGTGATAGTGTACTAAACTCATCCCCTTTTTTTTTTCTATCCTTTCTTACCCTGTTTAGGCAAATATAATAATTTTCTGTTTATAGATGATAATGTTGTTTGCTACACTTTGTTTTCTGGTGATATATTCTTCTTTTTTTTTTTTTTTTTAGTTTTTATTTAAATTGCAGTTAGTTAACATACAGCATCTACTGAGATTCTTGATTGCATTTAGGGGCAAGCACACCCCTAACAGAGTTAGGATAAAAGTATAATTGAAAGTTAACAGAAAAAGAAACTCAATTTAATATTATATTCTCTCTCTAAGACAAGACATAAAATACAACTTTACAAAAGACTTAATGTCTCACAAACACAAAAGGTTTCTTGCATTCTTAATATACCTTTGTAGACAGGCAACAGGTCCTGAAAAACATATGCAAGTATTAACATGCAAATATGCAAAACTAATTTGCTCACTCATCTGTTGTACTTGTTGAATATAAAATAAAGAGATGTGCGTAATGGTATCGAATATGAAATGAGAAAGGCTACAGAGAGGCCATAGAGCTTTGTGGTTAAGTGCGTGTTATCTAGATTAGGGCTTTCTGTGGTAGAATTATGGTTCCACTGCTGATAAAATGTGGGGTCATAAACAAGTTTCTTAAATTGGGGACCTCAATTTCCTTGTCTGAAAATTAGTATGATTCCTTTTTTTTTTTTTTTTTTGAGTTTATTTTATTTGAGAAAGTGTAAGTTACGGAGGGGTAGAGAGAGAGAGAGAATCCCAGGCGTACTCCACAAATCAGTGTAGAGACTGATGCAGGGCTTAAACCCATGAATGGTGAGATCATGACCTGAGCAGAAGTCAGATGCTTAACCTACTGAGCCACCAGGTGCCCCATGACTGAGCTGCAGTCAGACATAACTAAATGAGCCCCTGAAGTGGCCCAGGTATGATTCTTTTTTTTTTTTTTTTAAAGAAAATGTACTTGTTGGTCACTATGAGGATTTGATGCATAAATCTATGTCAGATAATCAGGACAGTACTGGGCATATATATTTGCATAGAATATACCTGTATGTTCACATAAAAATTTTGGTATAAGTTACTGACTCAGGGAGTTGGGAATGAGAATCTTGATATCTGCGTTTAGAAAAAGACAGGGTTTGGGGTGTATGGGTGGCTCAGTTGGTTAAGCACCCAACTTCAGCTCAGGTCATGATCTTATGGTTTGTGAGTTCAAGCCTAGAGCCTGTTTTGGATTCTGTGTTTCCCTCTCTCTCTGTCCCTCCCCTGCTCATGCTCTGTCTCTCTGTCTCTCTCTCTTTCTCTCTCAAAACTAAATAAGCATTAAAAAATTTTAAAAATAACAGAAAAAGGGTTTTCAGAGTATGCCCTTTTACTGTTTACATTTCCTACCAAATTCATTTTTCTATCAATTAAATAACGTGATTAATTTGAAAGGACTCAAAATAAACAAGAGTACGATGGTGTAGAATTTTATAGCCAAATCGCAGTTACCAGTACAGTCACAGAGAAGTAGACAGCAGAGTTTTACAATTTTATTTTAAACATTTGATTGTTTTGTTTTACACTGAAAACTGAGAAAATAGTTCCTATCAAAGGTACTGTCCTGCCCATTAGTGTCCTATAAACTTTTCATAAGATTTTCTACTTTGAAATAGTTTAAATATTTTTAGATTATGCATATTTAAGATTTTCCCCATGTCTGATTACATAATCAATCCTCAGTTTTAGTCATTTTAGATAGCCTCCTCTTTTGGACAAAAGAAAATGATTATGAACAGTTTTTCTACAACCTAAATACTAAAAATGAGCTCAGGGGAATAAAAGGTTTGAATGTGTAAGCAAAGACAACACAGTACCAGGCAGCTCTCTGACATTATGAGAATGCTTCTGAGGAGTTCTATTCTGTTCAGACTAGGTCCTTGTGCCCAGAAGAGGACAGAAAGTCAGAAATGAGCATGCCTTCACAGTACCTTTGAGTTGGGAATACAATGGAGTAGATCTAGTTCACAGGATTGGCATTATCTGCGTTTTTCCAGTCAGCAGAAAACTTGAACCATGGGAGAGAAAGAATCAGTCATTGTATTTCTAAATTTTAAAAAGTAGGAAGAGTTGAGTTGGAAGGAATAGGAACACAGCAGGCTGGAGAGCAAGTTGGGTCTTTACTCAACAAGATGGCTGCTAGAGTCAGGGGAGAGAGTGAAGCACAGAACTGGCATAGCGGAACGCTAACAGGGAGGACATTCTCATTACTTCCTTGAGGTTTATTATCTTGCTATCCTTGATTTAAGTCATCCATTAAACTACCAATATCTCTCCCTTTGGCATTACAGAGGCTTAAGAACATCTTGTCCTTACTTAATGTATATGCTATCTAGACTCCTTTATTCCCACCTTGACACTAAGCACAAAATATTCCGTAATAGTACTCCATCTAGCAAATATCTCAGTGCCTTTTCTTCATTCTCAGGCACCTGACATTTATCAAATAGTGTAGAGGAAATGTCTTTCCCTGTCACCACACAAAGATGCCAAATGTTCACATTTCTTTCAAGTGATAGCATCCAAGAGAACTACACACTTGGTATTTGAGCAGGAGGCTATAGGCCTCTGTGCTTATTTGGCTGAGCATGCAACTTAATTCCCCCCACCCCAGATCCAAAATTGACATCAGCACGAGCACACTAGAGTTTAACTCTTATAGAATATGGTTTCAGGACTTCTTCATTTGGTTAATTGCTACAAAAATGAATGCAAGTTAAAGTTGTGTCTCAGCCACCCTCCAAAGACCACTAAATTCTTATTTTTACAAATAATGCGTGTAAGTTGAGTTAATATTTCATGTAATCTGTAATCTAAAAATTTGATTGGTGCCTTATAGGCTTCAGGCCTCTCATACGTCCACCTGTATGTGAGGCATCAGATCCTGACATTCTGTGCCTGCTCCAGAGCCAGAGCAAAACAAATGAAGCACGGTGCTGGCAGGAGGTACTTAGTGCCACGAGAGCAGGTGATGAATCCCTTTTCATGCGTTTGGGTTATGAAAAGGCAATAATGTAAAGCGTTCTAGAATACCTGATAGCAAAGGCTACCGTATAACTGAGGCGGCAAAGCTGGTCAGTCCTATGAGTTAGGAATTGGGAAATGTAGCAGATAATCAAACTTTCTAATTCACTTTCTTTTTAGGTGCCTGTCCACAGACATTATTTGGGAGCATATTTTATGTTCCATCACACCTTAATATTATGAAAGCTAGAGTTCTACTTGCTACAGAGAATTTCTCAGCTTCTGATGAAAATAAGAGAAAGGGAGAGAGAATGAGGTGATGTCGTAGGCACCAAATAAATGGAAATCAAATGAAACCTGCATGAGTGGGAGGTGCTGTGGAGCTCTAGAGAGGGTGAGTCCAGAGTTCCTTCCCTGTGGCCAACCCTCACGCCCCTTCCCCTGCGCTGGGAGTTATATGGATTCTACCGCACTGTTAGCAACAGCTCAGGCACTTTCTTTTAAATCATTTCTAAACCAAAAGGGTTTAATAATCTAATGCTATTAGAACCAGGTTCTTTTAATTTTTTTTCTTTGGGAGACAAAAAAGGTAGGTTGTCTGGACATGCTGCAGATGTGGCTCTGATGTTCATGTAGTGAAGTGTGCAATCAAGAGAACATTTGTGTATAGAGAAGAAAGACACAAAAACATCTCCTGCATTGAAGAGGTCTTGTGGTATGTGAGGATATGCTTCGCCATAAAGGAGACAGCTATATCTGTTTCTGTTTTGAGGAAGGGGAAAAGAAAACAATGTTCTGGTAACCTCTATCTAAATACTTGCCTGGAATTATTTTGTGATTGTCAGGAAGAAAAGGTAAGCCCTTAAAAATGAGACTAAGTGGAAGCAGGAACATGCTGCCTTCTGAGTGTGGCTTACTCTTTCCACCAAAGGAGCCAGCTCCATGTGTCTAAGGATGTCGGGAATTCATTCCTGATAGTCTTTGACAGACGGCATTGACACAAGCTAACATATAGGAAGTGCTTTGAGAAGTGGTGCACTCTTACTATATGCTTAGCACACAGTACAGAGCTTGTAACATTGTTGGTGATTAGTACATATTTGTTAAATTAATATTTCAAAACGTGCTTGGTTCATGCAGCACAGATGTTCAAGATACGCGAGTCCCGGGTTGTAGATGTATGATCACAAAGATGAATTAAGGAATGGAATGGGTCAAGTCTATAACTGTTAACATATGGAGTCTATAAAGAGGAAGTCAAAGAAAAAAATTGAGAATTTAAAGTCTCTCTGGGTTGGGAACTTTGGATATATTTTGGGATAACAGAGATGCAAATAACAGTAAGACAGCCTCTGAAACAGAGCGTTTAGATTACTGAAAAGAATAGAGAACTAAGTATGTTTAACTTTACAAGTGAATAATCTAGTTGAGAGACATAAAGGAGAAGTAGGGCAATAGGATCAAGATACACACACACACACATTAATTTACATTGTGTACACACTGTATTATTAAATGCTCTGGAAATAGTAAAATCATTAATTATGCAGAGTATATGGAAGATTAGAAAATTCTTGTAGTAACAGGAAAAAATGAAATATAGGTCAATTTAATTACAAGAAGGAAATCTTATTCTTTTTTTTTAATGTTTATTTTTGAGAGAGACAGAGCATGAGCAAGGGAGAGCAGAGAGAGAGGGAGACACAGAATCTGAAGCAGGTCCAACCTGTGAGCTGTCAGCACAGAGGCCAACATGGGGTTCAAACCCATGAACCACTGCTGGGAGCCGCACCGGCCTCGCTGGATGACCGTCACAGCAATGAAATGGCAGCGTTTGCACAGCTCCTGCCATGAGAAATGAAAACTGGTATCTCCTTCTGCTACTACTGGCTCATGTTGGAAATGAGCCTGCGCGTGCTGACCAGGCCTCACAATATTCTAGATCAGACCGATATTCCCCACACAGATTGCTCATAAGGAAAAGCATATCTCTGCCTTTTCGAAAGAGACTTCAGATGAAAGCTCTGTGGATGATTGTCAAAAGGCTCTTCCTATGGGCCTTGCAGATCCAAGACTTAGATAATAAAGGGAGCAAAGAACACAAGAGTTACAATTGAGTCTGGCCCTGAGAAAAGAGCCTAGTTTAGAGTTAAGGACAGATATCCACCCCCACCCAATTGTTTCTGCTTAGAGCACCAGCCCCCCTCAAGGCATTTGTGATCAGTATTTGGAGTGACTTATCTGGCCTTGAAAATGCTGATTGCACCCTGTGAAGGAACCTATTGAGGAACTTCTTCTTTTGTGATTATGGGAGCAAAGGTGTTTCTTAAAAGACCTGTTTTCCTTAATACTCCTTAAACAAGCTATTGACCCCTGTCCACAAAGAAGTAACTTCACCCTTTTTATGCTAAATACATTGTCTGGTATGCTAAAGATACCTTCCTTCCCCTTAGGATAAGCATCTAAGTCCCCTACCTCAATCACTAGTGATAAAGGTTATGCAGGAGTCTTCTACAAATCTATATTCTGGGAAATTCTTGCATACCAAAGAAGTTTGTCATCAGAAATCATTGTCTAAGGCAAATGCGACTTCTGTGCCATCCCCCAAGCACTTAATTATAAAATGAAGCTGAGCCCCAGTCAGAGCGGAGATGCCTGCCTGGTGACCAGAAAGATTCTCGTGGCTCTCCCACTCTCTCCCTCGCTGACACCGTCCATCCTTCAGGGACCCCTGGACCTGGCCGGAGCCGGCCTCCAACAAACCATGAGATCATGACCTGAGCTGAAGTTGGGTGCTCAACCAGCTGAGCCACCCAGGTGCCCCAGGAAGTCTATTTTCTTTTCAAGAGGTCAGAAAGTGATGAGAGTTTAAAAATAGCAAGTGAAGAAAGTTCTTGAGAAAAGGGCAAAACATGAGACTCAAGAGCAAAGATTGTCATTTTTTCTATAAGCTCAGTTAATGAAACTATGGATGGAAAACTAAAGTTGAAGAGGTTGAGACAAAAAATAGCAAAATCAAAGAACAAAAGAGTAATTTTATAGATAGGCTTAAGGTCATGAAAATAGACAACACATCAAGACTCAATATACTTACCTGTAGACACATCTTTGATGCTTGCCTAGGACCACTTCTGGGTGCAATTAATATGAGTAAAAATGTGAAACTATAAAAATGTTGACATGAGAACAAAAATAAAATAACAGCAATGATACCTTGTAAAAGGGAAAGATAGGATATAAAAAATTAGTACATTAACAGGATTTTATTCAAGAATGTTTTTATAGAAGTAGACAAAACTAGCTCATATCATGAGGAACCAAGCTATATCAATATATAATGGGTCCAAAAGCAAATGATTCCATGGGAATGTAAGGAAAACAGATTAAATGAGGAGATATAGGGAATATTTATGTTTAGATGACTGAAAATCTGTTATTTTAATAAGTCTGATTTTCTAGTTAAGATGATGGTATACCACTTATGTTAATGAAGAATTAGAAGATTTTACTTAATTTGTTAATTACTATATAATAGCACTTATTATGTTGATAGGTAAGGTCATGGAATGGAGTAAGTATGGCTTTTGTGTGTTGACATCCCTGGCTTCAACTCCCACTTCCNACTATATAATAGCACTTATTATGTTGATAGGTAAGGTCATGGAATGGAGTAAGTATGGCTTTTGTGTTGACATCCCTGGCTTCAATTCCCACTTCTGCCATATTTTAGGTATGTATGAGTGNTAGTTAAGATGATGGTATACCACTTATGTTAATGAAGAATTAGAAGATTTTACTTAATTTGTTAATTACTATATAATAGCACTTATTATGTTGATAGGTAAGGTCATGGAATGGAGTAAGTATGGCTTTTGTGTGTTGACATCCCTGGCTTCAACTCCCACTTCCGCCATATTTTAGGTATGTATGAGTGTGTCACTATCTGACTGTGGGCTAGTTAAATTGTTTTGAGGTGATTCTTTTTTTCCTCTGGGTAAAGAGAAAAATAAAAATTATAATCTTTCATTTTATGAAAAATAGAGATATAATGCGTAAAACAAGTAGCCCAGAATGTATGCAAGGCATCCAATACTTTTGTTCTTTCCTCTCTTCCAAATTGTACATTTTCTCTGCCTTCTTTCTGAAATTGGAGTGTATCTCAGAAATGTTAAAAGACAGGGTTAATATCCAGAATCTANCAAAAATTGCATTAGAATAGAAAATAAACTTAATTGTATGCCTAAAAAAAAAAAAGAAATGTTAAAAGAAACTTACTGGCCATGAGGGCAAGGAGTAGGTTTTCTTTGCCTTTGCTTGGGAGAACTCAGATTTTTACAGAGGTTCTTTTGATTGTCACCTCAATAGAGATACTTACATTGATAGTTCCATGGGCAATTGAATTTCAAGTTAATTCTGGATTCCTAATTTTTGCTTAAAATGTCTTTGGAAAGATTGCATTGTGATGCAGCATTGAAATATAAAGTTACATTGTGTACAGAAGATTACCTGTCACAAGCCAAGTAATTTAAAGACAGAAGAAATTGCCAAATCTCCCAGAATAGAACATAGAATTTTTCAAAGCTAGGAGAGGTTGGAGTGACTGANGATCTTTCAAAAATTTCCAGGTGACTATCAAGAGAAGTGTTTAATTTCCATTGATATATGCTTCAATTGAAGATAAAAATAAATGTGATAATCTAACAGACATTGCAGGGGACAAAACCCCAGAACTCTTCAATATGTCTTAATGTCAGCCCAGAAAGGCTTAAAGAGGTAAAGAACAGGAGCTACATTATTGATGAATATCTGTAATCAGAGGCCTTACTTACATGATGATTTTAAATTTATTTAAAATTCGATTTATAACACTATGAGCCAGGCACTTCTAAAATATTAACGCATTTAGTTACAAACTAACTTATTCCATCACGAAGTAACTCATTTAAATCACAAATATTAACTCATTTCTTCTAACATACCTTAGAGATAAGAACCCCTATTCTATCCATCTTACAAATAAAGGATATTGAGGGATGGAAAAGTTAAATGAAAGATCACAGAATAAGTTAAGTGGTAGAGCCGGGATTCAAATCGCCTGAGTCTATGTTCTTAATCTTTAAAATCTCAAGTCTTTGAGACTTTTGTATGTAAGGAAACCTTAGTCTCAGTCTATCATAACAGGCTCTGTTCTAAGCATTTTTTTAATGTATAAATGGGTGTAAATCTTATAAGAAGCTCAGGAAGTAGATGAAACTTCTCAAGCCACAGAAAGGTAAGAAAATTTGTCTAAGCGGCTGGGATATCTACTGACGTCTCCTGTCCTCAGAGCATACAAAACTCATTTCCTTTAACCAATAGGCACATGCGCCTGAGTTGCAGAGCATTTTCAAGAAGAATTTAAGTAATTCAGGATGTAATACCACTCTAGTTGTCTGTTTACTTCCTTTCTCTTTCAGCTACAGTCATCCATTCCTTGCTATTCTATGCACTATAGACCACCCGTATAGAAAAGAAGTTCTTTAAAGGTGGGGGTAGGGAAGAGAAGCAGATATGAAAATTTCAGCAACATGCCTGAAGATAACCCTGACACACTGCTTTGTAGGACACCCTGATACCGTCTATTCCCTTCTAAGCTGTATTATTGGCTTTTTTCCTTGTATGAATATATGAGGTCATTCTGCAATAACAATTTAAAAACCAAACTTCAGTGGCTAAACATTACAAATATTTATTTCTTGCTTATTTCACAGTTTAAACAAGGCTGAACTTCGCCGTTAGACCAAATTTTCCTGGCACTGTCTAGTTTTGATCTTTGCCTGGAAGCCACTTTTATATTGTATCATCATTTGCTACCTGGAAAGGCTGAGAAGTTTTGTAACCAGCAAGCCCTTGCTTCTTTGTGTTTAGCAGCCTTTCCTTTAACTCTTTGCTCTCCTCTCACATCTTACTATAAGCAGCAAGAAGAAATCAGATGACATCTTCAATGCTCTACCTGGAAATCTACTTAGCTAGATCACCCTCATTTATTTCTATTACAGAAAGTGATGGTGTTCCTAAACTTCTTACCATAGCAGAAATCTTTCCTCCAGTTTTCAATAACATTTCCTCACATTGTTTTAAGTCCATACTTGTAGCCTCCTCAAAGTCTACCAAGCCATGTCCTAACAATTTCTTTAGATTTCTTCCACTCACTGATTTCAAAGCCATTCCCACATGTTAAGTTTTTTCTTATAGCAGGATCCCAAGCCTAAGTACCAAAATCTATATTAATTTTCCATTGTTGCACAGCCAGTTAGCTGAAAACATAAAACAACACTGCATACTTCCAATGCATCAGGAGTTTTGGAGTGGCTGCTCTACCTTGGGGTCTCTCATGAGGTTGTAGTCAAGACATTGGTCAGTGCTACAGTCATCTGAAGTCTTGAGTAGGGTTGCAGAATACACGTCCATTCAATTAGGGTCACTCATATGACTGGCAAGTCATGCTGATTGTCAGCAGAAGACCTTAGTTTATATGATCCTTTTGGTAAAACAGACTGTCTTCATAAAATGGAAGCTGGTTCCTATAAAGCAAGAAATGGAAAAGAATAATGTGGAAGCAACAATGTCTGATAAAATGTAGTCTCAAAGCCACACATTATTATTTTTGCAATATTCTACTGGTCACATGGGTCACTTCTATTCATTGTGGGAAAGGACTACACAGAGATCTGATAATTGGAGACTAGAATTCATGTGGGCCATTTTGCAGAGTGGTTGCTATGGAAAAGGCGTACACGATAATAAATAGTGATAATATAATTTATAAATGCTGCAGAAGAAGTTTGTTCAAAGACCTGCAATGCTATGGAAGATAGAATATGTGACTATTGTGACAGAAGTGAAAGTCAGGAAATTCTCAGAGAAGGTGACATTTGAGATGGGAATTATTAATGAGTGGGAATTTAGTATTCAAAAGGAGAGCGAAAGAATACTAATTCAAGGAGAAGGAGGAGCTGTTATAAGAATTGGTCTCTAGGGGCACCAGGGGGGCATCAGACTTTAGCTCAGATCATGATCTCATGGTTCATGGGTTCAAGCCCTGCGTCAGGCTCTGTGCTGAAAGCTCAGAGCCTGGAGTCTACTTCAGATTCTGTGCCTTCCTCTCTCTCTCTCTCTCTCTCTCTCTCTCTGCCCCTCCCCAGCCTGTGCTCACTCTCTCTATCAAAAATAAATAAATAAATATTTTAAAAAATAATTGGTTTCTAAGTATTGAAATATAATAGGTAAAGATAATAGGCAAAAGATGAAAATAATAACTCTTACATATAAAGTTCTAAGCATTTTATTTAAAAAGTAATAACACTAACATATAATCATAAAATTAACATTATATATATGGCAAAAATTTTGAATTGTTCTTATGTATTAAAAAGTTGTAGGAGGGATGCCTGGGTGGCTCAGTTGGTTAAGCGTCCAACTTCGGCTCAGGTCATGATCTCACGGTTTGTGGGTTTGAACCCCACATTGGGTTCTGTGCTGACATCTCAGAGCCTGGAGCCTGCTTTGGATTCTGTGTGTCCCCCTCTCTCTCTGCCCCTCCCCTGCTCATACACTCTCTCTCTCACAAAAATAAATTAAAAATTAAAAAAAAATTTTTTTTAAGT
The DNA here is from genome assembly GCF_008692635.1 of Crocuta crocuta. Lineage (NCBI taxonomy): Eukaryota > Metazoa > Chordata > Mammalia > Carnivora > Hyaenidae > Crocuta > Crocuta crocuta. Next base: position 498,977 of record NW_027531905.1, on the reverse strand, counting down.
TGTAGGAGGGATGTCTGGGTGGCTCAGTGCTTAAGTGTCCAACTGTTGATCTAAGTTCTGGTCTTAATCTCAGCACTTTGAGTATAAGCCCCACATTGGGCTCCTTCACTGGGTGTGAAGCCTACTTAAAAAAAAAAAGTTGTAAGAAAAATTAGTCAAAAGGTCTAAACTTAGACTATATAAAATATGTAGAAAAATTAGCAAAAATTTTTATAACCAGTTATTTATTATAAACATATATATTGTGATGATTTAGAAAACATAACAAACAGATCTTGTCTATTATCCAAAGTGTCATTATTATGTCTTTCCATATTTAAAATTTTTTATCTCAATTTGTTTTTGATGACCTAGAGCTATACTCTCCAACATAGTAACCACTAGACACAAGTGGCTGTTGAACACTTAAAATATAACTAGTCTGAATTAAGATGTGCTCTAAGCCTAAAATACATTTTAAATTTTGAAGTCTTAGCACAACAAAGGCTATAAACATCTCAGTATTTTTAAAATTTTGATTAGTCGTTGAAATGATTTTTTTTAATATTTTTTATTTATTTCTAGGAGAGAGAGAGAGAGACAGCGTGAGCAGGGGAGGGTCAGAGAGAGAGGGAGTCACAGACTCTGAAACAGGCTCCAGGCGCTGAGCTGGCAGTCAGCACAGAGCCCGACGCGGGGCTCGAACCCACGAACCGCGAGATCATGACCTAAGTGAAAGTCGGACGCTCAACCAACCGACTAAGCCACCCAGGCGCCCCCATGTTGAAATGATTTTGATCAAAGAAATATTTGAGTTAAATTAATAAAATATGTTTTCAAGTTCAAAATATTTTGATCTCAAAACTTTTATAGATTTTATTATATATATTTACAAATTCTTACATTTTTATGTAAGAATGTACCAATGGGAGGGGTTGTACTGTGTTAATAACGCTGTTTATGAAGAAAGTAACATTTGACCTATAGTTATTATGTAGCTGTACTAAACTGTATTTAACCATGAATTGGTGGCACAATTTCTACATGTATTGTGTATATAGCCCCTCCAACTTCTCAGAGTAAAAATGGAGGAAAAAGAAGAAAAACCTCAATGATGCAACAAAGACTTACATCCAAGATTTAGTTTATAGTATCCTGACTTTCCTTCATGAGCAGAAAAAAAAAATCTCCAAATAAGAAGCAAGAAAATGTTCATTTTACATCAGAATCCCTGTAAGCAGATCCAGAGACAATGAATCAGAGGCGTGTGGTTGTTGAGAAGTGCTCTCAGGAGAAAGAATGAGGAATGCTTAATATTGTGGAGATAAGGGAAAAAAGGCTAATCCAGGGATTGGCTCAGCTGGAGACTAACTTCAGCGTGGGTCAGTGGGGAGCCCCAGAGGACAGAGTGTACCACTGAGTTGCTCCCACATTAAGGCAAGAGGCCAGATTTCTGTGCTTCAGGTGTAGATGAGGTAGAATGTAACCTCCAGGGCAAAAGGGCTTTCCTTCCTCTACCTTCTAGTATTTCTGTAGGGCTGGGTGGCTGGCCTTGTTTGGTGCTATAAACCCTCACTGTCGAGGTTTTTGTGTTGTGGTTACTACAAATTTCTTAGTCTGTGGTTACTGAAATTGTCAATGTATAGTTAAAACTATAAGTAATATAAGGGCAACTTGGCAGATCACTTGAGCACGAAATATTATCCTACCTACCCCTGTATATAGTAGCATCCTTTGGTCACAATGATCAAGATCAGTTACCCCTGTCAGTTCCTACTGGTGAATGAGAGACCATGTAGACAAATTAATGCAAATGCATGGGAAATGAATTATGATTATGACCCCTCTGTTAGAGTAGACGTTTATAAGGGTCAGATTACAACTGAGACACCTATCACAGAGGGTTTAATGGGTCCACAGATATGCCCAATGTCATTTCTGCAATTCCTAAACTTGTCATTGCAATGGATATGCTTAGAAGTTGGCAGAACACTCACAAAAGCTGCAGTGGAAGCTTTTGAAACTCAGGTTACCTTCTCAGGTCAACATAAATAAAAAACACAAAAGAAATGGCAGGCAGTTTAAGTGGCATCATTAGAAACTTGAATGATGAGCAATGGGGGTCTCCATCACATCTTTTTTCAGTTCATTGGTCTGACCCCTACAAAACCCGTATGAATCATAAGATAGTAGTCTCCTGCATACTTAATCATATAACAGCCCCAAGTGCTAAATCAAAATAATGTGTTCATATTATTTACTCTAGACAATCCCTACTAACTTCCTGTTATTACAAGGAGAATTTATCTCACTGACATGATGTCCCTTTCCCCCTCTCAAATGTTTGTTTTACTGTTTGGGTTTTTCTTTTGGCTACTTCTGTAACTTTAAATAATAAATGTACCTTGTTTTGTATATAGTCAACATTTCCCAGTATCATGCCTCAACTTTATATAAAATGAGAATTATTAAATCTGTACTTCAGGACATCTTTTCTTCTGTTTTTACCTCCTACCTTCTGGCAATTATACTTTCACTCCTCTATTGTAAAGGCTCCTAGTATTTATATTCTCCGGTACCCTGACCACGGGTTTGTGCATTGCTCACAGGTTAACATTAGATGTTGAAAACTGATAAACAGAATTTATTTTGTTATGATGCCAAATATAGTTTATAGCCAGATCAAGAAGTATAGTATACAGTGTTTATTCAATATTTAATGAGTTCCCATGTGTCAGATACTGTTTCAGTAAAGAGAAGATATAACATTAAAGATATAACAGGAAAGAGAAGAGTAAAAAAATCTATGCCTTTTGAATACTTATATTTTCTTTAATTTTCTACTCTTAAGAGCCAATGTTACTGTCACTTGCCTACTTGAAGGAGAATGTTTCTAGCCTGAAGGTCTAAGAAATTTTTTTTTAATGTTTTAACTATTTCTAGGAGAGAGAGAGAGAGACAGCGTGAGCAGGGGAGGGTCAGAGAGAGAGGGAGTCACAGACTGAAACAGGCTCCAGGCTCTGAGCTGGCAGTCAGCACAGAGCCCGACGCGGGGCTCGAACCCCGGAACCATGAGATCGTGACCTAAGCGAAAGTCGGACGCTTAACCAACTAAGCCACCCCGGCGCCCCAGAAATTTTTAAATTATATCCCATCAATTGTTTAAAATTGTGCCATGTTTTGTTTACTATTTATTTATGATGGAAATGATGAGTGATTTGACACTTAATATGTGGCAAACATTCTGCTAAATATTCATATTTTATTTTCTTCCAACATCTTTAGGAGATAGGTATTAACATATTCATTATTCTGTAGATAAAGAAAAGGAAATTTAGGGAGATTCAATACTGGGGCACCTGGGTGACTCAGTCAGTTGAGTGTCTGACTCTTGGTTTTGGCTCAGGTCACGATCCTAGAGTCATGAGATAGAGCCCTGCTTTGGGTTCCATGCTGAGCATGGAGCCTGTTTAAGATTCTCTCTCTCTCTCTCTCGCTCTCTGTCTCTCTTTGTCTGTCTATCCTTCCCTCTCTCCCTCTGCCCCTCTCCCCTGTTTGTACTTTCTCTCTCTAAAATAAAAATTAGTTAATTAATTGATTAAATTAAAAAGGAAGGCTTAATACTTCATAGAAGGGACTATAAATCTGTAGTCATCGTAGAGCATCACACTAAGATATATGAAAAAATGTCAGAGATACAGGAAATTATTTTCAGAAATGCAACTATGTGTAACACTTTATCAAGCCTTAAGAATAATTAAAAATAATTGTGCAAAAGAGAGGAGCTAAATGTTAAGGTATATTTGAAATTTGTGAAGAATAAACTTTTGTAAGTTATAGTGAGGGACACGAACAGGCTGCCCAGGACATGGCACATGGCATGCAGATTATGTGATCTGAGAGCAGTCAAGGCCTAAAGGACTTTGGAAGAAACTTTGACCTCTTTTCCACAAGAATTTAAATAGAGGACTTCCTCCTCTCCTATTCATAGATGAGTACATTACAATATGAATTAGGCTCCAGACCCTACCCATTGACTTCTCCTTATTTCAGGATGACATATATATCTATTTTGCCTGTTTTTGGAATTTAATGTCACAATTAAATTTGATTTTTCTCCTGTTAATCTGTCTCATGCCAATTTAATTCTCAGTCCAAGTAGTAGAACTATGAATGACAGAAAACGTCTTCCTCTCCAACAATAAAGAATATAATCTTTTTCAAGTGGCAATGGAATAATTATAAATATTTTTTATAGTTTAAATACCGATTTAAACTATAGAACACACAAAACTTATAAATTCCAAAATTTCAAGAGTTATTGAAAATATATTGATTGATTTTTTTTCCCCTTTGTTGCTTCCTTTCCTGCTGCTTCCTTCCTAGAATGCTTAAGTTATGACCATTACTCTAACATGTATGTTGGGACATGAGGCACCCTTAAAGATAAAAGTCATGCACTTAGAATGGCTGAATGGAAACAAACACTAATAACCAAGGATGTCTTTTAACTGAGAGAAAAATAATCTCATATACATCTAGCCAGTATTATTTCTCGATTCTATTATTTCTGTTATATACAGTTAAACTCCATTATCACTGATAGATAATATTGCTGTCATTTTGACTCTGTTTCTAAGCCCTGACTCAAATGGTCTGAGGTGATATGGCCTATAGATAATACGGTCTATTATTAAGATCTCGATGTAGGAATGAAAAACTATTCTATTTAATCATGACTTTGGGTAGATTTAAAGAGCAGATAATGTAGATATATCACCCCTTACTTTTGCCATTAGTTACAATCTCTTCCCAGCAGCTAAACTGGCCCAACTTAACTAAAGAATTATCACTTCTTCCTGGTGACCTAGTCAGAATGCAGAGATAATAAAACAATAGTAAATAAAAGGTGGTCTAAGGAATTTCTCTGTGACAAGAAGTTATCTGGAATTTAATGTATTTCATAATATAACTTCAATTTGACTTCAAATAAGTGTTTGAATTTGTGTCAGAAGTTACACCCAATAGAAAAAATATTTTTTAGAGGTAAATGGAGAAGAAATATATACTATTCAGAACCCATTTTGGGAAGGGATATATATTGCTATCTAGCTTAACAATGGGTTTTTTGTTAATCTTTAGAATACTCTTAAGAGTTTATGAGACTTTAAATATTTGAGTCTGTCCACACAGTGCTCTTATTTTTTACTTTAAGAAAAACAAATATTACACAGATTACTCATTCATAGTCCAAAAATTACATTTTACATAATCTTTCCCTTACCTAACAAATTCAAACATACTACTGCAATGATTTGAATGAGAATGATGAGAAATGAATAGATTTTTTGCTGTGATCTTTCTGACAGTGTTGCAATTAAACTGCCAAAAGCTAAAGAGAAAGAACACATGTGCACACTGTATTTGACTAAAGAATGGCTGCTCAACCAAAGCACATTTTGTACAACAGATTCAAGGAAGCATATAGCATACCTGATATATAATAGCTAGGTGATGGGCAGTGAAATATTCATCACCAGAGTAGCTATAATATAGAGAGCTTTCTCACTTAACATCAACTTTGGGCTTAGACCTTTGTGTCAGAAAAGAATGAGAATATAAGCACCTCTCAAAATTCATACCGTAATAAATACTGCTTTAGAGAGAGTGAAGATTTAAGTGTTTCAGTGCTCTCCCCCCTCTTAAGACTCAAGCATCCTGAGGTGTGTACATAGACACACACCTGTCTGTGTGTGAGAAGACTGAACATCAGTTGACACCTCTGCATTTTTTAAGCGGCCATCTTTATTGGCAGGTTAACTGTTTCTCATTCTTCCATATTAGTGCCTTTGTAGGCACAGAGCCCAACAAAGTTTACTAAAAAAGGAAATTTTAATGGAAATGTTAACAATTTTTACTATGTGAGAAGAAATGCTTGGTCTATATAGTTCAGGTCCTGCAAATGGTCCTTAAGTCGCATTTAAAAAATGAATATCAAGTTTCCTTCTTTTTGTTTTTTAATTTATTTTAGAGAAAGAGTGAGAGAGAGCATGTGAGAAAGAGCATGGAGGAAGGGGAAGAAAGAGAGGGAGAAAATCTTAAGCAGTTTCCATGCTCAGCATGGGGCCTGATGTGGGGCTCGATCCCAGAGCTCTGGGTTGAAATCAAGAATCGGATACTCAACTGACTCAGCCACCCAGGTGCCCCTCAAGTTTCATTTTTAATACTAAATTCATAAAGGAAAATTCAGTGTTCCAAAAAATGACAATTAATGTTGAAAAAAAGGGCATATTTTGATAAGTTTCTATCACTTCTGAAAAGACATGGATAATCTCAGAATGTTATAGCATCAAGAGATGCTCAGAGCTTATCTTAGAAAGGCAGAATAATTGCAGGGCTTTGAATTACTTAACTCACTAAGCTGAATTTAACTCAGGTAGTATACTTCCATGTACTCAGGAATAATTCCTAAAATTTCTTCCCAAAACAGGTTTAAATAGCCCTATCAATTGAAATTTATGCCAGTGTCTTACAGAACACAGCAGAATTCCTTCATCTAGTTTTGCCGCTTTTTCTCACTGGTTTCTTAGCGCTATCACGGCTCTAATGGTATATAAGTGTTATATACACATTTGGAAGTAACTTGCCTTAGCTCTCTTTACTTTTTAAAATTTTTGACTAGATAATATGTAAGAACAGGTAAAGATGATGAACATCACCAGCCAATTTCCCTAAAATTTCTGGCAAATGTAGAGGCAGGGGAAGTCTGTTTGTTCATTTATTCACTGAATTATTCTCTCACGTATTCATTCATCTACTCCTTGCTTTTCTTTTCTTTTCTTTTTTTTTAATATTTTTATTTATTTCTAGGAGAGAGAGAGAGACAGCGTGAGCAGGGGAGGGTCAGAGAGAGAGAGGGAGTCACAGACTGAAACAGGCTCCAGGCTCTGAGCGTCAGCACAGAGCCCGACGCGGGGCTCGAACCCACGAACCGCGAGATCATGACCTAAGCAAAAGTCGGACGCTTAACCGACTAAGCCACCCAGGCCCCCCTACTCCTTGCTTTTCTAAACAAAGAATTTGAAGTGGTTCTCAAGAGTATCAATCAAAAATATAAGTACGATAAAAATAAGAAAATTTAAAAACTAAAATGGGAGAGTAAAGATGAGATATAGCAGGGTTGAGGGAGAAGCAAGAAGAATTATGATAGAATTATATGGGTGTTTGGGAGAGTCAGTCGGTTAAGAGTCCAACTCTTGGTTTCAGCTTAGGTCACAATGTCAAGATCATGATCTCAAGCTTGCAGTTCATAAGCTAAAGTCCCTCATCAGGCTCTGCACTAAACCTGCTTGGAATTCTCTGTCTCCCTTTCTCCCTCCCTCTGCCTCATTTCTGTGCACACTCTCTCTGTCTCTCTCTGTCTCTCTCAGTCTCTCTTGCTTTCAAAAATAAAGAAATAAACATAAAAAAAGAATTATAGGTATGTCTCTGCCCTTCCCAGATGCCAAAGCAAAAAACAAAACAAACACAACCCCAAAAACCAAAAACCAAAAAACAAACCCAGAATCAGTTACATGATTTGCATTGTCTTCAAAAGGAGAATGCTAGAATTTCAGAAGAAGCAAAATGTTTTCCTATCTTAAGAACTGAAAATTCTTAATTTTTAATTATATATAATTCTTAATTCAAATTATATTTGGGAATACTTACAGGAGAGACACCGAGTGTTTTAATTTACTGTAAACTTAAGTACAATTGAACAGTGAAGAGAATTGTCTGCTTCACACAGCAAGCTCTAAAACCATCCCTCAAGTTAAGCTAAGGGCATAACAAGGAACAAATGTAAGAAAGAAAATCTTAGAATGGCCAAGAATTTATGATTTTAGGTCATAGCTTTCTGATATTTTGAGTGTATTAGTTAAGACAACTTGGTTTAAATAATTGGAAACCAATTATTGTTGAGTGATGAACCAGCAATCAATCAATGTTGAGTGATGAACTAAAAATATATAGCAAACTGGAAGTACTGAGTGATGGATTTCTTGGTATTCCCAAGCCAGGAATTTTCAATACACTGAGCCTTGACATATCCTTTTCTATTTGTCTGAAAAGATCTGACTTTCCCAATTAACTTGGCAAACTCCTCTAATTGTGGTGCTGTACAGTAGTTTAGAATGTTAATTTCCAAACAAATAAACCTGGGCTTGAGTCTTGGCTCTGTTGTTTATTAGCTTGTGATCTCTTTTAAGTAACTTCCCTATGCCTCTCTTTTCTCATCTGACAAATGGGTATTATAATAGAATCTTGCTCAAAGCCAGCTCCCCCACCCAAACACTTTCCATAGTGCTTGGTACATAGTATGGCTCAATAAATGGTGGTTAATAATAGTATATGAGAAAGTTTAGGGCAAATTCCTATGAAATATTTAGAGGATAAAACAGATCTTATAGAAAATGGGAACAAAATCAGTCTATCAAAAAAGTCTCTCTTCAGTAAAATTTAGTCTTCTTTTAAAATTTTTGTATTTTTCTGGGTGACATGTCATTACTCACCTTGTTTTGTCAGCTTTTGATTGACTCAATTTGAATAAATATGTGCAATGCCTTATTTTAGAAATGTGTCAGCAAAGTAATTAAAAGACGTAGGCTTTTTTTTTTGTTTCATAAAAGATGATCTTAAAATCTAGAGGTCTTGAGTTAGAAATATTTAAAAACTTTCTTAAGGCAACTTTGCTGTGAGAAACTTTGGAAAAGAGGAATGTGATGGTTAATTTTGTGTGTCTGGACCACAGGGTAAGCAGATACTTGGCCAAACATTTTAGGTGTTTTTGTGAAGATGTTTTTGGGTAAAATTAACATTTCCATTGATGGAAATGAGTAAAGTAGATTGCCCTTTCTAATATGGATGGGTCTTATCCAGTCAAATGAAGGCCTGTACAAAAAAAAATAGGTTGAGCCTCCCGTGAGTAAAAGATATTTATTTTTTCTCTGATGGCCTTCAAACTGGGCTATCAACTCTCTTTCTTGTCTTCAGACTTGAATTGAAACATGGGTTCTTCCTGTGTCTTGACTGCCTTTTGGACTGGAATGATACCATATGCTTCCCTGGGTCTCCAGCTTGCTAACATATACTATAGACCTTGGGACTTGCCAACCTCCATAATTTTGTGAGTCAATTCCTTGTAATAATTCTCTTTGTATATCATTCTATTTGTTCTATTTCTCTGGACAATACTGACTGATACAGGGCACTTCATCCTTTTCCATGTTTGGTTTCAGGATTGTTCTTGGTCACAGGTGATCTGCATGTATATGAACGGAAGCAGTCATCATGTATCTTGGCAACATTTAATCAGTTTGCACAAAAGTGAATAGTTGTAACTTCTTTAGGCACAACATTCACTCTCACCCCAAAACTACCAACTTCTACTCTGGATTTAGCCTTGAAAATATGCTTATATCATCTCCAACTATCTGCATCTTGTCCTGTGCATACTCTGAAACCTAAGCAATGTGGGTGTCTTCTATTTTGCTGATACCAGAAACCTGAATAGTCTGTGGCACCATATGGGTCAAACCTCCTTTTTGTCCAGTTCTACTTTTCTGTGAACCAATGTATTATTCTTATGGTTAACCTAGAAGCATGTTTGGAGGCTGACAGGAGACAAGGAGATCTTGTCTGCACTCCAGCCTTCTTCTATCCTTCCTCTCATTATCTGTGATTGAGCCATGTTCCTTATTTTTCCCATAGTTTTTTGTTTTTTGTTATGTTTTGTTTTAGCTCTTGTAATTTGTATTTGGTTAACCCTTAGAGTGATCTTTTAATTTTTTTTTTCCTATCAAACCAGTAACTAGAAATGGTAAAGGCATTTATTTCAAAGAAATATCTACTAATTAAAATTAAACTCCCTAGTACATCAAAATGCTATTACTTTCTGACAATATATTTTAACTTACATTATTGACCTCTTCAAAAGAATTTATGCTATCCATTTTGGCGTTATATGGGAATATGTTTTCATATTGTTTATTCAACAGTCTTAAATTATTTTGTTGGGGTGGATGATAATTAATGCTTCTATAGCCCCTGATATAGCAGAGATGATGACAAAATATGACATGCTTAATAAATGCAGTATTGATAGATTCAAGTAGAGTTTTTTGAAAAATTACCTTTGCAGACCTTTTTAGAACAAAAATTATCAGAGAAATATAGGAGTTTTAAATTGAGCTAATCTCTGCCTGGATTATGACCATATATTGCAACAAAATATTGGGAAAAAGTTTTCTATGTTAACTCCTAATGGAGGATAAAATGACCACTGCCCACTAAGAAGGATGAGTTATATAAAATAAATGATTCTGGTGTGCTGACCACTCAGATGGGTTTGGATATGGCTAGGAAGGTCTGATGCTAGTTTAAGAGTGTGATGTAGAGAACTAAATTGTTCTCTAAAAAAAGAGTGAGAAGTGGTATACATCCCCAAGGTGGTCTAAGAGAGAAGGGATGAGGTGGGGATTTGAGATAAAGGGAAAGGAAAAATAGAATGATAGAAGACTGAAGCAGTCCATTGGATAAGTTATCAGTGAAAAATATTCTGCTGCAGCTGATATTTTGAATAGAGATACCAACTATTTAATTTCAGGTTCCATGAATGCTATAATATATACCCATCTTCAATTCCCTCAATCAAAAAAAGTCCTCAAAATATATACACACTGACACCCTTACATAAATGTGGAAATTGAGGCACAGATTGAGATTCATGACTTGGCAGAGATAAGGTGGGATGAGCTATTTATGTGTGCAGTGTGCAGTGAGATCGTTCATAATCTGAACTGATTAAATGGAAGAAGAGCTTAGGAAAGGATGTAACCTTGGAAATATACACCCTCCAAGAAATTGCAAGAATTTTGGAAAGATTTCTGGGCTTCTATATGTAATGAATTGGGAGTCTGAGTTAATTTTATTTATGTCTATAGAAATAAGAACCCTCATTTTGGTATCATGTGTATTTAAAGAATTATGGGTCCTCTCCCCCTTATCTGTTATTGTTGCTGATGTTTGAGCTCTTAGATTCTTTTTCACTGGCTACTGCTGCTCCTACAACAAATATCAAATACCACATGTTTGCCTGAAATGAAATGTAAAAATATTTTCCATGTCATATGGAAGAAATAGAGTCTATGCCTACATCCATTCATAATTTTTTCAATAATTTTATTCAGTGAAGACAATGAAGTTTCAGACATTGTCTTATACTCATGTGACAACAACAGAAATATCGGTTGAAATCCATTGAAAATAGATATTGCCTTAAAAATCAGTAGATTTATTACTACCTTAGATTATGCCTTGGATGATCTGCAGAGTGATAAAGTGGATAAATTCAAAACACACTACCCCCAAATATGGCACCTTAGCATACAAAATATTTAAAACTGAAGGAATTTGAGTAATGGCAGGTGCAGGGAAGGTTTTCTAACTTTCCCTTGAAGAACAGGTCATTAGGCCCTCATGAGAGATGTGACCTCCCTACCCCAAAAGAAAGGAGCATCCTTATCTCTGAAGACAGAGGGACATCAAGAGGAATTTGAACAAACAGAACTTGCTTAAGTTTTGCCCCAGTTTACTGCACTTGGTTCATACCCTTTGTCCTATCATATTTCCCTACAAGTTTCTACTCTTCATCAAGCCTAGTATAAAAATGTTCAGGTTTAACCTTAACTTCAGGTCTTCATTTCCTTATGAATGCTCCTGTGTCCCATAACACTTATATTACATAAGGTTGTATGCTTTTCTTTGGTTCATCTGTCTTTTGTTACAGTGACCCAGCCAAGATTTTGGAAGGGTAGAAGGAAAACATGTTTTTCTCTCCCCTACAAGATATATAGGTCAAGTTCTAACTTCCACAGAAAATAGAGCATATGTTTATAAATTCTGTTAAATAGAGTCTCCCATTTAAAAATTTTCTGAATAAATTAGAATGCTTCTATCAGAAATCTCGAGGAAAGGAGTACTTAAAGTCAAGAAAATTGCTCCTTGATATTAATAATAGGTTTATAGTGCATAGATGATTGGTTGAAAAAAAATCAGTCTACCAGTAAATGTGTAAAAAATGAAATTTTCTTTCTCATATAGGCAAAGGGTTGCCGACTATGCTGCCCCAAAACATGCCTTTGGGCATAAGGATTGTCTCGAGCTGATTGTTTTGAAAAATAGCAGATACTGAAGCAGCTCTGGAAACAGAGTGGGTTACTTTTTTGTAAGGAAAATTTACATCTATTAAGGAAACTCCATTTGTAAGGTAATCTCCTTTTCTGTTCCAGGAAGAGAAGGATGACTAAATCTCAGGAGAATCTTATCACTGGGGAAGGCAACACTTAAATCTGCATAACGAATCTTTCCCTTGATTACCGTGCTTTCTCTGGTCACCTTCCCATCACTGACCACCTTCACCTCACACACAACTTTTCTTCTTTTATCTTTTGTTGAAGATGGTATTTAAGCTGGAGTTCTAAATCACTTCTCTGGATTACTCATTTTCCCTGGGTATCTCCCATGTATACCTGAGGTATACATGTTAATAAACTTCTGCTTATTTTTCTCTTGTTAATCTGTCTTTTATCATAGGGGTCTTAGCCAAGACCTCAGAACGTTAGAAGGAAAATTATTTTCCTCCCATACAATCTGGTAGTTCTATTTTTAATTTTAATTTTTAATTTTTGGAGTCCCTCCAAACTGTTTTCCGTAGCAGCTGCACCATTTTGCATTTCCAACAACCGCATACAAAGGTTCCAATTTCCTCACAACCCTGCTGACACTTATTATCTTCTCTTTTTTTTTAATACTAGCCATCCTAACTGTTGTGAAGTAACATCTCACTGTGACTTTCCGTAATGATTAGCGTTGTTGGACACGTCTTCATGTATACCCACTGACTATTTGTATATTTTATTTGGAGAAATGTCCAAGTCCTTTCCCATTTTTAAATCAGGTTATTTGTCTCTTTGGTTGTTTTTGTTTTTATTTATTTTCTTTTTGCTTTTGAAGTAGAGCATAAACTGCTGTAATTTAGTGTCACATTTTAAATGAAAGACTATATCTTTCACAAATAGGCATATGGTGCCTTTGATTTGTTTTAAAACGAATAAGTTAGTTTTTAGTTTATACTTTCACAATGAGATTCATTGTCTCCCTGACTTAAAATGGCAGTGCATTCTAGCATAAAACTAACCCAAATTGCACTTTGTTTAAGAAAACTGCTTTCTCCAGACTTACTGGCACTCTTGAAGATTTTGCATGGCAAGGAGAATTCTATGCATTTGTCAAATCTCATTTTATTTTCTTCTTCCTGGGCACACAGGAATACATTTTCCAAGCTCTCTTGCAATTAAATTGGGGCCAAATGGCTGGGTCCTAAACTAATTGCCGAAGTAGGTAATGTGGTAGAGCTCCTCCCTAAGGAATGTGGTGGAGGCCTCCTCAAAACAAAGGAAGGCAACGTGGCACAATTAACTCCTATACAGGGATGCGTAGCTCTGACATGACTCTGTAACTTGGACTGTGACTGTTCAGACTATATGTCACCCCCACTGTGCTCAGGGCTGTTTTTTAAGTGCCAACCCACTGAGCCCATGCCAACACGACGAATAAAGTTGCTTCCTGGACAGAAAAGCCTCAGTGTCCCATCTCTCTGTGCAAGAATCTTGCTACACTATCACCTAAGCCCATCTCTTAAAAACAACTCTTGCAATAATTCTCCTCCTCTCTCTCTTCTTCTGAGATGGGGATTTTGGAAACCATATGTTACAGAGATAGATATAAAGTGAAGGAGGAGGGGTGGTCAGCTCACAGTGGCCTTAATGTGAGCAAGAAATAATACTAGATTAAACAATTAAGATTTTAGGTTTCTTTTTTTTCTTTTTACAAAGTACACCCTCCTTCTTATTACTAATTCAACTCTCAGCAAACATTGTGTGTGAAACTTGTAAAAAAATTCGATACAAAAAAGATTTATTAAGTATTTGAAAAAATGTATAGAGGCATTTCACCACATAAATCAACATTTTCTACAGTAGTCTTATCTAAAATATTGATATTTTGTCAGATAACTGATAATGAATGTCAGAAAAAAATGAGTTGTTTTGGGGACACCAAACTGCAAATTGGAGAAGTCTAAATATATTTAAGAACACTGAATAAGGCAACATTAGCTGTAATTCTATTCAATTATATGGTAACCGTTTTGGGGTTATCAATTTTTTTTTTTTTTTCTGAGAGAGAGAGAGAGAGGCAACATGAGCAGCGGAGGGTCAGAGAAAGAGGGAGACAAAGAATGCAAAGCAGGCTCCAGGCTCTGAGCTAGCTGTCAGCACAGAGCCCGATGTGGGGCTCAAACACACAACCGTGGTGAGATCATGACCTGAGCCGAAGTCAGACGCTTAATTGACTGAGCCACCCGCCCAGGCACCCTTGGGGCTATCAAATTTGAGAAAATAAATCTTAGGCAGTTGGAGCATTTTAGATTCTTAAAAATCTCTTTAACTGGAAGATGGAAAGAATAATATGATTATACTAGACAATTAAACTCAAAATGCTAAGAGACTGAGGCAGGAATCTGAGGAATACCCCTACCTAATAAAACTAAATGAATATGTCTCCAGTGAAATTCATGGTAAGTAAATCAATGATATTTTGTAATTCTCTTTTTCATATAAGTTATCGGCAGAGCCTCCAGACTGAAAACAATTGAAGAAGTACAAGCAATAAAGTAGCTGTCAGCTTCAGTATACAGATCACTCTGACATCATATGGAAAAAGCAGCAGCTACAAGTATGAGAGTGTGTGGTTTCAAGGATCAGTGAAGAGGTACCAGAAAGTGGCATCCCAAAGTAGGTTTCTTTGACATATGGATTATTTTGAGTTCAAGGCCATTGAGAATCAGCAGATGCAGGGAAAGCTCTAAAAGCAGGGCACAAATTTTCCTTTTGTAAAGGAAATTTACATTTGGAGAGATATCTCCCTCTCCTTTACCAGGAAGAGGAGAACTCTTAACAACTGTTATCGGTGGAAAAGACACTGACTTAATTCTGCATAATAAACCTTACTAAATGTTTACATTGCTTTTCTTGATCACCTTCCCATAATTTGTCTTCTTCACACAGAAGCCCAAAACCCTTTTTCTTTTGTTTTAGCCCAAGATGGCATATAAATCCAAGCTCTAACCACCCATTGGAGTCACTCATCTGTGGGTGCTCCCATCTGTAAGTGCAATGCACAAGGTAATACATTTTTGTTGTTGTTGTTAGTCTGTTTTTTTTGTTACAGGGGCTTCACCTAAGAATTTAGAAGGGTAGATAGAAAAAAGGTCATTTTCTCCCCTACCCTGCCAAATTCGCCCCTGTCAATTTGTAGAGATTATAGATATGCACACTCACACACACACACACACACGGACCTACAACATCAGTTTTTAATGAACCGGATCAATTTCTGGTCACGTTTTGATTCTGCCATCACTATTTACATACAGCCAGCCTTGATTTTTGGCAGTTGTCTCAGAAGAATGTGTACTTTGCCATAATTAGATAAAGAATGCTCAATATATGACTTATCTGTTCACTAGGAATGACCTTTGTAGTTTTCTGTGTTAAAAATTCATAAAGAGAAGACTAACACAGCTATAGGCAAAATATTTTTTGTCTATAATTTAAAAATCAGAGAATCAATTCATTCTCTGCTGGGAAATGTATTCCATAGATGAATAAATGAGTGATACATAGAATATGCTTGACATAGTAAATTTTGGCTATATGATACAAGTATAAGGAGATGTCAGTATCTTAAGCAATAAGCCACAAATTAGAAATCATTAAAATTCAATTGCTATAGTTTCACAAGTAAATTTTACTGATAGGATACTAATACTACAACAAATATGAGTCAAGAGTTTCTAAAATATACCTCTTCGTTGGTCTTTGCCCTTCTCATCTTTAGATACTAAGGTATATATTTTGCATTGTTTTATATTGGTAACTAGCTAAAGAAGAAACAAGCATGACCAATTGAAGCCAAATGTTAAGACATTTGCCATGAACCTTCCCTTATGCAAGACAAGAAACAGAGAATAATCCATTTTTTAGAACCGGAAAATATATTTGAGATCACAAAATTTTTGCCTGGCTCTCCCTTCTTAGCAATCTGATTCCCATAATTTTGGGGTCGATGGGTTGAAATAGTCCACAATGGTCCAGGTAATGGCTGTTGCCCCCGTCACCGGGATGACTGCATTACACAGGGTGCCGAGGTGCTACAGCCTAGCAGGGCTCTGCCAGAACAGGCTGGAGAGACAGAGTTACAAACGTTTGCTCTTGCTTGATCTCTACCAGTCAAGACCTAGATAACTATCAAATCTTTCATTTCCCCTCAAATTAATGTCCCCCTTTCTTGAAATGAGCTAATGAATACACTAGAGTCATACATAGAGACTGGCAAATAAGGGAAGCTTTTAAACTGTACCTGACACGATTGCACTTTGTGCTTCTAATAAGCCTCCTAGGACATTCTTTAGTATCAGCACCAGTAGAATGTTCTTCCCTGCCAGGAACTGCTAACTCTTTTCAGGTGAGACTTTGTTTTGTTATATGCCTTATATAGTCTGTCTTGCATAGTTTATGTTTTTTTTCCTCTTTCACTAGATCCTGAGTTTTTGAAGGACTAAGTTGGATCACTTTCATCTTTGTACCTAATACTACTTGGTACATAACAAGTGCTCATAAATTGTTTATTGAATTTGAATGATATCTCCCCTATGTAAATTTATTTAGAACATATTCACATTTGGATGGGACTTACTTTAACCAGATGATTTATTTTGAAGATTAAGGTGATTGTGAATTATAAGACATGGAACTCTTTGAAGTATAGTGCTTCAAACTTTATTAGGGGATTTAACAGGATCAGTACATTTAACAGGATCTATCAGCAACATGTATAGATGCTGTTTGGTGTCTAGTTATTTTCAGATTGTGTTTGTTTTGAGAGGGTAAAGTACCACTTTGGGGAGACTTTTTTTAAAAATGGGGTAGGGGTGCCTGAGTGGCTCAGTCAGTTAAGCATCTGACTTTGGCTCAGGTTATGATCTTGAGGTTCATGAGTTCGAGCCCCATGTCGAGCTCTGTGCTGATAGCTCGGAGTCTGGAGCCTGCTTCAGATTCTGTTTTTCCTCTCTCTCTCTCTGCCCCTCCTCCACTTACCCTCTGTCTCTCTATTTCAATCTCAAAAATAAAGACGTTTAAAAAATTTTAATGGAGTAAATACATCCTAACGGTCATATATCTTTAAAAGGCCTGTGTTCTTTGCACGCTAATTTTGTCCGTGATCAATTTAGGTTTACACCATTCAGAAGAAAAGGATAACTAAGAATCTTTACTACACACATTCCAATCAGTCAGATCATTGAGGCTTTCGGATTCTCAAAGAGAAATGTTAACTCATTCAATTATTTGCCTAACGCTGATATCTGAGGCAGGAAACCCCTGCGCCAGAGGTGAAAGGACAGTAAAGGGAGTTCTAAAACTTTTAAAAATTTCTGTTTATTCTCTTATTCCAAAAGTTACCAATATTCAGCTCTGTAAAAAAAATATTTTTTTTAAATGCCCACCTATTATATAAATGGGTTACCGTATGTTTTTTTTGTTTGTTTGTTTTTTTCTGATTTGGAACCTTTGCTGTCAAAAGGTTCGATCTGTACCAATCTCTAGATATCTGTGAATCCTTTCTTAATTTCCTTCCAGAATTGACCATTGATTTGTTTGACCATTCTGTTAAGATAACAATTTGACATCATTGTAATTATCAAAATTAGCCCTTAAAGCTGGAGAGGATCAGAACTGAAATCTTGCCATTCATTTATAGCAGGAATCACACAGGGAGATGGGACACCCGAGGCTTTCTTTGTCCAGGAAGCACTTTATTTGTCGTGCTCGTGGGTTCTTACGGACAAACTGAGCCCCAAATGCAGCAGGGTATATAGCCTTTTATACAATTTCTACTTCTTTGTCTCCCATACATGGCAACATACAGACATACAGTCTAATTGGGCAGTCTGTGTTACAGACCGTTACAGAGTCATGAGGAATGTCCTGTACGGGCACGCAGCCAGGTTGCCTTCCCTTGTCTTGAGGTTTTCATCACATTCCTTAGGGAGGGGCTCTACCACACATTGTCTCCAGACCTAGTTTCCCGAGGGTCAGAAAAGGCCCAGCACAAACACTCTCTGCAACTGACTGGTCAAAAACTCAAGAGTATTGCAGGATTTTGGTGTGTGAGCAGGTTAGGGTATATGCAGTTTTCTTAGGAGTCCTAACTATTATAATTTAAAGGAAGCTCCTTTTAATAGCAGCATTAAATATGAGTTCCTATAAATATAGACCAACTCTGTCTTTGAAAAGGAACTTTTCTCATATTAAAGTTAGACCTCATTCTACTTTGCTGGTGGATATGGGAAACAGAATTTCACATCCAAATTGAGACAACTGAGGAGTGAAAGGCACACCATTAATGAACACAATCATAAACCAGTGCTTTCTCAGGGCATGTGTGGTCACCACTCAAGAGACATTCTTATATTATGCTTGGTTCTGTTATTATATGAGTCAAATTGATGAGGTTGGGGGGTGATGGCGGGGTGTTCATGGGGTCCAGAGCCGGCAGCCAAGAAAGAATTCTTGAAGACATCTTTAGTGCAAAAAGGTAATTTTATTAAAGCAAAGGGACAGGATCTACAGGCAGGAAGAGCTGCACTGGGGTTGTAAAGAGTGGCTCCTCATATACTAGGAAGTTGGGGGAGGTTAAGTCAAAAGGGAGGCCTGCAGAGGGACTTTGATATGCTAAAGAGGACTGCTAAGTTACCTGAGGCCTTGCTATTGTCATGCTAAGATTGTTTTCCCTCTAGTAAGGTATTAACATTAAGTCAGCAGGGGGTTCCTGGAGAAATGTTAGACTCTGTATTTGCCTCAAGTATTTGTCAATGGGCTGCAGGTTATAAGGGAATTTAATTTTATTGCCATTTCCTTCTTGCCTTTGTTCTACATAGCGCTATGGAGGTGTGATGTTGAGCCTCCAGGAAACTGAGTCTATAGTTTTCTGGGGATTAGGCTCTTGATAAGATTGCCTTTTTCTTATAATTTACTAAGATATTTGCAAACTGATGGAGACCCCTGTCCCATATGACTGTGATCTCTCTCATTTAACCATTTCTTTTCTTTTCTTTCCTTTGTTCTTGGGCATCCAGGAATGCCCGAGGAATGTCACACATATCCTACTGGGGAAGGGGAGTATGCCAGCTTGTATTTTGTCCTCAGCCCACCCCACACTCCCTCATTAAAATATTAGTATTACTATTGCTCCTACTACTATTTTACTTGTTTCCTTATCTGGAGTCTAGACTGGAAGTCAGATTGGGAGTTTCTCAAGGAAAGACACTATATTTCATTTTGAAGAAATAGCAGAATAGTCTATTTTATTTATTCTACATACATCTATTTGACAGGAATAAAGGAGAAATATAATTATTAGTAAGTCTTTCCATTTCCTTTTCACGTGTGTCTTCCTCTCAAACATCTTCTCCCCTGTGCCCCAAGTTTCGAAGGAGGAAGGATGCCTGTAGCTTGGTCATGTACAAGTCTCTGCCATGCCTACAGAGCCTAAAATTGCTGGGCGTAGGAGTAGGTGCTGGAAGAGATTGATAGGCTCTGATGATCACTGATACAGGAAATGGCAGAAAGAAATTTAGAGAGGTGCTTGGCCAAAGTGGGAAAGGAGAAGTAAGAAGAAAGTCAGAGACTTGTTAAATTCTGCAAATAGGAATGATTTAAGAGATGTGAGTAACTGCTATTTAGAGTGAAATTGAGGGGGAGTTTGGAAGGTTTTACTGTCTAATGTGGAAAGTAATTCCAGTCCATTTCCAAGTGAATTGCAGTAAAGGCTGGCAATATCCTCAATGTTTTATGGAGCTGGACTTCTACATCTTGTGAATATGATAAAATATGCTAGTTTTATGTGTGCTGTACCTATTAAGCACATAACAAATAGCAGGCATTCTACTTGGAGAGGTAATGTTGAATAAGGCATATATAACAGATGATGCTTGTTGAGTGAATGAACAATGAACGGGTATGTAAATGACTACATTAGGAAAACCAGAAAGTTTTTCTCCTCTGAGCAATTTAAGGGCAAGTTGTATATATCATAGCCCTTTACTCCTAAATATCTTAATGTGTATTCTGTTATAAAAGAAAATCTCAATATTTTAATTACTCTCTTGATTGTGTGGGTTTTTAGAGAGGGTGTGGGGAGATTCCGAATCAGACAGTTGCTGTTGTTTCCCTGAGGGCTATTTATTAATCATTTCTTTTCTCAGATGCCCCCTGGTCATTATTGCAGAACCATACACTGAGCACACGTCTGGGAGCTTCCTCCCTGCTCCCCCTACAATCCCCATGTGCAAGAGTGTACACCTTCATGTTCATCGTATTCTTTCAGATATGCTGCTTGGATAAGTCGACTTTGAAAATAGTTCACAAAACATTTTTCTAATACATCATCAACAGTGACAGCGGTTCCCTTCAAGTCTCCAGTCCTTCTAGCAGAGATATAGTCTCATTTAGGTATTCGCAACAAGTGATCACCACAGTATTCACTTACTCACACCTACCACTCCCTCCCATCGGCACCTCTATTGTATTCTTATGGGCCTGCTTTTCAGTTTCACAGGTAAGATCTTTGTGTCAATGGGAAATCTCCTTCCGCTTCCTTCTCCCTCTCCTGCATGGGTTCACTAGGATCTTCTGTGAGTTCTATCCTCCCTACATTTCTCATGAATTAATTTCAATAATATCTTTCTTTATATTATAATTATATTGTTACATTTTATTTATTTCTGCTTCCCATGATCTTGTTGCTTATTCCCCTCCCATTGTTTTTCATTTTGGTTCTAATTTTTATAAGCTTTTCTATGCTTATTTACTTCTTGAGACAGAGCATGAGTGGGGGAGGGAGAGCGAGGAGGGGAGAGAATCCCAAGCAGGCTACACACTGTCAGCGCAAAGCCTGATGTGGGGCTCGATCTCACACCATGAGTTCATGACCTGAGCTGAAGTCAAGAGTCGGATGTTTAACTGACTGAGCCACCCAGGCATCCCGCAGTTCTAATTTTGAGTTTCTTTTATTCTCTTTTATTTTTCCTTTTTTAAAAAACATTTTTTTTGAGAGAGAGAGAGAGGAAGAATGAGAGAGAGGAGGAGCAGAGAGGGAGGAAGAGAATGTCAAGCAGGCTCTGAGCCATCAGCGCAGAGCCTGATGCGGGGCTCGAACCCACAATCTGTGAGATCATGACCTGAACCAAAGTCGGATGCTTAACCAACTGAGCCACCTAAGTGTCTCTATTTTCCCTTTTTTAATGCATACTGTAGTCTTCAAGTAAAATACTTAATATTAATATTCCTTGGTCCACCAATATATGTTTGCTGGATCTTCTGAGAAGTTTGTTGAAATTTTAGTAGACACTGTTGGTGGTTTGGGAAACAGTAGGAGGTCTGGACAGATTTAAATTGGTGTGAGCTTCCAAAGGTACCTAAAGGGAGAAATTGCAAACTCGTTACTGACAGGTCAGATATAAGTGGCAAGACTGAGATTTTTTTTTTTCTTTTTAAAAAATTTGCCCCATATAGTGATTTAAACAATATTTAATGAATTATCAGTATTTTACATAGAAATTTTGGCTTCTATTTAAGGACGGTTCTCTTTAAAATATGGATTTATAAGGCAACAGTCCATTGTAGCTGAGTAGCTGCTGACCTTGTTAGATGGTGTTTATGATTTGGACTTTACCAAGTCCCCATCAGACTCTGTTTCAATCCTTTGTATTTCCTGCCTGACTCCTGTAAGCATTCGGGTTTCTGGCATCTGCATGAAAGGCTTGGAAGCAGCCTGTTTCAGGAGGTGGAGAACAGGGCCATGTCAAGGTGATAATTGCCCTCAAAGGACACATAGAACCCAGAGTGTTTCCACTGTGGCTCTTATACTTTGTTCCCTGTTGTGTGGCGATGTTTTGCTGAAAAATGAGTGATTGACTGACCGAATTTCTCAAGAATCATTGTGATACCCTAATTTTATAAACCTCTGGGAACGCAGCAGTGCTAGTGTGAAATTTGCAATTCTTTCAACCTGAGGGACTGATGGCTGTGGCAGAGGAGGCAATTCTGTCACTTAGGCACAGTTCACACAAGACACCAGGGCCAAGAGCAGTCTCTGGACCTTACAGTGTTCACTCAGCGGGCAACGCTTCCATCTTCTCAGTGTCGTTGGATTGGTATTTCCAAAGAACCAGGCCAAAGAGGCAAGGAGGAAACATAGAGTCCATTGTTACTCAAAAATATAAATGGCTGGGGCGCCTGGGTGGCTCAGTCAGTTAAGCATCGACTTTCGCTTAGGTCATGATCTCAGGGTTCGTGGGTTCGAGCCCCGCATCGGGCTCTGTGCTGACTGCCAGCTCAGGGCCTGGAGCCTATTTCAGAGTCTGTGTCTCCCTCTCTCTCTGACCCTCCCCTGCTCACGCTGTCTCTCTCTCTCTCTCTCTCTCCTAGAAATAAATAAAAATAAAAATAAAAAAAATATATAAATGGCTTCATGTCATGATCTTGATTAACACCATTCTTTGGGTTCCTATTGAGTAATCTCTAAACTCCTTCCTTATTAGATGTTGTCACTGCTCCTCACCCTCCCTTATTGTAGCTCCAGTATAAACTTCTGTTACTTTATCATGTTCACTTTGCTTCAAGCACACACCTATGAGTCTCCTTCAGGTTTTAGACGTCCATATGAAAGGCTTGGAATATTAAAGGCAGCCCATTTCAGACCATTTCAAGGTAATAGTTTGCCCTGAAAGGCCAGGGAGCCCAGAGCATGCCCCTCAGGTTCCTCTTGCACATCAGTCTCTCTGTTGCCCCGGGGAGTGGCATTTGCTGGCTGGCTGGTTGTCTTCACTCATCTCTTGACTTGTTCTTTTCTCATCTTTTAGGTCTCAGCTTAAATGTGCCATCTTCTACAAGGTCTTCTCTGATTATCTTGTTCAAAGTAGATTCACTCCGTGTACTCTTCATTATGTTACCAATAAGGTTTTTATGTTAGCATTTGTTATAGTCTAGCAGTATCTTTTTATTCATTTATTATTATTGCCCATCTCTCAACCTCAGATATGGCCACAGCAATGTGGTGTGTCTTTTCACTGATATAGTCCCAGCACCCAAGCAGTGTCTGGCTCAAAGATAATACAATAAATGTGTACCATCTGTTGACTCTGTTCTGTTACTTTGTTATTTCTGCCTCCACTGTCTGGAAACAAATTTATTATTGAAGCACATTACATTAATCATTTTCATTATATATATAAGCTAAGCTGAGAGTACCAAAGTGTTGAAAAAGAGTACAATTTACTCTAATTAAATATTTATTTAATTTTCTTAAAATATGAAGCATTAGTGATATACACTCCTATTCCTGATAGGAGTCTTCTTCTGTGATTCCTTTTGAAGGTGATAAGTTTGATAGCCTGAGGGTAAACTTTATGGATAAGATTGTGTCAAGGCAATTTAATTTGAAGTATATTTATTTGAGAAGGGTCATTGCTGTCTTACTGAACAATATGATTATCAAATGAGTTTTAATATACAACAACATATTTTAACTTTGAGATTAATTACACTTGCATTTTTTATTCTACAATTCAAGCATCAAATTTATTTTGTTAAAAAAACCTAACTAACTTGACTTTCAGATAATGTACTAGCTCTTGGAACTCTCACCTTTACCTTTCACTAAGCACTAAATCTGAGACTATTCAACCTCCTCTGTGAATGTAGGCATATTCCATTTGTAAGTGCAGTCAGAGCGGAAGGAAGACGAAACTTAGGAATCCATGCCTGCTGTGTATCCACTCAGGACCGAGTCAGCTGAGATCCCCAACTGTAGTGGTGAGATTTGCTGTCCTGAGGTCATGGAACCCAACATACAGTCAGGCAGGCCCCTTCTTGTCTCTCTGTCTTTTTAGAACCTTCAGCAATTGTGTTCCTCATCACTGTCCTAGATTTTTGTTTTTACTTCAGTTTATATCGCCATTTGGACATGCAGCCAGGTATATAAGAAAGATTGGTTTTCTATATTGGTCCACTTTTATTGTGATTTACATGTCTTAAGTCACTATATCATGTGTTGAATTTCTCTTACGAATAACTCCAAATGAAAAATACTAGATGTCATTATGTTTATATAATTCACTTTGAATTTTGAGTCTTATTTAGAAATAGAGCATTAAAGTTTTCAAGTGTCCTTATTTTGATTATGGTTCTTTTGGTGATTTATACTATAGTCATCTCACCTCCTATTGACTTAGCCCTCTTGATTCTAATTTTCTTAGGTCCACAGAAATGTCAGTACTGTACTTATTTATACTTCCAGCATTGTCCAATACAAGTCCCGTAGGGGATCTCATCTAAAATGAGACCAAACACCAGTGGCGTCTTATCTCAAAGTATCTACCTTCACTTCATTACCGGTTACTTTTGATTTCTAGTTTTAGCAAATCTCTATTCCCTATGAAAGTGCGGACATCAAGCTGAGAGGGTTATTTCTGTGATTAAAATTTCATGGTTTCTTACATCCAAATTCTTTGCTAGAGAGAGCATTGAATATTCTCTGGAGGGGGAAAAATATACAGCATAACATTTTTTTTTGTTGCTGTAATTTACCATTATAAATTCAAGGGAATGCCCTTTCATTAGCTCTCTCCGGGAGAAATAGAGTAGTGGTAATAAGCTACAGAGCAAGAATCCAGTTTGACAATTCATATTTATAGTAATAAAAATAATATCTTTGATATACACAGAATATTTTTGTCTGGGTTTTTATTTTCAAGACTAAATAGAAAATACAATGACTCAGACAATTAAAACAATAATATACCATATAGTGTATTGATTATGCTAATATGATCATATTCCTTAACATTAAAAAAAATTTGTTTAATAAGCCAAGGATTGTTTAGTAATTAAGAAATCAGAGGGGTATTCTTAATGAAATTACAAATTGACCATATCAAATCAAAGCAAAAAAACATCTCTTAAGATCCTGTTACGTGCCTAGTTCTATGTTCTGCACTATAAAGGAATACATGGCCTTTGTTGCTACAAATTTTATAATTTTGATGAGGAAAGAGAAATGCAATAGTTACATCATCAAGTTCTAGTTTTATAGCATGAATGCTGAGAGACTAAAAAAATCTGCATGTTAGGATCTTAAGAAGACACTAATTGAAGGGTGTGGAATTTTGATTGCCCTTACACAGAGTGTAAAAATTAAATTCATGGATGAGTGCAGAGAAAAGAGGTCAGTGTCCATCAAAGAATGTGTAATCTTCCTTCAGACTAAATTTTTGTCTAACCTGAAATTTCATTCACCTAACTTTCTGCAATACGTACGGTGTTTTCTTTAGGACTGCAGGATTTCCAGATTTCTCGCTGTTCACAGAGATGGATGGGCTTGTTGAAGTGGTTTACACCAAGTGAATTAGAACAAGTTCAGTGTTGTTCAGTGTTGCCAGATGTGTTTAGAGACAGCCATCGCTCTAATAACAAGAGGTTAATTGATAAGGTCACTTTGTGATTCAGAATAGAAAGACAAAATGTTCTGAACCAGATAATAAAATACAGTTGGACATGTGACCAAG
This sequence comes from Crocuta crocuta, assembly GCF_008692635.1. Lineage (NCBI taxonomy): Eukaryota > Metazoa > Chordata > Mammalia > Carnivora > Hyaenidae > Crocuta > Crocuta crocuta. The sequence goes on along the minus strand of NW_027531905.1, from coordinate 473,212 downwards.
ACTGTTCTCAGTTACTGGAATCTGAAATATATTTTTATGTTGGAGAAAAACAACAAAACAATTTGGTGAAAGATGTCACAGACAAGAATTAACATGTGTTACTGGTACTGTCTGTATATGAGAGGCATCAGACTTCATATAGCTGCAAAGAGGGGGGGATCTTTAATATTAGTGGAAATATTAAAAATTCAGTAACTTCCAGGCAGTTAGGAAAACTGGTCAGACTTTGTGCAACTTGGAATTTGTTCTCTTTTTACCAAAATTCAGGAAATATAGATCCTTTCCAGGGTTAGAGTGCAGATGTGAAATAAATGGAAAAACAGAAATGGAGAAGTACAAAGAGAATACTGTGATAGACAGACAGAGACAGGGAAACAGAGATAATACAGCCAATGGATAAGGAGTAGATAATGAATAGAATATGGGTTATCAGCTCCTTCCTTTAACCTAGTACTCAGCGTTATAAGCCGAATCGTGTTCCTCCAAAATGCTTATGTTGAAACCCTAATTCCCAATATGACTATATTTGGAGATACGACCTTTACATAGATAATTAAGGTTAAGTGAGGTCATAGAGAAGGACCCTAATCCAAGAGGACTGGTTGTAAAGAAGAGACACCGGAAATCTCTCTTTCTCTGTCTCAGTGTATGCACAAAGGCTCTGTTGAGATACCCTGAGAAAGTGGCCATCCATCTTCAAGCCAGGAAGAGATCCTAACCAGAAACCAACCCTGCTGGCATCTTAATCTTAGACTTCCAGCCTCCAAAACTAGGAGAAAATAAGTGTATTGTTTAACCCACCCAGTCCACTGTACTTTATTATGGTAGCCTGAGCAGATTGATACACTCAATATGCCAGTAGAGAAGCAGTGTGCTAAGAAGAACCGGAAGCAGTGTCCATAATGAGAAACAATACCGATGAGAGTCACAAAAAGGGGCAAACAGTAGTTAGGAAGAGAGGATGGGGGCATAGCCTGGAGAGTGGCAGCTGTACCCCTTCTCTGTTCTCTATATAATTCTCAGCAGGTACACCTCAGAATTTCAAGCTCGGGAGCAAAGTGCAGAAGCAGTTTGGAGGTGTCTCTCTTACATGTGTATGCTTCTGCTTCTGCCTGCTGGAGGGGCATAAAAATTTGAATACAAAACATGACCACTTACCTCTCTTCTCAAAACAAAACCCCCAAACTAAAAATGCAGCATGAGCATGCATACATAATTTTGGACACCGGGTTACCTGGGTCTACCCTGTCTGAGTCATGGGGCTGGAAATCCCAGAGAACAATGTCCTAATCTGAGGTCTGGACAGCATCAGCATTTGGCTGGGGTGGGGCACTAGCAGCATGGGGCCAGCAGCCAGACTTGTCAACTTCCAAATGTTGATATAGCCTTAAAAAATCCTGTTTGTTTTCCTTAAAAAAATTTGTTTTCAAATGTGTATTCATATTTGAGAGAGAGAGACAGAGAGACAGACTGCAAATGGGTTGGGGCAAAAGAGAGGGAACACAATCTGAAGCAGCTCCAGGCTCCCAGCTGTCAGCACAGAACCCCAGTGGGGCTCACACTCAACAACTGTAAGATCGTGACGTGAGCCAAAGTTGGACACCTAATTGACTGAGCCGTCCAGGCACCCCTTGTTGTATCATTGCATTAGACAGATCAGTATGACTGAGCCTTAGGAAAATTTTAAAATCACAAACATAGTATTAGTAAAAAGTTACCTCAATATGTATTGTTATTCCAATCTTCCATTACATCGTATAATCCAGTGGCCCAACGTAATGCTTACGAGTTGGTTTCGTCTCTTTATGTGGTTATCTGGCAGTGGCTCACTCAGCATGTGTCCCATGCGTTCTGACATGGGGTCTTTGAAGACCCCAGAGAGGCACCCATACTGATGTGTCCAGGGTAGGTGTCTGATGGCAAAGTTACATCGAAAGAAGTTCCACCTGGAGCAGGAGCAGCATTTTTAATCTTGTACTTCTTAGTATGTCAAAAAAATTCTTAAAGATGAAGACTGGGAAACAGGAGAAAGGTGGGACAGTAAGAGTGAAGGGAAGTGAAGGGCCAAGTGCACACTATCTGCCCATAACCAGTCTATTGTCCTTCAGAAGACAATAGACCAGTGGTCTATTTGCACAGCCTTCCACATTCAGGGAGGTCCCCACAAAGTACACACAGCTATAGAAATGAGCTGAGTCATCTGCTGTCAATATTGATGTGCTTCCCGAGCCAAACTAAACAATAAATACAAAGTTAAACTAAACACCCAATCAGTACTTCTTCCCATACCCCTTTCCTTCTCATACCAAACAAACAAACAAACTTTTGTCCTTGAATAGCCAAACTGTTTTCTCTGCTATAAAGAGAAATGAGGTGAACGTCTTTGTTTTTATCTGAGTTTGAGGTGACACCGCACTTGGGTTGGCTCCAGTTCTGCCCGCATAATGGATATGTATTAGCCGATACATTAGCTCAAAGAGATCTTGAGCGGCAACCCCACCCCAAAACAATTGCAGTGACTTTCCCTGAATTCAATTCTATAACACATCTAATCTCTACCCCTTCTTCTATACTGAGACATTGCCAACAGATCCAAGGGAGTCAGTGATAGTTGGAAAATATCAGGAAGCGTCCAAAGTATTATTGCATAGGTAGACATCACCCCCTGCTAGGAGGCATTCAGATCAGAGGGGACTGTGCTCCAAGGGAAGGCCCTCACCAATAGTAAGCTTAACCACTGGGTATGAGTGATGAGCAGTGCTCCCCAGTGGAACTGAGTAAGGTCACCTTTCCCCCAGACACCAGGTCCTTGAGTTAAATGCTCTTTCAGAGTGATCCTTTCTTTACTTTAAAATCCTTCATTCCTGTCCCTGAGTCACTCAGGTTAGGCTTTCTCATCCTGGCTCAGCTTCCCACCACCCAGTCGATAGAAACTTGTTCTAGTCTCATAAGAGTTGAAGTGGAGGAAAGCTTTGCCTCAGTTTGACTAGGTCTTCTCCATGCCCCAATGAGGCTTTTGACACAAAAAAGCCAGGAAGAAAATCTCCCCCCCCCCCCCTTTGTCATATTTCTCCCTTGAAAAGCTGATCCAAAAAATCTAGCTGCTTTGACTGTGGAAGGCAGAAGAAAGTTGTGGAAAAAAGCTCCAAGGAGGAAAAAAGAAAAAGTAACAGCAGTGGTAAATATCTAAAAATATTATCCAACTGTGCTTGTTATGCCACTAGCTGTATGCACGTATGCATATAAGCTATTGTGAGACCCCCACTCCCTAGAGCCTTAAGAAGGAATTCAGGGAATCGGTGACCAGTAGGGATGAGTTGAGAATGTCACAGAGACTTAAACCATGGAGAAAAAAAGAATATTATTAGAGCAGTGGTGATCAATAGGAATGACACTGCTCCCAGGTAGGTGTTTTGGGGTGTCACAATTCTGTCTCATTTAATGAGGCTGGAAGTCCTGCAACAGTCAGGACAACCTTCCAAAAGAAAGAACTGTCTAGCATCCTGCAAGGCTTTTTTAATTAGTCCACACAGAACATCCAGGTAGATGAATATCTACCCATAATTATCTGAACCTAAGCTTACCTGTAAAAACATGCAAACACAAAGTATTTTTGGCATAGTGTTGAAATATATTTAATCTTCCAGGAAGGGTGCTATTGAGGGAGGGTTATACTTTACTCTGGGAATTTACCAAGAGTTGTTAACCATTTGGAAAAATTATGCCTCCAAAGATTCATGCTGCCAGTTGGTTTTAGACCTAAGTTCAAGCATCTGACTACATTGCCTATTACAGTCATGCACAAAAATGTCATATTTAAATAGCTATTGTTCTTTTGCAAATAATTTGCCTTCCATATATTCTTTTATATTTTAGTAAACATCTTGTATGCATAGGGCAGCATTGGAAGAGATCAGGCATAAGCTCTCTAGGAGTCATGTGGACAGTGCTTCATTCTCCCAGCAATGATATGTGACAGCATGTGTAAAGTATTGCCAACTAGGGAAGTTCACTTAGGTCGTGTTGTCCAGGGTTTTAATTAGGGGGTCAGTCACGTAACTGTGGAGTGCCCACATGGCTGATCTTACTCAGTCTCCAGTTCCTCTGAGATTAAACTGACACTATGTGGCCCAAAGCCTCCACCATAAGTTACTTTATTAGCAGAAACTACTTGTTGTGGCCCCAAACCCTAGGTAAACAAAGACACTCTTTTCAGGCAAGGTATTTCCAAACCTTAGAGGTTACCTTCCAGAAGTTGGCCAAGGGCCAAATTTTGGAAGAAGCAGGGTTTGAACAACCCAGGCCCGTTGAGTTAATTCTTCATATCATGCTATGAATTTTATTTCAGAACATGAAGTGTTACAAAACTTTTGTTAGAAAGAAACATTGGATCTGCTAGGGTTTAGAACCACTGTATTGAACATAGAGATTGAGAGGTGATAGAATAAACTCTTAACACCCTGGATGGAAAGGTAGCTGACTGCCGTTTCCCTCTGCCCACTCTTCAGCCTCGTTAAGGTGGCAGAGTGCAATTTTTGAGTTATAAGTCTTTGAGTTAAGCTTCTTGAACAAAACCTGGCCCTACGACTTACAAATTGTGTGATTCGGGGAAGGCTACTGAAAGTTTCCGTGACTCAGTTTCTTCATTTGTCAGTAGAGTTGTAATTGCACCTACCAAGAACATAACCAGTTAACTGATAAATGGCTCCGAGTAAGCACTCAGTGTCTGTTAGAGTTACTAATATTAACAGCTTTCCTAAGAACAGAAATGGGATTACTAAATTCAGAAGGCAAAGGACAGTTCATGGTCATTTGAAATTTTAGACGTGGTACCTTTTCACATTGGGGTTTTGGTGGGCTCTTGCTCTCAGTCTTTCTCTCAGTTAATGAAGGGAATACTTGCTATTTGAGAAGGGTTGAAATGTAGGAAATTAGAAACAATGATAGGGAGGTGTCACTTATCTCCTGAGGGCCTGCTATTACTTTTGGTTTAAACAAAGGCAGCTTAAAGCAAACCTCTTTTTTATTCCTAAATTGTCCTTAACTACTCACTATAGTACTAATGAGGCAGAGATTCAAGACAGCGGCCTAAATGATAAACATTTGGCTGAAACTTTCTTTTGGTGCTGCTTCCCTTAAGTAGCTTGGAATAGATCCTATGTAAGACACCCTCCACGTGGCAGTTAGTGAGCAGCCTGAACTCATAAAAACTTCCTTACCCAGAGTGAACAAATCACATTATGTAAAGAGATTTTGAAGTGCTTTAGTCATTGCTTTCATGATATAGATGCAATTTATAAGAGCATGAGAATGATTCATTTAGCCAAAATGGGTTGCATAAGTTGACTTTTGTCAAAAACAACTTAGAATAAGAGAATCAGTTAATTGAAGACTGTGTGATACCTCAGTTGCAGAGTCTCCATTTATGGTAGAAGTACAGGCCACTTCATCCAAACCCAGGTGCCTCAAACAGCGGATGAGAATACATACTTTACGTTAGAGAGCTTGCTTTCTAGATCAGCCCACAGGGCATGTGAGTGGTCCTTGGGGACAGAATGACTCATAACTCCATCCCTCACCAAAAGCTGTCAATCTTTCTTCTTTGCGGGAAAACTGTTAACTTTTTCAGAGAATTGAAGTCAACGTGAGCTATTGAATAATGCAGTTTAGTAAAAGAAACATTCTTTAGGAGGTGTTACCCAAAGAGATCAAGAGAGCCTGCCCTCCACCCCATCACAATTGCATCTTTTCCAGATTTCAGCAACCCTGGGAACCAGAGTGTCCAGCACTCTCCAGGGAGTGCTCAAGTGGCATCCGCTGTGTGGCGTTCCTGCTGCCCTCGGACACTCCGGTCATCCCACTACTCCCAAGTTCACGTTCCCCTAATGCTTCTGGGGTTCCTCTCCACTGATCTGGTCTCTCACTTCTTTAGACTCCTCTATACACTCTAACTGTGCCATTTGCTAGTCCCGATCCATGATGTGTGAACTCTTAGATAGCCTCAGTGCCTTCCACATGTTTGCCTTAACCTAACTTCCTCCCGCAGCATTGCTCAAGCAGCGGTTGCTCATGTGCTCACACCCCACTCAGCTCTGGGTCAGACCGTCTGACTACTAATACCTCATCCCCCTGCCTGAAATGGTGTTTTCCCAACCATCTGAGATTCTCCCTTCTATGTGTGTATCCTATACCCCTGACTACCCCGATCTGCCCTCCTTATCGTCACAATTCAGACAACCCACTGTAAAGCCACAGCGTCTTATACTTCTTGTCAGTTTATATAGCCTTTGGCTTAACTGGGGTTATTTCCTGCTTAATTAAGATATAAATGACATACACCATTGTGTAAATATAAGGTGTAGAACATGATGGTTTGATACATGTATATATTGCAGAATGTTTATCACAGTAAGGTTGGTTAACACACCCTTTACCTCACTTAACTGTCATTTTGTCATGTTGAGAACACTGAAGCTCTATTCTATTTTTAAGTTTATTTACTAAGTTTATTTATTTATTTTGAGAGAGAGAGTGTGAGCTTGCACCAGGGAGGGAGAGAAAGAAAGGGAGAGAAAGAACCCTAAGAAGGCTCCACATTGTCAACATGGAGCCTGGCGTGGGTCTTAAGCTCACCAACCATGAGATTATGACCTGAGCTGAAATCAGTAGTTGGTTGGACGCTCAACTGACTGAGCCTCCCAGGCATGCCTAAAGCTCTACTCTTATAGCAAATTTCAAGTATACAGTAGAGTATTGTTAACTATAGTCACCAAGCTGCACATTAGATGCCTGGAAATTAGTCATCTTATCACCAGGAATTTGTACATTTTGACCAACATCTCCCATCTTCCCCAGCCGTCTGCCCTTGGCAACTACCAATCTACTACCTGTTCTGTTAGTTCATTGTTTTTACATCCCACATATAAGTGAGCTCATACAGTATTTGTCTTTCTCTGTCTGACTTATTTCACTTAGCATAATGCCCTCAAGGTATTTTGTGGCATAATTGTTTTATTTTGATGCTTCAGACCTTCAGCATCGGCAGTAACTCATGTGGCTTTCTCCTGCTGTTTAGTAACTCTTTCAGAACGTTCCTTTCTATCCTTAAAGAACTTGCTTCCTTCTTACCATTAGCAAATGATTTAGATTACTTGACATAGACATTTAGACATTTCAGTCACCTCAAATTCAGTATGTGGAAAAATATTTTTGAATCATCCTACTCCATCAGAAATGCCCCACCTTCAGTGTTCTTTATCTTTGTTTCACTCTTGCATGATTTATTCTCTCAATATTAAAAAAAAAATGTAAACCTGGAACTTTACTGTCTATAGGCAAGCATTCCACTATTTAAAAGTCTAAATACTACTGCGCGTGCTGGCTCCTACCTAGTGTCACCGTGTATTGCTCCTTACTCTGCCAGTATGTGTTCCACCCATAATCAGCATCTTTTATTTCTTCTAATGTATTAAGGACCTTGGCATAGGCAGTTTTCTGTTTTCCATCACACTCACCTTACAACTGCCTATTCTTCGTGTCACCACTTAAAGTATCCCTTCTTCCAATGAAGTTTCCATCAACTAAGTTCTCTAATAGGCTAGGCTAGGACTTCCTGCTACACAGTATAAAAGAGTTGCATATCTTAATTAGAATTATTGATTAATACATCTTTCCTACCCTCAGATTCAGCTCCATTAAGGTATGGGCTGGGTCCATTTTGTTCACTCATACAGATTGTCAATAACATCCATGCATAAAAGAGAATAAATGACTTTAAATCAAATTATTTACTACATTTTTACAAACCATATTTGTTGTGACTTACAGTGGTCTGATCTTCTTTCCTTATAGAAGACAAATAAGTACACAGTTCCATGTACTCTTTTCTTGGATCACTGTCTTCTATCATTCCAGCTCATTTCCTCAATTATTCATACTCTATCAAAAATTTTTGCCTATATTCCTGAAACTTAACATGACTGGAGAAAAGCATGTGACTACATTGACTGCTCCTACTTCAAATTCAGGGCCATGAACCTGAAAGTAGACCCTTAATTATGCTCTGCAATCATCATACATTTCCCTGGGCTGCTTTCCCTCTACTCTCCTGTAAGATTTTCTCATCTCTTCCTCTCTCAGACTTGAGTATATGCCTCTCTTGAATCTATGCCTCCACCCTGGCCTTGCTTTCAGCTGACACCCTTGCTTCCTTTTCCACTGAGAGCCCTGAAGTGTTCAAAGGAGAACTTCCTCAGATCCTTGTATCACACTGTCAAACCTACCAACACCGGTAGCTAAAAGCTCTGGCAGCAATTGATACATGAACTGCCTGTGCACCTTCCTTCCAGAAAGCTTTATGTTTAACTCTGTGTTCCCACATCACTCTGGCATGGGACTCAGCACCTATACAAGCCCCCTCTTCCCTTCACAGATGGAAGAATGTTAAGGGGGTCATAGCCGAATCTTAAAATCTCATCAGACATGTCTGTTCTCTGGTGCTCCTTCTAGGCCTTGCTATCATTGAAGGTTTCTCTATGACACTTTCTCCTATAATTCCCAGTCTTGTTGGCTTCAGGCTATCACTTGCCTCTGGTTAAATTCAAATTCTTCTTTCCTTAATCTTGCAGAAACAAGTTAGCCCTGTCTCGTTCTTTATGTAGAAACTAATATATCATGACTTGAGCCAAGATCAAGATTCTGATGCTTAAATGACTGAGCTACCCAGGCACTTCCGGAGTGTGGTATTCCTTAATGCAGTATGTGATAGAACTTATATTGTCAAAGTTCTATTGTCGGACATATATACTATTTACTTAATCTGACAGTATTTGCTATAAATAGGCAAAGTTTCCTATTTGCTTTATCTCAACTAATATTTGGTCTTATGTTATCTTGTTATATAATTTATTGTTTTTAATGGCTTCTGATTGTTTTCCTTCTTTTTTTTCTTGCTTTATTGACTACTTTGTTTTCTTGTCTCAATTTAGAAGGCATATACTTTGTTTTTATTTTGGGAATATCTGTTTTTAGATACTATAATATAACTGTTATTTTCCTTGAATATTTGCACCTAAGCATGTATTAAAAACCTCCACATTTTGTAATAAATTCAACTTTCCTTTCTTCTTCCATCCTTTTCTCATTTCCAGCTTTTGTTCATTAAACTGAAATTTAAGTCTGCTATTAATTCATATTTTTATATCATGTCTTCTTTTTCAAGGCATTTTATAGTATATTAAGTTTTATAATGATTTAATATTTATTATATTTTATTTACATACTTTTGTTTCTTACAGACAATTCCTTTATACCGTGACTTCTCTGTTCTTAAGATTTTTGTTCTTCTCATTTTGTTGAATTACTTCTTCAATATCTTGTATTGAGTGTGTGTGTATACTATACTTTCTGGTTGCTAGAACATTTAAAAATACCTTTTCTTGTCTTTATAATGGAATGCACATTTAGTCTTGTACAGATTATGTTATCACTTTTTTTTCTCTCTGCAAAACTCACAGAATACTGTTCTACTTTCTGATCTTAAGAATAAGTTCAGTGAAGTTTGGGGATATATATCCTGAATCACACCCACAATTTAAGGGGGTAAGAATGTGCCACTGTTAAAATGTGGTAAAATATTCAAAAGTGTAGGTAAAAAGCCATGTAAGAGATAAATCATGTTTTGTCTGCTGTGTGCCGAAGTGAACACTGGAATATTTTCAGCCAGAAAGCAAATGGAAATAACACCACTGATTCTGGTACTTCCGTTTCACCACCTCTGTCTGCCTACCTGCCTGGTTAAGTATATTTGCTTGTTTTTGAGGATACTGCACACTGTTTTCATGTACGACATACAAAATCCCCTAAACCTCAGCTGTGGTTGGGTGAAATTTATTTCTTGATACCTTTTAAGGACTTTTAAGCCATATAAAAGCTTCTACTAGCATTTTAATAACAATTTCTATGCACTCAGCTACAAATTTAGAATGTGAAGCAAATAGTATAAAGAAGCTTCCATATGGTACCAAAATGATGAGAATAGATTGAGGTTCTAATATAAGGTTGAAAACAAAGGAGAAATCATATCAACCAAATTATCTTTAAAGCAGGAAAAGTTTAAATCAAGATCTGAAATCTTAAAACATCTTGGTTCAGATTTTTCTCGCCCATCTTATTAGTAGGAGATAGAATTCCCTTGATTGTGTCATTTGTTTTAACAATAAAAATGGACCCATGAAAAATAGATATTTATGATACAAAATATTCTAATTTAACAACACAAGGACAGTGACAACAATGAACAACAGCATTGAAAATTTTCAGAAAATAATGCAGTAAAGGACTGAATGCCAATTTCATGGTAAAACTATTGCTGAGAATTATAATTACATAATTATAATTATAATTAAATTACCTAATCACTCCCAACAGATTAAACATCTAGAATGCACAATTAGGTATTATATTTACTTAGACAACTATGCCTATATTTAAGAAAGATAGTCTATTTCATTGTGGATATAATCTGTAGAAGGAGAATTATTCCAGTGTTATAGTTCATAAGATAACATTACTACAAAATTATGCAAATTTAAAGTAGAATCATAAGGACTGGAAGGCTGTATGACATTGGTAGCTAGATTCTTTTGGGCTTACTTAGTCATTTCTGGTGGAAATATTGATGTACAAATAAATGACAGCTGTCAGTTCACGTAAGTTAGCTGGCTTCAATATCAAAATTTGTTTAAAAAGATGTTCTTAAATTTTATTAGTATTGAAGAGACAGCTGGAAAAACTGAAAGAAGTTATTTTAATGAATATTAAATAAATCAAAATTAATTTAAGATCGGTGCTAATGTTTATACTATCTACATAAATTTGAATTTTAGTGATGTAGAAAATTCACCTTTTAGATTGAACAGTGATGAGGCCTTGTATGGAATAAGAGAATTTCAAAGTGCTCAGAATTAAAAAAAATTATATGACACCATGAATCTCAAATATGCCATATTTCATATTCATACGAAGTATGAACTTTCCAAAAATGTGTATGAAAAAGGCAAAAGCCTAGCTTGTAAGAAATGATACAGTTTGTGGAAAACACATTGAATTGTATCTCATCATGGGTTACATGAAACATTGTTTCAAAAATATAACTTGCCTAATAATTGGAGGATTTGCTGAAACTGGCTTCCAGATTCACATTTGATGTTTTCGTCTAACCTGCGTCACATGTTAAGAGCTGGGGCTTTTGCTCTAAGGGTCCTAAGTAAGAGAACAGCCATTCCACACTTCCTTTTCGAAAGCAGAAGCATTAAAGAATAACTAAACCCTGGAAGAGGGTAAAGAAGAATTATGCAAAGGCGAAAATCCCCAAATCAAGAAAACAAAATAGCAAACATCAAAATTGATGTTTCAAAGTTGTAAATAACAAAACACATTTTTAGATTAAACATGTTTTAGGACTAGTTAGAAACCACGTTTTATAATGTAAGAGCACTCTCCGCAATCCCTACTGCATCGTCAGTTTTCTATGGGTCCTTTGGCCCGCACTGCTTACTATCCCTACTCTTGCTTTCACTTCTTTAGAGTCTGTAAAATGACTGAGGCTGTGCTGGTAAATAGAATGAAACAAATGTATCCCAAAGGGAGTGCTGGCATGAGGGAAATGGGGACTATGGGAGAATGAACACCGATGTTAATTATTGATCCTGGTAGAAGAGAGATTGAAAGAGATCAGTGCCTACTCATTCTGGCACTTATTATTTTAGATCATAAAGTTAAATTTTTATCTCTGTTTAACAGATTCAACTAATCACATTTGATTTACTAATCTAGTTTTCTGAACTGGGGATGTGATTTATAGAATATAGAGGATAGATGTTAACAAATTAATTTTTTAAAATGTTTTATTTATTTTTGAGAGAGAGAGAGAGAGAGAGAACAGGGGAGAAGGAGAGAGACAGAGGCACAGAATCTGAAACAGGCTCCAGGCTCTGAGCTAGCTGTCAGCACAGAGCCCAAGGGCTTGAACCCACGAACTGTGAGATCATGACCTGAGCCAAAGTCGGACGCTTAACCGACTGAGCCACCCAGGCACCCCAACCACCACCAATCTACTTTCTGCCTCTATATATTTGCCTATGCTGGACATTTCATTCAAATGGAATTGTCATATCTATTGGTGTCTTTTGTGACTGGCTTCTTTCACTTAGCATAATGTTCCAAGAGGCACCATGTTGTAGCATGTACTGGTGTTTCATTCTTATTTATTGCCAAATAATATTCCACTGTGTGGATATACCACATTTTATTTTTCTCTTCATCAGTTGATGGGCATTTGGGTTGTTTCCTCTCTTTTGGGCTATTGTGAGTGATATTGCTCTGAACATCTATGTACAGGGTTTTTAGTGGACATAGGTTTTTATATTTCTTGAAGATACCTGTAGGAGTAGAATTGCTTGGTCATGTGATAACTTTATGTGTACAACTTTGAGGAGCTGCCAGGAAATTGTTCCAAAGTGATTGTACCATTTTGCATTTCTATGAACCATTTAGGGTTCCATTTAATATTTTATAATTTTTGTGATGCTTGTTATTATCTATCTTTTAAGCTATAGGCATTTTAGGGTAGCCTGGCTGGTTCAGTTGGTTAAACATCTGACTCTTGATTTTGGCTCAGGTCACGATCTCACATTTGTGCGATTTTCTCTCTCCCTCTCTCTCTGCCCTTCCCCTGCTCATACTCTTTCTCTCTCAAAATAAATAAACTTTAAACTATAGACATTTTAATGGATGTGAAGTAGTATCTCATTGTGGTCTTGATTTCCATTTCCCTGATAACTGATGATGCTGATCATCTTTTTCAGTGCTTATTGGTCATATGTATATCTTTTTAGAGAAATGTCTTTTAAGATCCCTTGCCCCTTTTTAAATTGAGTTCTCTATCTTTTTATTATTGAGTTATAAGAGTTCTTTATAAGGCTTTTTATAAAGATATATAAGTTGCATATATTTCTCCCATTCAGTAGTCTGTCTTTTCACTTTCTTCATGGTATCCTTTGAAGCATAAACATTTTTAATTTTCATGAAGTTCATTTTGTTTATTTCTTTAATTGCTATTGCTTTTGTTTTCACACTTAAGAAACTATTGCTAAATCCAAGGTCATGGAAATTCATGCCTATGTTTTCTTTTAAGAATTTTATCATTTTTGCTCTTACATGTAGGTATTTGATCCACTTTGAGTTAGTATTTTGTATATTGCATGAGGGAGGGGCCCAACTTTGCTTGGGTGTGGATATCAGATAGTCCTAGAACTTTTTGTTGAGAAAAACTATTGCTTCCTCTTTGAATTGTTCTGGCAAAATTTTCAAAAATTGGTTCATCATAAATATGAGGGTTCATTTCTAAACTCCAAATTCTATAATATAGAATAATTCTGATCTATAATATATTCTTATTCAGTTGTCACAGTTTTTATTCTCTTGCTCTAAGTTAGCTTATGCATAGTTTCCGTTTGTAATGATACAGTATGCTTTAGAGATTGAAAATTATGTAAATTTTTAATTTTACATATGTAAAAATATATGTAAATTCTTCAGAGGCTTAGTGTGTTTCTTCAATGTTTTATTACTAAAATTTATCCATGCTGTAGGTAGAAATAGTTTAATTATCTCACTGCTATCTAAGAATTTATTGTTGAATATGCCATACTTTCTTTATCCAGCACCCTTTCTATAGGCATGTGGGTCATTTCCCACTTTTATACCTCCTATTTTGTACAGTGTTTCTATGAAGATTCTTGTACTATTTACTAAATGCACATGAATGAAGGTTTCTCTGGGTGTATACTCAAGGGTGGAATTGCTCTATCCTGGGTATGGAGGCGTTTCATAGATATTTCCAAACAGTTTTCTTAATATTAGTCTCCTATCAAATATATTAGGAGTCCCATTAGTCACCACCACTTCAGAGTTGGTGTTGTTAGACTTTGTGAGTTTGTCAAGTAATGCTATATAATATATCGCTATTTCATTACAGGATTGATTTGTATTTCCTTGACTAATAAGGTGGAGGATTTTTTTATATGTTTATTGCCCATATGCATTTATTCCTCATTAAAATACCTCTCATGGTTTTCATGTTTTTGTCCATTTTAAATTAGATTATTTAAGCTCTTACTGATTTGTTAAGCGTTTTAAAAAATATAACTTGCTGCTAACCCTTTGCTAGCCATATGTGTTATAAATATCCCCAATTTAAGCTTCCTATTCACTTTTTAAAGGTGTTTCTTTGATAATGACACGTTATTTAAGTTTTGAGGTATAATTGACATGTATTAGTTTCAGGTGTACAGCATAATGACTTGGCCTTTTTAAAATAATCACCACACTGTGTGTAGTTAACATCTTTTACCATACATTGTTATAGGATTTTTTGTTCTTGTGATGAGAACTTTTAAGACCTACTCTCTTAAAGACTTTCAAGTACTCAATACAGTATTAATAACTGTCATTCCATGCTGTATATTACATCCCATGATTCATTTAATTCATAACTAGAAGTTTTTATCTTTTCACCAATTTCATCCTCCCCACCCCCGTCCCCATCACCTCTGCCAGCCACCAGTCTGTTCTCTGTATCTATGAGCTGTGTAGTTGTTGTTTGTTTAAGATTCCACGTACAATGAAGTTATATGGTATTTGTCTTTCTCTGTCTGACTTACTCATTTCACATAATGCCCTCAAGGTCCATTCATATTGTTATTAATGGCAAGTTTCATTTTTTAATGACTGAGTAGTATTCCATTGTATATATATGTTACATGTTCTTTATCCATTCATATGTTGATGACAGACACTTAGGTTGTTTTCATATCTTGGCAATTGTAAATAATGCTGAAGTGAACCTGGCAGAGGGTGGGTGTAAATTCCCTTGCAAGTTAGTGTTTCGTTTTCTTTGGATAAATTCCCAGAAATGGAAATGCTGCATCATATGGTTATTCTATTTTTAACATTTGAGGAACCTCCACACTGTTTTCCACGGTGGCTGCGCCAATTTACATTCCCATCAATGGTGCTGGAGAGTTCCCTTTTCTCCACATCCTTACCAATACTTGTTATTTCTTATCTTTTGTTTAATAGCCATTCCAACAATATGAGGTGATATATCATTATGGCTTTGATTTGCAGTTCCCTGATGATTAGTGATGTTGAACATCTTTTCAGGTGCCTAGTGGTTATTTTGATGTCCTCTTTGGAAAAATGTTCAGTTCCTCTGCCCAGTGTTATTGAGGCGTTTGTTTTATTGCCATTGAATCAGATGAATTCTTTGTGCGTTTTGGATATTAACCTCTTATTAGATTTATGATCTGCAAATATTTTCTCTTATTCATTTGGTTGCCTTTTCATTTGGTTGATGGTTTCCCTTGCTGTGCAGAAGCTTTTAGTCAGTGTAGTCCCACTTGTTTAGTTTTGCTTTTGTTGCCTTTGTTTTTGGTGCCAAATTATTTAATGTAAAACAATTCATTGGTCTTTTAAAAAAATATCTAGCATATTTTGTGTCTTAAGAAGCCATTCTCTGTCTCTAAAAAATTTATACTCTACAAGAGAATTTTTAAAGTTTTTGACATTTAATGCTATTGGAAATTGAATTTAGTATGTGGACTGTATTTTCCTCTATGAATAATCATTCTTACAAGTGCAATTATTAATAAATAGTTCCACAATCTAGTATGTCTTCTCTCTGTCATATATCTAGTTTCCATAGCTGTCTGACAAGGTTTTGCTCCATTTGTTTTGTTTATTCGTCTAAACTTGCACTAGTACCACACTGTTTTAATCCCTATAGCTTCAGAATAAGCCATGATATTTTGAGGGTAAGTCTCACCTCTTCCTTTTCATCCTTTTATTTCAGCAGTCTGGTTGTTCATAGACCTTTACTTTTCTACACACGTTTAGGAATCAGCCCATCAAATTCTATTCAAATAAAATTTTAAAAAACCCCTCATTTGGGTTCTGATTAGACTGGCTTTGGAATTTTCACTAGCTTTAGATCAATTTGGAGGAAATTTAAATCCATGTTAAGATTTTCTGTAATTGTCTTGGGCTATTTCTAAGAAACTAGAAAGTCTTAGCCAGGGGCGCCTACCCCAAGGTCATGAAGCTATCCTGCTTGGTCTTTCAGAAGCTATATAGGCTTAATTAAGGTTTACAATTAGGTGGGATATGTCTGAAATTACTTTTTATGTATGATACAAAGGTTTTCAAAAATATGTTTTATGTTTATTTTAGAGAGAGTTTTTAAACCAATTAGCAAGATTTGCAAAGTTCAAGTAAGAGGTTTCATGGCCTGAACTGAAATGGTGGCAATGGAAAAATAGTTTAAAACTGAGATATGAATATCAAGACTCTAGGACTTGAGCCTATGGATCATGCTTCTCTTTCCTTCTTTGCCCTTTTTTGTAAGGTCAGGGTCAATTTGGTATATACTCCCTTCTTTTTAGCAGACTTTGAAATGATTTAATCATGTGTTCAAAGCTGAAGCTCTACCATTCAATATATGTATTTCTACATAATTGATCTGAACGTCAATTTCTCCATTCAAAAGTGGTCATGGTAATACTTCCTAGGGGTTTTGTATAGATTAGGGCTAAGATATGTCATGAGCACAGTTCTTGGTGCATCATACATAAGGTATATGTTTTAGGCAATATTCCCAGTTTAAAACAAGACAAAACCAAAAACACTCTCCCTTAACCCTTGATCCTGGCTTTCGATTACAGTTTAGTCCTGCTTCTCCATGACTGTTCACTGAGTTGGTTTGATCTGTGCGCTCCAAGAGGCACCACATCCATAGGCTTCAGTGTGATCAGTGCCCTCAGGAGCTGTGCCGTCGGGTGGCCCGTTTGTTTGTGTTCTCAGTATGATTCGTTATGTATTAGATCCTTTACTTTCTGGTTTGATTTCCTGTCACTGACTCAGGCACAGCTTCCCATTTAGGATAAAATTTTCTGTCATATTTGTCCTGAAATTAAAAAAAAAAAATACTCATGAAAGTGCATACAAACTAACAATTAGATTCACTAAGTGCATTCACAGTGGGAATCGATTCTGTTCACATCATTTATACTTCTATTTGGAACTTTTGGTGATTTTTTTCCCTTTGCAAGAAAAGTGGGTTACAAAAACAGAAATTGTCAGGTGTCCTATTTGTGGTTAGTGTTCAGATTTTTGGTTTTAGTCTCTGTAGACATTAATGGATATATATTCCTATTGTATTGTATTATTTTATGAGTGGATAGAATCAAAACTATTCAAACCTAGCACACAAAGGAATTTCAAATTGCTTATTCATGAATTGGATGCTTTTAAATTCTTTCAGATACACTGGTAGTTACAGCCCAGATTGTCAAATAACAACCCATGCTTTTGAAGAGATAGAACTTTTGATTGCACTTTGCTTTATGTTTCTTACATATATTTTTAATGTATATTTTTAATCATATATATTGTATAAATTGCTTTTCTGATTATAACCTAATTATTATGCCTTGTGGTTAGCAGGATGGAAGTATGTTTAAGATGTGATCATATGAAGAATTTGTCGGCTTTAAAAAAATGGGATAATGGGGCAACTGGGTGGCTCAGTTGGTTAAGTGTCCGACTTCAGCTCAGGTCATGATGTCACAGTTGGTGAGTTCAAGCCTTGTGTTGGGTGAGCTTGAACCCCACTTTTGGCTCCACACTGACAGTGAGAGCCTGCATGGGATTCTCTCTCTCCCTCTTTCCTGTGCTCACTCGTGCCCTCTCTCTCTCCCCAAAATAAATAAAATTAAAATTAAAAACATTTTTAAAAATGGGATAACAATCCCTAAAAATCAGTAATGAAGAAATTTTAACAGAAGCATGGGGAAAATCTTAAATAATGAAATCCAAATTTCCAAATAATATCTATGAAAAGGGATCAATACAACGAGAAAAAAAAGAAATGAGAAAACATTGAAGAGATGTCATTTTTGTCATGTTCAAATTGGCAAAGATTCTAATAATAACACTGCAAGTACTGACTAGAGTACTTGGAAACTATCATATATTATTAGTGGAAATGTAAATTTTAAATCAGTGTGAATAGAATTCTAAACATTTGTTGGGGAAATATTTGGAAATACTAACAAAGGAAAAGCCATTTGACTGCTCTTTTTGGAAGCAACTTAGATTTCATTTGGGCTCCACACACTTTCTAGGTATAGAAAATTAAGCAAGGCCGGACAGGTCACATCACTAACTCTTTATCCACATTCTGTCCACAGGCGAAATTGATTTATTTGCTTCTTTTGAGCTGGTTCTTTTTTTGAACAATAACTCTAGAATGGAACATCTGTTTTATCAATGATCATGATTTCCTTTGAGTCAAGTGATCTGTTGACCACCTAAAACTGGTTGCAATACCTACGTTCCTTATGAAAATATTTGTGAAAATCTGAGGAAAAAAGAAGCAAACAAACAAAATGGGTATATTCCAGCAGCTGGATCACTTTCTATTTATGGGGAATTTTTTTTTTTTTGCATATGAAACAAATGTAGCTAATATGTATAAGTAGTATTTACCTCTTTAACACTTGACTAATGATTATTTCATTACTCCTCAATGGAAATAATCTAGGACCATACATTAATGGTTTTGTGAAAGAAACATTTGTGTGTATTGAGATTTTAAAGATATATTTAGTTGCTTGACAGTGAATTATTGATAAGTAAATTATACTGCTTTCTTAGGAGTGCCAAAAATAATGACTGCTAAAGAAAAATTTAGCAAAGGAAAGGTCTCAAAATGAAATCTGAAAAAGGCATTTTCTTCAAAGACAAATAAGTTTAATTTATAATCACTTTATTTATTTTTCAAAATACATAGGAAACAGTAAAATTATATTTCAAGTGCTTTTCCATTTTCTTTTACAAAAGTAATCATAAACTGTACACTTCATAACAGCTTTGAGGTTTCATTGTTACATAATTCATCTGAACCTGACAAATAGTCACACATTCTAAAGAAGACATTGTAAAAATACTGAACTATGTAACATCTTTTAAAGGTGGTTGCAAAACATTTGTTCTAAGTAATACAATTATATGCGGTCAAGTTTCACAATTGGCTGGTTACCATGTACAAAAACCTGAAACACGAATTTCAAAAGATTTTAAAATTTCTGTTCTATAATGCAGAAGTCAAGGATACTGATTTGAACAATGGCTACGTTATTACATCACAAACTTCAGTTAAAAAGTCATCTTATGAACAATGACTGAAGGATACCAAAAAAAAAGATCAAATATGATGGATCTAAATTATTCAATATCACGTGTGCAGTGAAAAAAAATTGTGTTTTCTGGCAGTTGAGAATAATTGACAAATATCTTGGACTATTCATTAGTGGAATCATCACATTTAAAATGTGAGGTGGTTCTTTTCTCTTTAGACCTTTTGATTCTTCATTCTGAAAGACTGTCTCACTTCACTGTGTTCCATAACTTCTCCATATTTTACAGATGAACCCCATCACTTCTCTCAGCTGGAAGGGTCAGTAAGAAGTTGGCACAAATGACATGAACTATGTTGGACATTCTGTGAAAAACTATACATGCAAATATTTTGTATATTAAAGTTGGCTTATCTGCTTTTTTCTTACATAGTGGTAGAATTTATGAAGCTATTCCTACTGGAGATTACTCTGTCTTTTAAATGGAAACTTAGGGGGTGGGTGGGAAGGATGAGTTAAATGGGTGATGGGCCTTAAGAAGGGCACTTTTCTGGATGAGCACTGGGTGTTATGTAACAGATGAATCACTGAGTTCTACTCCTTTTTTTAAATGCCTTTAAAAAAATGTTTATCTAGTTTTTTAGAGAGAGAGGTGGGGAGGGAGGGGCAGAGAGAAAGGAAGACACAGAATCCAAAGCAGGTTCCAGGCCCGGAGCTGTTAGCAGAGAGCCTGACATGGGGCTCAAACTCATGGACCAGATCAGGATATTAATAATGACCTGAGCCAAAGTTGGATGCTTAAGCAACTGAGACACCCAGGTGCCCCACTGGGTACTACTCCTGAAGCCAAGACTACACTGCATGCTAACTAATTTGACTATAAATTAAAAAAATAAGTGGAAAGATTAAAATGTCTTTTTAAGGAAAAGAATAAACCCACAAAATGATCTATATAGATGCAAAATAGAATAAATCATTGACTTTTTATAGAAAACCAGTCTGTAGCTAGCTTTAGGGATTATAGTGTTCTGTTGTTTTTGGTTCACAAACTTTATTCTACAGCAAAATCATAGCCAAGCTGTGTATTGATGTTCAGAGTGGGAAAATTAAAAAAACAAAACAAACCAATTTTGAAACAGATAACAAAAACAAAAATCCGATGCATTCACCTTCCAACATGGAGACTTACTTCTCTAGGAATTTTTCATTCATCTTTATAATATGCCTCATTATCCATTAAATTGTCTTCAAGGGAACAAAAATACGAAATTGAATAATTGAAATCCACCACCCTGTACAGTAAATAGGGATTCTATGCACAGTCGATGTAAATCACAACAAAATTGCTGAAGAAATGACCTTTTTTTTTTTTTTTTTTTTTACCCTTTCATAAGATCAGGCACAGTTTGCTCTTTGGAGAGAGTTCTCCTGACCCAGGTGAGCTTAGAAGAAATTATTGTCAGTTGGAGATGAAAACATTTCCATGTTAAGTACTATCTGTATCTCTAGATCTATCAATAGCAAATCATTTCCAGTATTTCAGTATAGATAAAAATAGAATTACTCTAATCAATTCCTCATTGTAGGAGTGTATTTAAATCATTTCAAGCATAAAGAAGCCTATCTTTTTCTCTTAAACATCTATTTATTTTTTCAAACACCGTTTCTGGTATTCAAAATGTTTGCATTCAATAACTTAAACCCCACCTCAGTCCTTAATTTAGTTCTTCCTTTTTAAAGTTTCTATAGCATGATATTGCCATGCCATCAAATCAAACCCCACTTACCCACCTTCATGATGAGCAGGGTGAAGATGAAAACACCTGTTTACTTTGATGAGAAAACACTTGAACTGATATTAAATTACTGCCACTGTTCAAGTTCACATCTTTTTGGTTAACTGTTAATGGTGGATGACAAGTATTATCAATGCATTTTTTGTTAAATTATTATTCACTTTAATTAACATAAAATTGAGTTAATATAGGAAAAGTCTTTTAATGAAACAGAAAATTCTTACCTTCAGGAGCATCACTAAGTAATACATTGGAAACAGAATTTAGTTTAATCGGCTCTGTTTCTCATGTAAAATATAAACTCACTATTTTCTTTTAAAGAATGGGTCTTAGTAGGTTCAGATGAATCATATCCTGAGCCATGTCACTGAGGAACTATTAAAATTCTGCGTCATGGAATTTTTTTAGACAGTATTAGAAGATTTACCTTCTACCCAAAGTTAAAAGTACAAAGAAGATTTGGCTTTGCATTCAAAATCTTTATTTCCATGTGCTTTAACAACTGTGTTTAACTACCATTTAGTTATGTAGATTTTAACTTTAAATTATTTTATTTTCCATACTTTTGCATCATCTCTTATTGACAGCAATAAATTCTTAGCCTAAAAACTACAGAAGTTTAGATCAATTGAAGTACATCAGAATAACCAGAGCTGCTCCAAGAACAAGTTGTGAAGAAAACAGATCTCTACATTGTCTTTAGATGTAGTAGAGGTTGAATGACTTTCTGAAATCCTTATCAAGTCTATTTTGTTTTTTGTTTAAATTATCAGGTAGTTAAGTTACCTGGTAATAATCACAATTAAGGTGGCAAAAAATAATCAGCCGGAATGCCATTCCATGAAAATATACGTACTGTACTTAGATAACATCAGGTACTCCTTAAAGAGGTAAAGAAATGACTATCTGTTCAAAGTTAAGATTTTGTATCTGTTTGTCATAGCCTTCAGCTCTTTTGATGACTCGTTCTGAAATAAGTTATATCTTGTTTTATGGATAGTGAAAGTTGAGAAAGGAGTGAAAGTTTAGCTTTTTCATTTTTAAAGCAATTCCTTAGTAAGGAATTAAAGTCTTATAAGACTGTTAGTTCTTCATTGAGCCTGCAAAATCTTAAGATAATAAAAATTAAAGGAGAATAAACAAGGTGGAAATGACAAATAAGTATCACAACCAAATAGGTTCAAATATATTTGCTTTTATCTAAAACCTGAGTCAGTATTGATCAGTTGTGATCTCCCTGCAGTAACTAGAACACACGCATATTTGCCAAAACTGCATAAGAAAGTGGATGCTCAGCTCTGTGTTCCTGTCTCTAGTTCCCTGACATAGTTGTAATGATAGATTTTACTGAACTATGAATGCATTTGTATCATGAGTTTTTACATGTAAAACAATGTACCAGAAACAGGACTAGCCTGACAAAGAAGAAACTTAAAAGAAAATTAAAATTGTCAAGAAAAATATTAAGAAAACAGTGTAAAAAAAAGTCATCCTATGTTCAGATTTTTGTGAAAAGACTGTAGACTCCACAAACAATGTTCTTTTCAGACTCAATTTCCTCATTCCCGTAATTACTTAGAGAATCAGGTAAAATACACAAGGAAATAAATAAAATAAGTTAAAAAAAACAAAAAGAGCATCACTGTTACATAATGAATCAACACTTGTTCCCTTTTCCTAGACTTATGTTTGATGGGTCCCTGAATAAGTCCCTGAAATTCGGTGTTCATTATATACCCAAATTGCAACTTCATAATGTGTCGGTGCTGTCATTCAAATGTGTCTCACACAAATCAGTGGAGGGTATCTGTAACCTTATTTTAAATACTGAAATTCAAAACATTCCATCTTCAATCACAAGCAGAAGGAGGATAAGTTTGAATGGGTGTGTGGCTGTGTAGGGTCAGGGTGTATTGTACTGAAAGTGGTAGGATTACGTTTTTACACCATCAAGTGTTACTTTAAATGATTACGCTTTATGAATAGGAGGGTAAGCCTCCCTCATGCATTGCATGAAAGACGAGTTGTGGTGAAGTTTCTTTTCATCTGTCTCACAGGATTAACAAACAGTTGGTATGATGAGTTTATTCTAATCCCTAGGAAACAGTTTTTAAAAACTTCCTTAAAAACAGATTTTATCTATAATCCCCATAGTAAAGTCTCCTGTTTGGCTGGTTGTTTGTGGGTTTTTTTTTTTTTTTCATCACAAGCATTGGCTTTTTCTCCATAGGAGGCAAAGAAAAGCAGGAGCTTCGTCTAAGAATGCATAAAAAAGTCCTTAAACTATGTTTTCAGATGAAAATAATTATTACACACAGGAAATATAGTTGCTAATTAATTGTAAGCTGCAGCTATATCTACTAATAAAACATCTGTCCGCAAAAAAATCACTTTATTGAGTATCACTTGTCTTCCCATTTGACAATTTGTATTTCCTAGTAAAACAAAGATTTCCAAAATTGAAGTATCATCTTCAGTCATTCCGTCTGTAGCAAATGTTTCTTCTAAGCTTTATAAGGTAGACAGTTATTTTCAAACAGGTTCCTTCTATTATTTTTTTTTTTATCAGCTAACGTTAGCTAGAAATAATTGCTTTTGTTAGGAAGATACAGGCATTTTTGAAAAATTATAGGGAATTGTGTTTGCCTTTAAAATGTTAATGTGTAAAATATTTACATCTTAATTAACAGTAATGCCATCAGATGAGAGATGCCAGGATCAAAATTTCACAGTTTTGAAACTTTTTTTTAACATTTAGAAATAAGGGATTTTTCTAAAATGAAAATTTTATAACTACTGATAAATTTTTCTCATTCTGATGAATATGTTTTTATATTCTAAGTACAGATTTTCTTGCTTTTTTTGGTTCTTTTAACCTCCTATCATGAGATAACCTTGAAATATGCACTATCCATTGCCTATGTCTCAAAAATGCAGTTGGGATCGTTCAAAATGAATACTTTCAGAGAGGGTCCAGAAATGAGACAGTAAAAAGTTGACCTGATTTAAAAGAAAGTTTTGTCATGTAAAAACATTTGCATAGTTTTTACGATTCCTGGCCTGATCCTTGATCCTTATGAAAGCAAATACCTTTCATGAAAGGACTGTGGGTCTGGGCCTTTAGAATTACTTTTATTTCTATTAAATGTGGAAGTTATGTTATTTATGACATATGTATAGAAGTTTCTGAAAAATAAGTCATCCATTCTTTAGGAAAATACCCAGTTCTAGTGATTAGTTTCTGATTGGGTTTAAAAGTCACCATTACTATGTACAATCTAATTGACAATGAGCACGGACGTTTATTGTACCTTTGGTGTAGTATGTTCTATCAGAAATACAGGATCTATGTAATAGCTTTATGTCATAAAATATACAGGTCACAGTACTTGAGAACTTTACAAACACTTATAAAATGAATGACTTCTGATTCTATTCACTTAGGAATACTAATGCTACATTTGAGATAAAGATTATTAGAATTTTTAAAATATCAGTTAAACAGTTCAACAGATGTTTGAACTACTGTAACATTAAGACAGTATAAAATGGTAGCCCAAATGGCTCAGCCTCCATTTTCCAGCTACTAAATATTACTCCCTTAAATTTAATTCAAAATTGTTCTTTAAATTACAGCTTTTAAAGAACGACCTTGAGAGACAAAGTTTTGAGTTTAGCAGAGCCAAACCTCACTAAGGAAGTAATTTTCTGAGAATGAAAGAATATCTCATCAGATAAGTAACATTAATCTGATTATTCAAGGATTTAATGCTATGTAAGTTAAGTTCAAAATTTCCATTAAAGTCTATATGGAACCATCTGTGCGACTAGAGATGAACATCGTTGTAACAAAATCAAAAACCATACGTACGTGACATGTGCTATGTTACACAATAGCAGCATAAACTATATCTGATTTTAGGTAAGTATGGATTCTTTTAAAAGAATGTATTTCTTTATTTATGCAAAGAATTGCAACTTGTTAAAACACCTTTGTGCTAATAGGCATATGAAATGAAGAATAGAATGCCTTATGAAAGTAAGGACTATTTGTATTCAAGTAAAATATAGCAAGATGTCCAAAGTTAAAGAACGGATAAAGAAAAAAAGTAAATGAAAAATTGTACATCAAGTTTGTTCATTATCAGGATATATTTTAAATGAGGAAATCAAACCTTCCACTCTTTTTCTGATCTGATGAGCACATGGTCCTGGGTCCTTATTAAAATGGTCTTTATTTTGGAGGCATTATGGTGTGGAAGGTGGTTTGGGAGATGGACAGGATCCTTGACTATCAAAACTGGTTGCCCGGCCAGGTAACTGAAAGACAATAATTTCATAATGCATGATCTAGTGCAAAAAAATAATAAAGTGGGTAGTTGTTGCTGCTTTTTAAAATAAATGTTTATTTTTTGAGTGAGAGAGAGCATGAGTGGGGAGGGGGCAGAGAGAGAGGGAGACAGAAAATCCCAAGCAGGCTCTGCACTGTCAGAACAGAGCCTGATGTGGGGCTCAAACCTACCAAGCGTGAGACCATGACTTGAGCCGAAATCAAGAGTCAGATGCTCAACCCACTGAGCCCCCTTGTTGTTACCTTTTAATAGTGAATATTCGCCGATGATATGCCATCTCTGAGGAGAAGATACACATAACTGCCCCTGCCCTCCAGAACTCACCTTCTCGGGCAGCAAGATGGGGCACAGGCATCTCACAGAGATGTAGACACAGCATGGTACAAAATGGCATGCGGACCAACACTATACACACAACTATTCAAGACTATGTATTCATTTCACATTCTAAGATAGGTTTTTAGTTCTCACTGCAAAATAATTAATGATTTGTGATAGCAGGGGACACTTGTTAGGTAAGGGGGAGAAGGCTCAAGGCACAAGAGACCACATTACACTTGCTCTAAGGCAGGAGGTGATGTTCATAGGGTTCATTAACGAAACAATGGGGACTGACTTTGGCAAATGAGAGCCCAGGGTGTTGAAGAATACTTTCTCATGGTTCTCAAATATTAAGTGTATTTAAAAAGTTCAATTACAACAGGATAAACTTTTGATTATTTAGGTAGAAGTAATCAGGTTTTCTAAATGATGCTTTAGTCTCAGTCCCACCGACTTACCCTGTTTTCAAATAATTGTTCCCTTCTTATTTTAATTCCTCCTCTGGCAATAAAACACATAATTATACACTCACCACTTTCCCAAAATGCAAAATCCAGCCAGTTCTTAGGTCTCTAGTCCATTTGTTCTGTTTGACCAATGAATGTAGGTGCAGGAGTTGGAAAAAAAGGAGCTACTTGCTGGAGAAAGTACATTTACATAGTCTTTTAGTCCCATTTGTCCTTGATACTCAGCTGCTAGAAAAATATCAGGGATCTTCTTCTGATGCCCAGATTGTAGCTTGTTCTTCCTGTATGTCCTACAATGACTGAAAAGTGTTCACATGTCCTGAGACACAAACATATGCCTAGTCCATAGCTCCCCTTCACCAGAAAAATGTCAAGCTGCTTATCAAACACTCACAAGTAATTATAATACACCTTGGGTCACACAAGCCCTGTCCTTTCATCAGTGAAAAGTTTTTGCTCACATTATCTCTTTTCTCCTTACACAAGTCCTGTGACGTCTGGAGGGGCATGCATTTCTATTTTCATTACATATGGAAGAATGCGGCTGTACACAGAACAAGTGATTTGCTCAGGATTAGACAGCCAGAGAAGCAAGGATTAGAACCCACATCACTTTCCAGTGTGGTTCCCTGCCCAGCAAACTCTACTCTCATGTCTAGATTCTTAGAATTGACATTCACTTTTCAAATTTTAAGTACAAACAAGGTGAGAAGTAGGAAAATGGATAGTGATTGAATAATAAAAAGTATGGTATACTGTAGACAATACACACTGTTGACATGAAACACAACTTTCCCAAGACTTGCTGAATTATTTAGAGAAGGTACAAGTCTGTACTTCTGAAACACGCAAGGGGAAAGCGCTGCGTATATGTACATTTGTGTTTGTGTATGTGTGTCTTTTATGATTTATATTAAATGAAATGAGGTGAAGATGAAGAGCACTTATATGTATATATATAAAAGCAGATATCTTATCTATGATAATAGTTCATCTCTGTTGCCTGAGCATGTACTGTTCATATAGTGTGCATCAGATGTTCCCTGTAACATCCTGAATAACAGCCAGGGTCACAATTTTGTGACTAAAATGAAAGGAACCTGGACCCTCTGACATTTAGTTAATTACACTGTACTGCCTTTCCCATTCAACTCAGTGCTTAGTGCCAGAGAAACAGATCTTACCCATAAACAGAGGACAATGTATTTTTCATTTACTATGTGGCTATCATAACTATTCTTTTTATCGAATTGCATGAATTCCATCACCTACCACACAACTTTTTGTCAACTTGCATTATCTCTCAGGTCACATAAAAGACGTACTTTGTGACTCTTCGAGAGGCTCCAGCAATCATCTTTGAGAAAGAAAGTCATTCCATCTAGCAACATTCAGTGTATCAAGTAGACTGACAAGTAACCTTAAAGCCTAAAAATCCTGATAGAAACTGCTGTTGATACTTCTGGTTAATATAACTATTAATGTTAGTTGTAATCAGAGCTAACATTATGTCAAACTGCTAAGCACTTAGTATTTGGCATTTTATTTAGTTTTACTTTTTGAG
This sequence comes from Crocuta crocuta, assembly GCF_008692635.1. Taxonomy (NCBI): domain Eukaryota; kingdom Metazoa; phylum Chordata; class Mammalia; order Carnivora; family Hyaenidae; genus Crocuta; species Crocuta crocuta. Next base: position 445,456 of record NW_027531905.1, on the reverse strand, counting down.
TTTACTGCTATTACAGAGTAGCAGCAGAAATGTAGAGGGGTTATAGTAACATGTCCAAAGTTCTCTAACATATAGTCATACAGCAGAGCCAGGCTTTGAACTCAGGCACGCTGATGCCTCAACATTCTAAAAATGTGTGAGCACTTTTACTTTCTGACCAGAGTATTGGGAGAAATACCTGTCTCTTTACACAGATGAGTTGTATTAGGAGACAGTACTTCTATTTAAGGATCCTTGGGAAGTTTAGGTGAGGTGGCTGTTTTCACAAAAGAGAAGCAGCAAAATTCGGTTTCCAGCTGGTAATAAATTTACTTGATAGCTCTATCATTCATTGATAGAAGTTTCCAGGCTATGTAGAGAAAATGACAGACTTGCAATTTTCATGATCTTACTGTCCAAAGGAATATCAAACCCGGAAAGTTTAGTGGTTTCTAAATTCCAACAAGGCACACAGAACTCTGAAACCTGGATGATAGAATATGTGGGACAGAAGAGCAATGTCTGTCTTAAATAAACAGATGAATATATACAATGTTAGACAAATTTTGGCAGATAAAGAATAAACAAAAGAGATAAAAAAAAAAAGAGAGAGAGAGAAAGAGAGAGTAGATGTCAGGGAATCACAGCATACCTCCAGCAAGGGGTGCCAGTGTGTTATTGGCTTTCGGTGATAGGCCAGCATTTCGTTCCAGTGGTCTCGCCCAAGACCCTCAGCGTCCAGTCCTGTTCTACACACTCCGATGACTTCATTGTGTCCGACCCTGTGATTCAGAGGATATCACACTTTCATTCCAACATTCAAAGATAAATGGAGTTTCACACATCTTAGCAGAATTTGAAACATATGATATAAACAATAGATTTTGTGATACGTCCTAAATGATTCTATAGATTAAACTACTTTAGATCAAATTAAAAACCTTAAGTAAACAAAATTTACTACACAGGACCAGCATTCAAATATGAATTTGCAAAAGGGGCACACATAGACCATTTTAGTTCTCTCTAACTTGAGCACATTTCATAATAAAACAGAATGAGAATCGCTGGCTGCTCCTTACCTGTATTGTTGAATTTAGAAGCAGTACTATTAAGTTTAAGTGATATAAATCAGATCTCATTTTCTCCCCCACAACGCTTAATGTTTTATAATGATGCTTGGATTTCTTACCAAGAGCTCAGTACCCACTTTCTTGTATAAATGACCATATTTAATTGACTCTAAGTGATATATCAGCATATGGTAGTCTTGTACTACAATTAAATGGGGCAGGGCTACTACAGCATTTGATTTATTATTGCATAGGAGCATTCTGAGCATACTGAACAACATTCCTGTTTCCTATTCCTGTCCTGTTTTCACAGCAACAAATCAAAATAACAATGATAGCTAATATTTCTGAGAGCTTATTGCGTACCAGACACTGTTATAAGTAATTGAAATGTACTAGCTCACTTAATTCTCACACCATGACCATGAGTATCATTATCATCATCTCATTTTACAGATAAAGTAAACACCCAGAAGTTAAGGGACCCACCTCTACACACTTAGTAAGAGGCAGAGGCAGGATATGAATCAAGACAGTTGACTCAAGTGTGCATGTGCTAAGCTAATTAAGAACGAATAGCAACTAATTAATTAATTTTAATGTTCATTTATTTGAGGGGGTGGGCAGAGAGAGAGGGAGAGGATCCCAAGCAGGCTCTGTGCTGTTTTGCGCAGAGCTTGAGGCAGGGATGAAACCCACAAACTGTGAGATCATGACCTGAGCCCAAATCAAAAGCCACATGGTTAACCGACTGAGCCACCCTGGTGCTCCGTTACATTAGAATGGAATGTAATTTAAAGGCATTCCTATGGGGTTATTTTAACAGACATCTCTAAGGAGACTTTTGAGATAATTTTAAGAACTTTCATTACTTTCTTCCTGTCATTGATGTAGATATGAATGCTTAGTATCATGTTTCTTCTATATGAAGTTTCCCAAACAAGCGTATTTTTAGGAATAAGTTTTCAAATCTTCCTTTTTTTTTTTTTTATACTGTTAGGATCCATTTCCCTAAAATTGTCAGTTTGACAAATGCTCACTTGTATCTACCTGTAGTCACTGCTGTGCTATATCAATAGGAGTAATTTTTTGGTAAAACAGAACTAGGGCTTCTGATGAAAGGATTGCAACACTTTTAGAGTTTGAAATCTTAACTAATTCAAGATTTCTCTCTCTCTAAATAATGAGTTTTTTTCCATAAACTGTGATATAAACTAATTGCAAATAGATGGCATAAAACATTTTATCGTTTTAGTGCTTCATTTTCTAGTGCTTCATTTTCTCTGAGCCAGAGGATAGCCCATATCAGGTTCTCTACATTACAGCGTTCTGGTTACTACTCTTTTCATGATACCATAAAACGGAGAACTGTTTTTGAATACATTAGAACAAAATAAATGTAGGAAGACACTCTCTATATGCTGGTAATTTTGTAGGTTAACATACAGTATTCTTTTCTAAAGGATATATACCAAAAGCATAAAAAGAAGTATATATAGCAAGGGCCAAATAAGAGATATGAATGTTTATTGGGACAAGAGTTTCAAACATGAAGAAGTTGGTTAGCTGAGAAGGAATCAGAAGGGGTGACTTGAGCAGGGCTGTAAAGCAGGGCTGGGATGAGACACACAGAGCCGGGTAACATTTCAGACAAGGCAAGAATGGGAGAATGAAGTGGGACTGAAGCAGGAAGAAACTTCAGAGGCACACTTGGGAGTTTGCAATTTATTTTATGAGAGAAGTGACTCAAAGTGTGTGAGCTGGAAGAATTATCCACAAAACATGTCTTAAAATTGATGTGAAGGCATCAAGGCTGTCTTCCTATGGTCGCTATTCACCTTCCACTCTTAATGCTCATTGTTAATAGTTCTGTATTATGCTAATGCCTGACAGATGGGAAAAGTGAATCCCAAAGAGATTACATAACTAGCTCTTTCACACAGCTAGTTGATGACAGAGCCTGGTTAAGAATGATTAGATTCATATTGCAGCCCGATTGGGAAAGCAAACTCGATTGGTTGTAATTTCTATTGTTATTGTAAAAGGACATCACAACAGTGCTTTCTGTAATGGGTTCCATATGGCTTCTGCACCGCCCTTACACCAGCCCCAGCTGTCCATTCTTGCAACTTAAGAATGACTTCTTTTGGGGGGCTCCTGGGTGGCTCAGTCGATTAAGCGTCCGACTTCGACTCAGGTCAGGATCTCACGGTTCGTGGGTTCGAGCCCCGCGTCGGGCTCTGTGCTGACAGCTGGCTCAGAGCCTGGAGCCTGCTTTGGATTCTGTGTCTCCCTCTCTCTCTGACCCTCCCCTGCTCACACTGTCTCTCTCTCTCTCTCAGATATAAATAAAACATTAAAAAATTTTTTAAAAAGAATGACTTTTTTTGGAAAAGAGAAAAATATTATAACATGGGAAAAATAAATTTTGAATGAGTAAGTTTTTCCTCTTCCAATTTAAATTAAAATTGTTATAGCAGTAAATTACTGGAAAAGTTGTATTTGCTCTACATCTGGTCATACAGGGCTGTTCTTCAGTGAGTGAGAAATACACATACCTGTCATAATCCATGACCGCAATGGAGAGGCTGACCTGGTCCACATTCTCTGGAGGGATATCGAAAATAATAGCCTCGTTGTACACAGGGTTTAGAGTATTTTTCTTTGTAGTTGTTTTCCTCTTTTTCAGTCTTCGACCTTCACACATCAGAGACACTTTGACATAAGGATCTAGGAGTAGTAAGGAAATTTCATTAAAATGAAAGTAATAGTACAAAGCATAAATCAGACTGTAGTTAACTGTTACTAAATAAGAGGAGTGGTACATTAAGCCTTGTAATATTATTGGTTTTAAATTCAAATGACTTATTTGGGAACAATAGACTAAGACTTCTTACTTTAAATGTAAGAATTTATCCTGAATGAATCAGAAAATAATTAATTTCATTTGTGTTTAATACAACAGAGAAAACCTACTAGTCTATAAAGAGCCAGTCTGGAATTAGAATGTGTCTTTTAGTCACAGCTATTTGAGGACACATTTTGTTAGAAGTGATTTCTAGGGAACGTAATCCTAACAGGTAAGAATAATTGCATTAAAGTTAATTTTTTAAAAATGATTTAGGATAAGAAGAGGAAAGTTTTTGAAAAAGCAATATTGTATCATATATATATACACAGACACATATATGACACAATGAGTAGAAATTAGAAAGCAAAAACTGCATTAGTTAGAATTTTCCTCAGTTGTTGGAAAGGTACTAAAATTAGAAGTTTCATTTTATAGTCACGGTGCGTGATTAAGGAGCTCAGATTGAAGAAGTGAACACTACAAATATATTTTTTTATGTTTTTTAAAAAAATTTATTTCTGAGAGAGGGAGAGAGACAGCGTTAACAGGGGGAGGGTCAGAGAGAGAGGGAGACACAGAATCCGAAACAGGCTCCAGGCTCTGAGCTGGCAGTCAGCACAGAGCCCAACGCGGGGCTGGAACCCACGAACTGTTGAGGTCATGACCTGTGCTAAAGTTGGATGCTTAACGGACTGAACCACCCAGGCGCCCCATAAATACACTGTATTTATACTTATTTACAGTGTATTTACTATTTATACAATAGTATACAATAAAAAGGTAATATTTGGTTTAAAGATGTTCTCAAGGAAAGCTATTGATATGACATTATATGATGTCAACTTGGAAGAGAAAAATTTTACTTTTTTTTCTTAAAAAATTTTTTTAACATTTATTTATTATTGAGAGACAGACATAGAGTATGGGCATGGGAAGGGCAGAGAGAGGGGGAGACATAGAATTTGAAGCAGGCTCCAGGCTCCGAGCTGTCAGCACAAAGCCCAACATGGGGCTCTAACTCACAAACCCTGAGATCATGATTTGAGCCGAAGTCGGATGCTTCACCAACTAACTGAGCCACCCAGGGTCCACAGAAGAGAAAAATTTAGTTGCAGTATATTTTTATGGGCCAAAGGGGTCAAATAAATCGTAACAAGTTCTGCCCCCACTGACTCATCTCTAGCTTTAGTTCTGCCATGTTAAGTAGATAAAGTGTTCCAGTATTATAGAAAATTATCCAGGACGATGTGAAAGTTTCTATAAAAGCCTTACTTTTGTACCTTTTTATGAGAAGCAGGTGTGGCTTTGGGAGAGGGTGTTGGCTTTGGGAAGGGGTACTGGCATTGGGGTGAGAACACTAGCTGGTGAAAACACTCAGTGACTGCTCTACATTCATTCTTGTTTTTTCTCCCTTATTCTGGCCACTCTCCAACTGTAGCACCACTCTCTCTTTTATTCTTTCCACCAATGGTGTAATACATCTCATTTCCTTAGAATAAGTCAAAACCATGGCCGTATAAATTTATTTGAGCAAATGAACGCCTTTTAAGCACTAGAAAAATGTATCGTATATTTCATAAACATTTCCATCTAGGGACAAAATATACTTTCTGGCTAGAAATAGAGTATGCAAAGGAAAACAAAGTAAAATGGTAATGTTCAATGACTGTTTCCCATTTATTTTTCAATTTTTTAATAGGAAGTGTGCTCTAAGGAAGAAACTTACTTCTCTGATACTCTTTGGTCTACGAGCCCCAGGTTAACAATGGGCACAAGGCATGATTTATCCTCTGCCAACACCATCATGTCTCTGGCCACATTTCTTTACTAGTAACAAGGATAATTTACTGGGTCCTTAGTGGACTCACAAGCCTCTTGTGAGAATTAATGAGGTGGTGTTCTCAGAGAGTGCACTCCCCCAATGAAAAGCTTCATATAAACAAAAAGTAATCTTGTAATTACAACTTTGATGCTGTCTGCTTGTCTCAAAATTTGATCTCTTTTGATAAATGGGGGAAAGAGTAGAATAAACAATAATTTGCAGAGTTCTTCAACATTTACTGATCCAAGACTTTTTCACCAAAATTAATGTGAACTTTACGTACTTTATTTCTACCTCTATATATCAACTATGTGTTGCAAATTTAAAAAAAAAATGAAAGCATAATTCATAAAGTAGTTTAAAAGTGAAGATGATAGAGAAAAATGTACAATGGGAAGTCTCCCTCCCATCTGTTCCCATACTTCTCTCTCTAACCCTTTGCTATTTCTTTTTGCAAATATTAACAACATAAATATATGTTGTAATGTTCCCTATTCTTACTCAGAAAGGAGCACACTTTTCATATTTATTTTTGCACCTCACTTTTTTTATTCACTTAGTATATCCTGGAGCTCTTTCCAAACTAGAACTTAGTGTAGAATTTTGCTTTTTCAAATTTAGTTTGTTTTTTGTCTTGTAGAACCATAAAGTTATAGATTCCTTCCCTTAGGTCATCCTTTCCTATATCTCCACTACCATTTTTTATTTGTTTAACGCAACACCTGCTTACTGACCTCCCTCCTCTGTCCTTACCATTTTTCCTTTCATAGAGCTGTGCCAGAGTTCACATAGTAAGTTAAAATATAACCCTCCAGGGGCACCTGGGTGGCTCAGTCAGTTGAGTGTCCAACTTTGCCTTTGGTTCAGGTCATGATCACACAGTTTGGGGTTCGAGCCCTGCATTGGGCTTTGTATTGACAGCTCGGAGCCTGGAGCCTGCTTCAGATTCTGTGTCTCCTGCTCTGTCTGCCCCTCCCCCGCTTGCACTCTGTCTCTCTCTCAAAAATAATAAATAAACATTAAAAAATTAGAAAAAATAACCCTCCAGGCTGTTGTGATTTAAATGAAGGGATAAAGGAGAATGGTGTGGCTTTACCTCTTTATCAACATTGGCACAAGAGAAATTTCCTCCAAGAACATCTTTAAGAAACTTTAAGAAGCATTTCTTCACTTGCGTGTTTTTTTCAGTCCCCACTGTTGCCCCAAATCTTATTTAGAAAAGTGGTAAGAATGCAAATGCACATGGTGGTCCTGGAAACTTGTTATTTCTTTGGAGATCAGATGAGGGAGATAAATTCAGCCTAAATGTGTTTTCATACTTGTATGGTAATACAAGCTTTAAGTCCAAGAATCTTCTTTTATAAGCAACTGACTGGTTAGAAGTAGGGCAGTGATGGGTAAATTATGAATTTCTCAGAAAGAACTAGATCAGTAGAGAAAGAGTAAAAATAAAAATCCAAGTTTGTAGTCAATCTATTTGATAACATCTTTTAAAATTTTTTGAAATGATGATGTAAACAAAAGAGGTGATTTGGAGTACTTATCCAAATGAACTATAGACAAATGAACTCAATAATTCAATAGCCGTATATAGTTCTGTATACATGAAGTGATTTATTTGGAATTTGGGAATGTACCCTTGACCCACAGGCCAATCGCATACATACCTGATGACCCAGTGATATCCATAGCCTTCAGATTTCTGCACTTGATGACCGTCAACGTCATACGTCCAGCGGTTGGCAAATAACAAAGGGAGAACATGATTTCACCCAGATCTATACTTTCCTAGAAAGGCAATTGGTAGTATTAGCAATTTCAAGCACCAGATAGTGAAAACCAAATATAATTGAAGATGTTGAGTGAAACATCACTTTAATAGAATATCTGAATGCCATTCTAAATTATTTTATTAAGGATATACATGACATTGCCAGAAAGCTGTTCTAAACAGAGTAAGGAAAGGGAGTAAAGTCCAGCCACTCCTTTCACATCTCCACTTGTGTTTTTAACAGGAATCTCATACAATATAGTCAAAACCAGACTGCTGATTCCATTCATTCCCATTCATTTTCTGAACCCACTTCCTGTCAGTCTTTCCAAAATCAGCAAATGATGTCATAATTCAACCAGAGGCTAGAGCCAAAAGCCCAGCAGTCACTTTTCCTCTTTCTTTCCCTCGTCCCTACACATCCGATCCATGTCTTGTCTACACTATCTACAAAGTATATACAAATTAGTGACTTTCTTTTCAGCTCTATGAGTATCAGGCAATATCAGGATTACTTTATCAGTCTCTAAAATTGATCTATCTCAGAAGAGGCCAAAGTGATCACTTATGAAAGGCAAATCAAATTATTTTACTCTCACTTAAAACCATCTAAGGGCTCACAATTATATTGGAATAAAATTCCAGCTCCTTGTATATAAGTGGGGTAACTATAAATCTTAGTATATCTGGGAAATTCTGGGTTTGTACTTAACTGTCCTGATGTAATTATTAAGAACACCCCCTTCAATTATTTTTTTCTTTTTTTTAAATTTTGAGAGACAGAGAGGAACAGAGAGAGAGAGAGAGAGAGCACATGCACATGAACTGGGGAAGGGGCAGAGAGAGGAAGAATCCCAAGCAGGTTCTGAGCCACCAGAGCAGAAGCTGACATGGAGCTTGAACTCCTGAACTGTGAGATCATGACCTGAGCTGAGATCGAGAATCAGCCACTTAGGGAGCCCCTTTCATCCTCGTCAGTTACTAATGTCTTTGGTTTGGACAATGCATTACAAGGTCACAGATATAAGGCCCTGTGTGATAGGGATCCTACCTATTTTTCAAATTTTATTTCTTGCCTCTCTTTTCATCTTACTCTGATGCAGACTCAGAAGCCTTTTTTTCCCTGTTACTCAAACAAATGCAGTTTGTTCTCGCTTTTGCCTATTGTATTTTCTTTTTTTCTCTTATATCTTTCCATTAATGACTCCTTGGCACTATGCAGGAATCAGCTCAAACAGCATCTCCTTAGCGAGTCCTTTCCTCTTCCTATCCTATGTTCACCTATTCACAGACCCTTTACATTTTTTTCATCGCACCTATCATCATCAGAAATTATCTTTTAAATTCACTTTTTGTTTCCCCGATTCCCCTATTAAGGTATAGGACAGTAGCATTCTTGTCTGTCTTATTGCTACTTCCTACTGAAGTACATAGTACATAGCTGGCTCTCAGTGCATTTTTTGGAAGGAATGAAAAGATTATTAGTTAATGTGGATAAAAATTGATCTGCTTTGTATTAAACATGAATCTGAACTGTCCATGGTACCCTGATACAGATATATTTCCTCTCCATGGCTGCATAGATGGTAGACAAATGGAAATGAGTGTAAACAATGTACATTTAGGATGCTTCCAAAAGAGCTGTTTACAGGATTTAATTAAATCATTCCTAGTAAGACAATATGTAGTAGATTTAATTTGGTGGGAAATAAGTTGCTTATATACCCAGGCCCATAGAAATTGGTTCCTAAAAATTCTTCATGACAAACTATTCACATTTATTGGACTTATTCTTAAAGCTTAGGTTCTGATTTATATAATTTCCGTTTCTTTATCCAGGGTCTAGAAGTAGTAGAGCTTGGTAATTAGGAACATAAACTTTACAGTCAGTTAAACTTGTGTTTAACTCCTGTTTTCTACTTCCTAGCTGTAAGATCCAGGAAATTTAATTGAACTTTGAATCTCTGAAACTTCATTTTCAAATTGAGAAAAAATACCCACTCAACAGTGTTGTTAATCATCAAATGAGATAATGTAAATAAAGTCCAAAGTATTCAACCTAGTGTTTGGCATATGATAAAAGATTCTCTTTTGTTCATGGTAGTATTGCTATCACATGGATCAGTGCCTTACACATATGAGGAGCTCAGTAAGTAGTAGATAAATGAAAAAAATTAATGAAGAAAAGCAGTTATTATTTTTTTAAGAACAATAGTAAAAACTATGTATTTTAAAACAAAAGATATATCCAATTGGATCTCCTCTGGGCTGTTGGATTGCTACAGACCCAAAATAATGAGCAAGATCCAATAGGAGGGGCCTGACAAAAAACAGGAAGAATACAACCTCCTACAAAGGATTCATTCTTTTCACCACCAAGAAATTAATGAATATTATTTGCTAGGTGCACTGGTAGGTGCCGCAGATGTCAAGTAGATGTGACATGATTCTGTCCTTGGAGATCTCAGTTGAGAAGGAAAACAGTAGGCTCTGAAAGTCAAGAAATTAAGTCTGATCCTATTTTATCTGATTATTTTCTTCCTGTTTCTCTTTCTATCTCTTTCCCCAAGTATTTCTTTTCTTTCTTCTTTTTTTAAAAAAAATTTTTTTAATGTTTTATTTCTAGGAGAGAGAGAGACAGCATGAGCAGGGGAGGGTCAGAGAGAGAGGGAGACACAGACTCTGAAACAGGCTCCAGGCTCTGAGCTGGCAGTCAGCACAGAGCCCGACACAGGGCTCGAACCCACAAACTGCGAGATCATGACCTAAGCGAAAGTCGGACGCTTAACCGACTAAGCCACCCAGGCGCCCCTCTTTCTTCTTTTTTTTTAAGTAGACTTCATGACCAGCGTGGAGCCCAATGTGGGGTTTTAACTAACAACCCTGAGATCAAGACCTGAGCTGAGATCAAGAGTCAGGTGCTTAACTGACTGAGCCACCCAGGCGCCCCCAAGTCAGTAGAGTTTTCCCTGACATTTTTCTACTGGAAGCCAACCCCCTTTCTCTCACTGTGTATTTCTCCTTCCAGGAATTAACTGATGATGGAGAAGCTGGAAGGTGATAGGAGACATGATGTCAGAGATGAAATGCTTGGAGTCCAACAGGGAATGTACCACAAACAAACAGAGAAATCAAAGGGATTAATAAAACATAGTCTCATGTGTGGTGACTGATATGGTTTCACTTTTACAACAACCTGTGGAAGTAATCTTCTACTTTTCTAGATTATATCACGTGCTTACTGGTTGGAACAAAGAAAATTTATCATATTCGGTCCCATCTCTTAAAAGTCCTTTCTATGGAGCCAGCTGGAACATAGTTTTGACTGTTATTAACAGGTACTGGTAAACATAAAGAGGTAAAACTGAGGAGCTGACCACGGTACTAGCCTAAATCAATCAAAAGCAAAGAGCATGATTAAAGAACATCTCCAGGGAGGTCGGCATGACAAGCATGTGGGCTTTTTGCCTACTGTAGTAGTAAGAAACCTCCTGAAGTATTTAAACTCCATCAGGTCAGGAGACTGGAATGGACTGGGTGGTAATGCTTAATGTATAATATGCATGCATAGCAACTGCACAAAAGTTAGATTCTTCATTAGAATAGATTTTCCCTTCAGGAAATATGAATGTAAAAGAACTGAAACTGCTCACACACTGAAAAGGGCAGAATATTCTCTAAGGTAAATACCAATATTCTAGAACTTCTTGTATCTGGAAATGATCTAAGAGATAATTATGAGAAATGAACTTAATGAAGGTAAATGGCCATATGACCTTCAAAAAGGTCCTGTAACAAATGTAACAGCAGAACCCAGATTTTGGCTGCACTCCTGTGAACTAGTGTGCGCTAATTCTCGGTATCCTGATAGAGTCTGTCCCTGTGTTGATGGCCTTGCTCCAGGGAGAGGAGTTTGTTTTAATTCCTGCTTCTTCTCTACCCCAGATCACTGGAGTTTATAAGGCCATACTCAGCCCCAACAGTCTGAACCCTCTTGTGTCCAGCAAAGAATCAGGAAACGAGTTGAAAGGTCTCTGAATAAACAGCATAAATATAACACAGTTATATGATGAAATTCCCCTAAATAAGGATACTACCTCATTTTTTATTCAGTACCCATTCACTGTTATTTTAGACAAAATTCTAACAATGTTTACTTGGGATATCAATCTAGAGCAGGTCAAAACTCACATGTGAAATGTGGAGATGGGGAAACAGCAGTTGGTCTGGTGAAGGAAGCAACAAATGATGCCTGGAAAAGACAATATTCGTACAAGAAAGGAGGAGACATTCTAATAATGATAACAATCTGGAATCATCTTGTATCAAGGAGAGCTAACACTAATAATGCCTTAGTAACTTAAAAACGGCCTTTTATTATAAACTTCAACAGTAATGAGTATTCAAAATGGTGACTCTTGAGTCATTAAGCTAAGAAAAAATATTCCATATGTTCTGTTTAAGAAGGTAGAGAAGTATATACTAATTTTTAGAGTTATTTTTTATCCAAATTCCTTAAAGTGTTTGAAGTGGTAATTTTGGGTTTTAGTTTCTTAAAATGAGAAAGGCTTTGAGTTTCTGAAAACTTTATTTGTGGGTAACCTCATTTATTCCAATTCTACATAAACATGAACTTGCCATATTAATCTTTGAAAAGCTATTGTATCTCTGGGCAAATAATCATTTGAAAACCTGCTTTAAGTCTAGGATAGTGTTCCATGAAATTCCTTTCAGGTAAGAAGACCATCCTTATACACACTAATGTATTTGGTGGGACATTCACAGTGACCATCTTTTGATTCTGTACTTGGAAGAAGGGCTTATGAAAAAGGCTAACACTCAGGCTGGGTCAGGGACTGTCCGTTTGATTTCTTCATCTCAGTTCCACAAACATAGGGCTGGCTAGATAAAGATCATTTTCTAATAATTGGCTATCATTAACCTCATAAACAGAGCACAGTTATAAAGTTTCTTTCCATGTACCACCTCTTCAATATAAAAACAAAAGTTATTAGCAAGATAAGTTGATATACAAATAGTTGCACTGCACATCCTATTCCGGGACTGAGCTACATAAGGTCAAAGTACAGTTACTGAGTACAGAGATGGAGAGGAGGCAGATTCAAGGCTTGATAACTACACTATGTCATAACTAAGGGAAGCACTCCTGGAGGGAAGTGAACATCACATTGGGGTTTGAGAGTCTGAAGGGATGGGATTTGGCACAGAACAAGAGGAATAGTGTTGTAAGTGAGTGCTATGATTAATATTGACAAATAAGAATGAGCAGCTTCTGCTGAGAAATAAGGAGTTTGGTGACATGTTGGAGGTGGTGTAAGGCTACAGGTAGCTTATTCTGTGGCTCCTACGGTACTGGTAACAAGAAAGAATGGGAGTTTGGCAGAATGAAAAGGGTGTGTAAGTTACCAGATCAGAAAAACCAGAGTTAAAATCCTACATCTTCCATGTACTAATTCCTACATGTCAAAAATATATGACCTCTTTGAACTTCAGTTTAATTACAAAATGGGGATAATAACATCCGCTTCACAAAGGTAGGTATCATGCATGTAAAGTGCCTGGCATAAACAGACAATCAAAAAATAAGGACAGTAATGCGAATCACATTTGAAAAACATCTCTTCGTTGCAAACAGGTGGATTAGGATGAAAAAGAGAGAGGGGCCATTGAAGTAAACAGGTGTGTGAAGGTGTTGGCTGAAGAAAGGTTTGGATTCAGAGATCTATTAGAAAGTAAGAATCATTAGGACTTATTGAATAGGAAATTTTAAACAAACAATTGGTTGCCATGGTGACAGCAGTCCTCACATCCACTTAGCATTCTAAATGCAGCCTGTCTTCCACATTTCCTAGTTGGTAAGAAAACGGATGGTTTTCCTCACACGGTTAAATGATCAAAATGAGCTTCTTCATTAAACTACCAGTCTTCCATCCACCTGCTCGTAAAATGAAGCTGCAGTGCGATGCAGAACCAGAGTGGGGCTGCTGCATTCCAGCTACGGTAAAATCTATATTTCTCTCTGACCCATACAATCCATGCACCTGAGAAAATCATGGAACCCAACCATGAGCAATCCACCTAAACTCACTTGACCTTGGTTTCTTTGGTATAGCCTGAGAGGGTGTTCAATAAGATGAACTAGTTTATTTTCCAGCTCAAAAATTTTATAATTTTAAGCACGAGTAAAATGAGGGCTAAGTAGTATATATAATTCAGGCATGTTCAAGAATGTATGAATAGGCCCTTTTAGCCCCTGTTTGCTATAGACCCAGCAGGACCTCATTAGAAAGACCACAAAGGATCAACTAGTGCTACCAGCTTGATTTCAAGTTCAGGAACAAGATCAGGGTTGATCTGGTTGGGGATTCATGAGGAAAGACCATACTGGATAATGAATGTATCTGATTCTTCCCATGAGAATTAGGAGAACTTCAGAGGTAGGTGACTTTTAATCTGAACTTTGAAGAATGACTAAAGGTAAAGAGAATTAAAAACAGAGGGAGCGGCATATAAAGAGGCCATGAGGTGAGAAGTGAAGTGTCAGCCAGGATCAGAAGGTGAACAGAGACCACTGGCTCTGGCAAGGCCGCAGGAAAATTTAAATGGCAACATGCTGGCCTTATTCTAAATGACCTCTCCTCAGGAATACTTAAATCAACCCTGATTTTTTTCTGCAGTCAGGATGAGATCCACTTTCATGACTAATACCAATTACCTGGAAGGGTTGCATTTAAGTTTTAAAGGGATAATATTCAGAGCTAATATATATTAGGGGCCCAGTTTGTAGTCTGACACATAGTAGATGTTGGAAAAAAAATACTGTTTCTTTTCATGTTTATAACAATGTTTCTAGGGTCAGTGACTGGAATAAGGTTGATGCTCAGTAAAAAACTTATTGAATGAATAAATCATAAGAGCATCAGGCCGGGTTAGGAGTTCAGTGACAGTAGGGTCATCTACCGTTTGAGGGAGTGAAAGCTACTCAGTAACCAGGGAACAAGTGAGTAAAGACACAGTTTTTGGGTGTTGTGGACTCTGTGAGGGGCCCCCAGGAACTGTGCACGAGCATGTTCATATGGTGGCTCTGGAAGTACCAGAAATAGTCATAATAGTTTTGAGCCATCTAAAGATACACTAAGGGCTTGGGGAGGTAAAGCTAGAGGATAGTTATCTATCGGTTTTATTGAACTTTATTTCTTGGGGCACTTGGGTGGCTTAGTCTGTTAAGGGTCCGGCTTTGGCTTAGGGCATATCTCACGGTTTGTGAGTTTGAGCCCTGCATTGAGCTGTCAGCACAGAGCCTGCTTCAGATCCTCTGTCTCCAACCCCTCTCTGCCCTTCCTCTGCTTGTACTTTCTCTCTTAAAAATAAATAAAAACATTTAAGAAAAAAACATTATTTCTTCAAAGATCCCTCTAGAGTGATCTGGGATTATGTTTGCTTACAGTCCTATCATGCATTGGAGTTTGAGACTCAAATGTATCTTTAAGGTGTAAAAATTGTGTTTGTTCCCTGCACATCTGGCCATCTCCTCCAACCTGCCAGCACAAGCAGTCTCGTGCCTGCGGGAGGNTTTTTTTTTTTTTTAAGGTAGGCTCCATGCCCAGTGTGGAGCCCAATGTGGGGTTTAAAATCACCAGTCTGAGGTCAAGACCTGAGCTGAGATCAAGAGACCAAACCACCCAGGCACCCTGAAAGCTTGTTTTCGACAACACTGTTTGTAGTTTGAACTTGTTTTGAATAACTTGCTTCGATGAAATTGTTCTGCAGTTATATATTAAGATTTTCTTACCAAACTCTTGCACGTGGAGTAGAGAACCATTACATCACTGATAGTGAAGTAATGGCAGGGGTGTCCATCATGTGATGGACTTTTAAACTTAGAAACCAAGGTTTGACCAGTAACTCAAGAGTGTTTGGTTTAGGCTACTCTTTGCTAATCTAAATAGCTGTCTGTAGATTTTGAGACACCTGCTCCTGCCATGGCCAGGATACTCTTGGTTGGCAGTGCCATTAAACTGTGCAGCAGCATCAGAAAGAGAAGGGACAGGTATTTCTGACTTGACAAGGCTACTTGCCAGAGGCAGTGGTGTAACCTGTGTCCCCTGAGTAATGACTTCATAGCAGCCCATCTGGTCTGCAATACCAGTGCTATCTCCTGCTAGCTGCATGGTCCTAGCTCCTCCTAGGCCAGCAACTGATACCAATTTTAGTTGGAAGGATTGACTCTACTAAGAGCAAACTTGAAGAAAGGAATACCTCAGCTAAATGAGGATTTTATTTCATTCATCTCCTCTTTGCCTGGAACAATATTGTAATTAATCTGTCATTGGCTTGGTATTTCTTTATTGGCATATTAAGAGATGTTATCTGGCACACTATTGGTTTGTGAACTATTATTATAAATTATAAACCTCACAGTGAACCTATATTAAGCAAATTATTGGCAAAGACACTCTCAGTCTCAGCATAATTTGCTGCAAACAACAACAACAACAACAACAAAAACAACCTCAGCTCCCCCTTGTCTGCTGTCCACATAGTAGTCAGAAATCATTTATATAAGTGACACTATGGCTCACTTCTGATCAAAAGCCATTGATGGTCTCACAATTCAATCAGTAAAACTAAAAGCTCTTTCCTTGGCCTGAGGGCTCTAGGGGATCTGACTCCTGCTACTTTGATCTCATCATCTAACACACTCATCAGAGAGGCCCTTTCTGACCACTCTATGCAGAGCAACTCTGCCCCCTGCCACTTACTGTCTTTTTACTCTGCCTCTGTTTCACAAAGCATTTCATTCATTGGACATATTACGTATTTCCATTATTACCTGCCTCCCTTTTCTAGAAAGTAGCCCTATATAGTGGGGACAGATTATGCTCTGAAACATTCAGAAGAATTCCCGATAAATAGGAGAATTCAACAGAGTTGGATGAAATGGTGGATTTAAGATCCCTGTTCTATAAATGGACAGAGTAGGTAACTGACCTCTATCACAAAATGTTCTTTTACCAATTATTTTTCTCTGGATGTGTAATACATTATATTTGCTACTCTGTATATAGTGAGACTAGAAGTTAAACATCTGCAGCCTACCTGCTCTGACAAAAGCCAGACTGGGCATAATTTTCTGCTTCTGGTTATCGACTCTTTTGTAGACTCGTATTTGATAAGTACCTGTACTTGTAAAGCATCCTTTACTTACCATGGGGTGTGGGACTGTGCAGAGAGTATTTAAAATTTTAAAAGCACTCTAAAGACATAAATAAAACTGGTACTCAGTAAGATCTCTGGTTTAGTGAATTAGGTTTATAGAAAGACTGAATGCAATATGTACTATGGTTATAATCTTTTATAAAATTGTCCTATTTTATTCAAGTTTAAGATTGAAGAAAAGAGTAAAGGAAAAGTATCTCATTCACTTTTTTTAAATGAAGGTGATTCATTTAGGAAATTTAATTATTAGGGTAAGAAATTTAAGATTCGGAAGAAACTGCGTTCTTAGCAATCAAGAGGATAACAGCGTGTTGAGATAAATGACACTTGGTAACTTTAAGTTTTACAAGAAGTTCACATTTATTATCTTACTTTATTTTCAAAATATTCCTGTGGGGTTGATATTATTATATGCCTTTTTTTATGGACAAGGAAATGAGTTCAGAAATGTTAAGCAACTTACCCAAAGTAATGGAGCCAGAAAGCAGCAGAGCCAGGCTTCTAAGGAAACTACACCCACTTCAATTCCTGTAGAAGGAACTGTTTCCCTCTTAACCTTCCCCAGCTGAAACAATGCTTCCAATTTTACTATCCAGGACAACAGACTTCAAATTGTTTTCATGGCATTAGATTTCAAAGCTAAAAGATGAAGAACTATATTTCTTTGAAAAAAATCTTTAGAAATTAGAAAATCAGTTACCTGATTTATAGGAAGCTGTGTAATTCAGTCTATTATAGAGAAGGAGGAGTATATTTTAAACGTTCACATTTAAAAGTCAACTGCATATTCTCTTCACTATATAAGAGCGTGTTGATGATAATTAAATTAGTAAAGTGCAAGAAAGGAGCATATTTAACTCAATGATACCTTTAGAACTGTAATGAATTCCTAAAACTTGCAACAGATGCAAGCATGTTGCTAGAATGTCATGGGGCCGAAAAACTTCTTTTTTTTTTTTTTTTAAAGTTTATGTTTTTGAGAGAGACAGAGAGCATGAGCAGGGGAGGGGCAGAGAGAGGGAGAAAGAGGATTCTAAGTGTCTGCTTAGAATTCTGAGCTGTCAGCACAAAGCCCAATGCAGGGCTTGAACTCACAAATTATGAGTATGACTTGAGCCAAAATCGAGAGTTGGATGCTCAACCGACTGAGCCACCCAAAAGCCCCTGAAAAGTTTCTCCTTTTCTCTTGCAACTTCCAAACATTAAAATACAGCAAGACACAAATGACAAAATTCAATTATGCCCCAAATAGGGATGTTTTCACCAGTTACATCTAAGAGAAGAAAAATTGCCTAGAAATTTCATGAAAGAACATTGATTGCAACTGTTCTTTTTAAATAAGGCCAAGAGAGTCAGTTTAGCTCTTCATGCATTTTAATAAAAGTTGTTAAAAAGACAGGATTATAAATTTTAAAAGCCGTAGGCATATTTTTGTCCTAAGTATCATATTAAAAATTTCTTTAATTCGACTATGTAAATATTTTGAGATTTCAACTCTGTAAGCCAAATGTTGAACTCCCGTATTAAAAAGAAATTTAATTCTTTTTATTTCTTTTTAGTATATTCCAAGAACAGTAATACTCCAACATAATTCAAGACAAGGAACACTGAACTAAGAGTTGATTAAAGATTTAAAATATAGTTCTGGATCTCCGATTAATCAGCTGGGTGAATGTTAGTAATTTTTTTTTAACATCCCTTGGCCTTCATTTACTAAACTATAAAGTTAAAGGGTTAAATTGAACTCTCTAGCAATTACAAAATATGATCACATGTTCTAGGACATGAGTGTCCTCAAACTCCTACTCCAAACATACTCCAGAATTTTTAAGTTAATATGAAAAGTCTTCTGACCTATTGACCTATTTCAAGCACTTTACTCCGAGAAAAAGATCTCAGGTCATCATTTAAGACTCTGATTTTATTTGTACACAATTCTCTCAATGTAAATATTTATTAGAAACCCAAATGCAACACACTGGAAAGGTAAGGAATGCAGGGAGCATGTAAACTGATAATGGAGACAAAACAGTGTAATGGAAGAGCAATGGACAGAAGTCAAAATTCGCTTTTTAAATTTATTATGACAACTGATGGTCATAAAGATCACAACTGTTAAGAAAGGTTATTCAGTAGATTTTACTTAAGAAACCAGGGACATGCATAATATTTTATAAATGTTTCTATTTAAATATTTTCAGGTGGGAAATTGGGCACATAAATATGCTTTGAAACCTATATTAACATAGAGTTCTTTTTCAGATTATTTTTAATAAATAATGTATTATTTCTGTCTGAAATCTTGATTTTTAAGAAGCAGAAATTCTGACTTTTTCAATTGTGATGAAATGTGAAATTCCATTTTAAGGAGTTCGTTTGCAAATTCTCTGTGTATAAAGATTACGGGATGTTAGCATGGCCATGGTTCTTTCTCACTTTCTGCAGTCGAGGGCCTTGTCTTATTAGCAAGCTTTTAAAGGACTAAAGGCAATGAACACATAGAGAAGCTCAGCCATATGGCAAAGTCCAAGGTTATAAGAAATTAATTTGTTTGTAATCAGGAATCTTTTTTTTTTTTTCCCCTTCAGGTTATCAGTCAGGGATCCAGGAGGAAACAGATGGCACACACAAATTAAACTAATTCTAGAGCACTAAATGAATGGGCTATCTACAGAGATGTGAGTCGGGGTAGAAAGCCGCCAGAGATGGTACCACACACAGGTACTGGGAACAGGGGAGGCCGGGATGACCTACCTCTAGGTCTGAAAGGACAGGGTGGGAAACAGTTACCTGAACGCAAAAGGGAAAAGTGGTGAAAAGCAAAGGCTGCTTTGAGAGGAATTGTGCCCTCAGGTGAGGGACAAGGCCAGCCTGAGGCAATCTCTCAAGAGAAAGAGGAGAGAATCCATATCCAAATGACATTCTTCTCCTGCCCTAACATCTCTTGCCACAATGCTGAGAACAGTGCCAGTGGACCGAACAGGCCAGCCCCCGGAAGTACTGGACAGGGCGGAGCACAGTAGAGAGTGAATCTCAAGGGACACACGGACTACATCTAGCATCCTTAGGTCCTGAAGTGCCGGAGTCCCACTTCAGCCAGTCCAGGGTTCCCTGAAGGATGGATGGTGTCGTCGAGAGAGTGGGAGAGCCCCGAGATTCTTTCTGATCATCAGGCAGGCATCTCTGCACTGACTGAGTCTCAGCTTTATTTATGATTAAGTGTATGGGGGACAACACAGAAGTGGCATTCTGATGATAAATTCTTTGGTCAGTAAAAATTTTCCGGAGCATTGATATGCACAACCTTATTTTTAGTGGTTGATGTAGAGTACTCATGCTTATCATATGGGGAAGGAAGGTATCTTTAGCATTTAAATACAAACAAGATAATAGGCAAAGGTAAAGGCAAAGGTCAGTTCTTTATAAGCAGGGGTCAATAGCCTGTTTATCGCTTAATGGGAAGTATCAAGAAAAACAGGATCCTCAGGAAACACAATGTCTGCTTCCATAACCACAAAAGATGAAGTTCCTATAATAAGTTCCTTCACAAGGTGCAGGCATCAAACCAGGGCCAGAATAAGGGGATAAGTTACTCCCGATACCAATCAACAAGGTGCTTCAGGGATCGGTGCTCAAGCAGAAACAATTAAGTACGGGCAGATATCCGTTATCATCTGACGGCAGGAGACCTTGCAAACCTGCCTTAACTTCACAAGGAGTATTCTCAACTAGTGAGTTCAGAATGGCTCCCAACACTGAAGTTTTATAAGATGCACTTTTTAATAGGCGCATGTACAAGTTGGTGAAGGAACAAAGAGGAGAAGTGCCTGGTGTAAAAGGAAGACTCAAGTTAGGGTGCAGATGAGAGGCATGCAATGTGACATTATAAGTATATACTTCATGAAAAAATCCTATACTCACTGAATCACACCATACAGTAACTAAAAAGATTTAAATTAACTCTTACACAAAACTTTCCACCCTAAATAGAAAAGCATACCACCTAAAACTATCTCCTACCATAACATTAAGACATAACCATGTTTTAGCACCAAGATGTCTATTCCTATTTAATATGTAAGTGACATCAACAACCACACCACATCCTGCTATTATTCTGTTATACTTGCTGACAGGTAATGTACAGTGAGCATTTACAAATGCCTGGCTCTGTGCTAAGCACTTATTTATTCAACAAACTGTGCTTTGCCTTCTCATAATCTCCATTTTACAGATAAGGTAATTAAGGCTTAGATTTTGTAACTTGCTCAAAGCCATAGACTTGTTGAAAGTCTTAAGTGACATAGCAGGGATGCAAAGCTTGTCCCAGAGCCTAAATTCTTCAATGATTAGATTACACTGCTTCCGATAAGAGCCAGAGAGAGAGAGGGCAAGAAGGGAGTCGGATGGGGAGGAGGAGCAGTAAAAAGGGAGAAGGAGGGGAAGCAGGAGACGGAGGAGACAGGGGAGAGAGGGAGAGACCCACAGATGATAAAGAAGTTAGATAGCATTATAATCTTTACAAGTCGAGCAAGGTAGGAATTTAAATTGGAAATTATGTGGATGCAGTGAATTTAGGCAAAAAAAAAAGATCAACCCCAAATGTTATGACTAAAATATGGTCAGCTTTGGCTACCAACTTTTGACTGATATTCTTTCAGTGACTCAAAATATCTTACTGTGCTCACCCAACAATTCTGTATTTGTTTAGCAAGTGTAGCTTCAGTGTTGAATGAAGACTAAAACTGGTGGCATAAATTTAAGCATTAGATATGAATTAACATTTTTGTTGTGTGAAACAAAACACTAAAATCAATATTATGGGAATCTACTGCTGAAACTGATAAAGAAAGGCCAATATAATTGTTGTGGGCTATTTTAAAGCCAATTTGCCTAGTATGTTTTACGTAAAATGCAAAGGTAGTCCAAACAGACCAAACACTGAAGCCTGGCCCTCTAAATGTACACAGATGTGATTTAACTGTCAAAATAATATAAACACCTATAGTGATTTATTGGATACCAAATATTCATGAGACAAATTTCCTTATTTTTATTTCTTTTTCTTCATTTTTTTTTCATTTTGTCCATCCCTCTACTCCCCTCCCCTGTGGCAACCACCAGTTTGTTGTGTTTTTACGGGTCTGTTCCTGCTTTGTTTCCTTAAGTCAAAGTCCTTTAACAATCTGACAGAGTTGAGCAGGTGTTAAGACCAAGAAGAGCCAATGTTTGGGAACTCTCATAATCTTCTGATAGTCTGTGATAGACTCTATTATTTTGAATTTGATTTTAATTTGATTTTATATTACAACACAGATACTTCCTATAAATTCTTGCAAAATGACCAGAAGATCTGATAGATAGGTTTATAGAATTTATTTGCATCATGTGAGTTAATAATAAATTAACTCTGCCCTTTAGCAGATGTGGTATCTGTGACACTGCAGAGATGAAATAGAAAATTAGGAATGCTTAAGGAGGAGCAGATATGGATTCATTGTCCCAGTCTGCAGGCCTACAACTATAATCCTTCCTGCTACACTCCAGAGACTTAGCAGGGCAGCTCCGGACCAAAAAGGTTTACTCTCTCTTGCCTCGCCTTTCACCACTCTTTTTTTTTTTTAGAAGAAGTTTGGAATTTTGCTGTTCTTTAAAATGTTATTGGCTAACCCATTATTCCATAGTTAATGAACTTTAAAAGTGAATTGATAACTAAATGCAACAAAACAAAACAAAAACCATTATTATTTTGATCCTGGGATAGATCCAAGATGCTTAGGGGAAAATAAAAATATATCACTAGAAATAAGAAAACAAAAAACAATTTTTTTAAAACACTTAAAGAAATTTTAGTCACGGATATTAAAATACATTACTTCAAGCTCAAGCTCAGCTAGTACATTTAGTACTCCGGTTGGTACAATGAACACAATAGTTTCTTTGTATTTGTCATGTTAAGCTCTACTCTTTCAAACTTGACAGATCCTTAGTTAAAAGATAATAGATTCAAGCACTTTATAGCTCTAAACTAGGTCAGTGTGGTTATGTGCATATACCCTCCTTTCCTGTGAGAATTCCTGTCTAGAACATGGTTGGGGCTGAAAGAAAATGTTCATTGAAGAGATGAGTAAATAAATAAATATGTAAGATAAAGTTAGTTCTTGTCAAAAAAAGACAAGCTTTTCTTTACCTATACTTTCAGTGGCTTCTTGAGTGTGGACATTTAAATATTCAAAATACATTAGTCTTTATGTTGATTGACTTTTTGGAAATAAGTGAATTAAAAGTTTGACAAATATACTTTTACATAGCTTAAAAATAAATGTATACGAAGCATATGTTGCAAACATATTCTACCATTTTTGCCAATAGCTAACTACTACTATTAGGTTCTTGTGTATCTTTATGTAGGCTTTTCTAATATATGTATCTATGAATAGATAGTTCTCTTTCCCATTACAAAAATAGTGGCATAGGGTACACACTATTCTTCAATGTGATTTTTCTCTGTGTTGGAGATATTTCTATATTAGTGCAAGGGATGACTGGCTTGCCATATTTCTGATATATAGCAGATGATCCCTAAAGTAAAAATTAATTTTTATAAAGATGAAGGCATACCTTTTTTTATATCCTTTGCCATTCAATCTTAAATTTAAAAAAACCTAATTCCTGATAAAAATTTTATTTCTTGTATAGAAATAATTAGTAATGAAATTGTGAGTACAAAATATGTTTCAACTTGATGGAATTTTGACAATAAAATATTCCTGTTTTATTTTACATATGAATTTATGCCACACACTAAGTTTTTCATTTTTTTCTTACAGAAGAAAGTAGTTGATGTTAACAAATAGAACTAAGAAAATATTTATTAATTTGTAATCAATAGGGCACATCTCTGCATTGTTTTTTCCCTCTGGTAGTAGCAGATTTATACTTACAAACATTCTCACACTTGACCTTCTGTGAAAATTGGCTACGTTAATTTATTCAACAAGTATTTACTGATTAATCACTAAGTGCTCATATACACTGCGAAGAATATAAGAGGTGTACAGGTGTACAGGTATACAGGGTGATTTCTGTCTTCTGGCTCAGAGGGAAGGGAAAGACATGAGACATGTACTCGGAGGAGGTATAAATATGTGCAACAGACAGTTCTTCCACTGGCAGATATTAGCTTCTTTCCATTTCCATGGCTACCAGCCTCAGCCAGTCTTTATTTCATTTAATCTAGACTCCTACCTGGCCCCCTGCATTTCATGAGCCTCTACTCCTACCCACTGTACACACTGATGCCATATAAGATGATGGCTCCAATAGTTCTATTCTCCTGATAAAAACAGTTATAAATCCCACAGCATTAAGGGGCTTACTGATTGTAGTTTAAATAGAACGTTCTACTTTTGGTTTCCTTTAGCCCTTCTTCTCATAAGGGACATAATCCATACGAGTCTACTATTTTCCCCCTGAAAATGTACTTGTTTTGCTTTATTTCCTTTTCCTCATGCTGTTTCCTCTCCTTTATTCAGAATTCTATCATTCTCATATGGTGATCTTATAAACCATTTTCATATTAGACGTAATCTGCATGAGAGGAGAGAGGGAGAGGATGTGTGTATGGACCAGACCACATTTGTGGAAGTTTTCAAGAAAATATTATATAGCATTATTTATATATTAGCATGTGCTTTATTTCTTTGTTTACTTGTTTCTTCTATTAGACTAATGTTCTTGATCAAATACAAATACAAATTTTGTTAAATTTGTATTTTACTAAAGTATAAACTTTGTACATAGGAGGTTCTCAGTAAATTCTTATGTAATCAAACTGAAGTTATTTGAATCTAATGCTGTAGAAAAAGAAATCAATTTCATTTAATGAACTGGCTTAGTTAAGAAAGCCTTGGAGAAACTTTTGGAGTAAGCCTTGGACAGGCCTCTGGAAATATGGAAAAAAATTGTAACACATACTCTATGATGAAAATTTGTTGGAATAAGATACGTAAAATAATTAAAAACAACAATCACAAAAAAGCTGCAACTCTTATTTCCATAGGGTTCTATATTGATAATTATGTCATTGGCCTGAAGAAGGAAAGAGGTCCATGGCATTTACATCAATATGATATTAGTAAAGCAAGACTAAAGAGATTCATTAAACACTGAAGATATATCAACTATTTCAAGTTGGTGACAAAATTTTTTTTTACTAAGTTTTAGAATTTTTAAGTTGGAGGTTTGGAGTATATAAAGGCACTCTGGAAAATACTCACACATGATTATTTCAGTATGAAAACCTTAAATTATAAGAATGTTTTTCAAGATATATGTTTAACTAGATATTTATCTATACTTGTCATTAGTATCTTCTAATATAAACATAGCTAATATTTTAATTCAAATATATATTATGCCTGTTACTTAAGTTCTTTTATACCTATGTGCACATAGTTGGATTACCTTTGCAGGTTTCTACAGAACTTGGGTGAGTGTGGGCATATGACTACATTTCTATCTCTTTCCTTTCTTCTCCTTCTTTGTAGAAAACTCTATATTTCTGTATGAAATTATTTGAAGTTAAAAGTGTGTAAGAAAAGATAGTCACTTAAGCAATTTCCAAACCCATATTTTTTTCATTTTATTCATCTGAAATATAAAATTGCTTAATGATTTTTCAAAAGCTAAAGAGAAGCTTTAATTAAACACCACACTACCCAAAAACATGATACTAGCATATATTGTGAACTTGGGCCCCATAGTCAAGGAATGTAGGTTTCATTATTATCTTCCTAAAGAAAACCTGCAAGTAGTATCTAGAACGATATGTGCCTCAATGTTCCAGTTACAAAGAAATGTCATCTGGCTAGAATAATTTAATAATATATTTTATTATTACCTACTTCTTTTTGGATCCAGAATATTGAAATGAAAATGTGTGTATAGAGGTGGTAATCAGAATAAAGGTACCCCCAAAGATGGCCACATCCTAATTTCTGGGATCTATGAAAATGTTACCTACGTGGCAAAAGGACTTTGCAGATATGATTAAGATTATGAATCTTGAGATGGGGAAATTATCCTTGATTTCCCACGTGGGCCCAAGAACACACTTTATAACAATTTTTTGCATCCTTAAATATTTAGAACATGCCACACCCATACTAGACACTTAGCAAATATTTATTGAATGCATAAAAAAGAAGGGAGGATATTGAGGTATCAAGAAAGAAATAACCTAACAAATAATTATTATCTGCATTTGCAGATTTTCCACCATAGGAATATAAGTAATAAAGTGAATAACAACCAATGGGGCACCTGGGTGGCTCAGTCGGTTAAGCGTCCAAATTCAGCTCAGGTCATGATCTCACCCCTACAGCTGGCTCAGAGCCTGGAGCCTGTTTCAGATTCTGTGTATCCCTCTCTCTCTGCCCCTCCCCTGCTCACACTGTCTCTCTCTCAGAAATACATAAAAAACATTAAAAATTTTTTTTAAAAAAGAGCTCCAATGTATCTTTGAAATATGATCCAGTTTCAAAATTTCTTCTTTGTTCCCTAATAAATATCACAGTGGAAACCAAGAAATAAAACCCAACAATTGAGAATGTTATGATGATGCAATTCAACAAACTGGAAGTATAAAATTTTAAATTATCTGTATCATTCTTAGAGAAAATATAATGACCCCAAATGCTGATCTTAATTAGTAAAACATTGATGGGGGAAAAACATAAAAGAATTACTCTTGGAGCACCTAAGTGGCTCAGTCAGTTGAGCATCTGACTCTGGATTTCAGCTCAGGTCATGATCCCAGGGTAGTAGGAATGAGTCCCGAGTTGGGCTCTGCACTGAGCGTTGTCGAGCCTGCTTAAGATACTTTCCCTCTCTTTGTTTCTCTCTCTCTCTGTCTCCCTCCCGCTTTGCTCCTTTCTCCCAGTCACATACGCTCTCTAACCAATTAAAAAACAGGAGGTATTCTGAATTAAAATATAATTTCCTATTTTTATTTTTTATATATTTTTAAAATTTTTGTATTTTTAAAATTACCCCTTATCTCTATTAAGGACTTCTACATTTTAAGTTTATAAATTTTGGTAAAATTTGGACAAAGGATGTCTATAATAAAAAATTAAAGACAAGTTGGTGGTAAAAAATTAAATGTATTCATTTAAAAACTAACAAGTCAAAACAATTCTGCAATCTAACATAAGTGACCAGTTTTCTAATCTCAATTCTATAATTCTATCCTAGACACATAATCTCAAATAAAACAGATTTGTATAAAAAAACATAACAATTTTTAGTATAAAAAAATTTATGCCCATCTCAAATGTTCAACAATAAAAGAATAGTTAGGTAAATAGATCACATGTTTAAACATCATACACTAAAACAAATGTAGCATAAGAGAAAATCAGTATGAAAAGATTTAAACTTGGTTTGAACTATCTACCTACCTATCTATCTATCTATCTATCTATCTATCTATCTATCTATCTATCTATCTAGAGTGGAGGGAGGGAGAGAGAAAGACAGAGAGGGAATGACAGAGAGAATCCCAAGCAGGTTCAGTACTATCAGCACAGAACCCAGTACAGAGCTTGAACTCATGAACCATAACATGAGCATAAATCAAGAGTTGGATGCTCAACCAACTGAGCCACCCAGGTGCCCTGAAACTTAGTTTGAACTTAATAATTTTAAAACATATATAGAAAAAATTTAGAAAGCAATATGCCATGATATTATATGTAATTGGTAACATTATTGAATATTTTAATTTTGTATTTTGTTTTTTACTGTTTTCCACATTTTCAGTATTACAGTTATTATTTTATGTTAAGAGAAAGAATTCTGTAATGTAAAACAAAAATTCTAATATAAGCAATCACTTCTGTTCATTAAACATTTAAAATTCTGTAATTGTGTCTATTCCATGAAACCTTCTGAAGGAATGGGCTATTTTAGACTAAACCAAGGGCTTTTCAAATAATATGAAAGTACATTTTAGGTTTGATCTGAGGAAAAAAAATCTGAAATAATGAAAGTCACTCAATATTAACTATAAGGAAACTGAGTGCTGAGAATAGGTGATAAAATAAACATTTTATAAGAGAAAAGAACTACTAGTTTTGTTAACTTATAAGAGATGTTTTTAAATTATATAATCACTAATATTGTATGAACTGCCTAAATTATTATTACATATGTAATCAAATCCTACCTTTGCAGGCTTTTAGTATGTAAATTCTGTAACTTTGTAAACACATTCCAATAAGTTAAGTGATAATTAGTTTTATATACCACTACAGGTGAAAAACAATAGTTTGGTGGAATTATTACTTACTGTGGTAGCACAATGAATATCTTTCCACACTGTGGCTTCCCTGGAGAGATCAGAGACTTCAAACAAATTATCAAGAATCACTTCCCCAATCATGTCATGTCTAGAAAATCTGTCAAAATCATATACACTGAAATGTATTTTTCGGTTGCTTAGTTGATCATATGCTACAGGAAACTGAAAAGTTTCATCAAATAGAGGATTTAAAGTCTTTCTGTGCACACGGGTCTGAAATTTCTTTTTCCTATCTGGAAGAAGATACATCTTCACGTAAGGGTCAGAAGTGCCTGTGAAATCCTTAGCAGGGAGATCTAAGGCTTTGATAATTTTAACAACTAGAAGTTCATTTTCATAGTCATACTGGAGGGTAAAGTTAAGTTTCCCACAGGTTTTGACATCTTCCCTGTTGCCCTCAGAGTCGACTGATTTCTGTTTGTAGAGCTCTGGTTTTATCCTCCCAATGCTGGTTGTTGTTTCTCCTCTTTGTAAAGCGGGTTCTGTGCCCATGCTGAAATCCACACTGGAAACCTGCATTTGCCTTGGCAGGTGTCTCCTGAAGGAATTGTGGCTGTATATACACACACGTACACACAAGATCATTTAGGTAGATCATTCTGATGACAGCAGTAAACAGTGGCATATAAATCCTCCCCCACCCCCACATGATGAAAGCATTTCATTTGTATAAATAGACAGACAGATGGGGAGACCACACACACACACACACACACACACACACACACACACAGCTACTTTTGAAAAACCAGAAATGTAATATTCAAAGGAAATGACTTCTAAAATTATAGAAACATCTGAAACATTCTAATATACGTTTTTATGAGCTTTTAGAATTTTATACTCCCAATCCTAAGCACGTAGTTATACAGAATTGTGAGGAAACACAAATACCAACAAAGTTTAGTATTCCACAAAATACCATGAATCATCAATCATCTGGTTATATCTTGCTGTAAGTCCTGTGTAGGCAAATCATTCAGAAGGCTGGTTTCTTTATATCTAGATATTTGCATCTCGTGAATTTCGTGTTTTAGTGACTACCCCATTAGAATAAGAAACATAAGTCCACCTATTCTTATACTGTGTTAATTATTCCTAATACTTAAGATAACTAAATGAATATTTACTTGTGAAAAGAATATATAGTGGTGACAGCCAAAATTAGTACATTTTCCTTTTTTCAACATGGAGTGGGCTTCAGAAATTCTAAGGATTAAAAATGTAGACTTTTAGAATTTGGGGCCAACCTCATAAATAGATTTTTCTACAATTCAAACTGACTTTCCTATTATCACTATTACCATTCATCTAGTCAACATTCCTGGAACATTAGCTATATCAACTTACCAGTGTCTTATAAATGTGGCTTGCATTAAGATCAGCTTCTCTTCTACTTCATCTGTGATTTCTGGCATAAGCTGTGCCAACTTATGTGTCTCCTCAAGGCTTAGTCCCAGGTCTTTTGTTTTTATTCTCCTCAGTCTCTCCAATAGACTAATCATTAATTTTTGAACTATAACTGTCATCTTAAATCTGATGGTTCCCTGCATATATCTCAGATATGTAAACTTCTGGTTCCATATTTCTTCATCTCTAAAAGAGATTTCTAAATGGATATCTTTATTTTTCCCCAAACACAAGCAAAATCATTTTCTGCCTTTTGCTCTCAAACTAGTTCTCCATTCCAGTGTCAGACAATAGCTCTAACATTTTTACCAACCACTTGTGCTTGGGAACCTGCAGTAGGCTTTGAATCAGCTTTTCCTTTATTCATGAGATTTACTCAATTTTCTAAATGCAGTTGATGTTTGCTTTGAAACATTCCATATACTTGTCCATTCTGTTCCATCTCCTCAGTCCAGATCCTCATTGACTTCTGTTTTGCTTTCTATACTGGTCTTTGCCCAACTCTTCTTCTTTCAGGTCTCTCTTACACTTAATATCTATCTAGTACTTAACTTTAAAATCCTATACTCACTTCTGTTGTCTATTACAGGTCTACATTTTTTACAGCAAGCACTAAGTAATACTGGGGACATGTTTAACTAATACTTGATTCATTGATGCACACATAAGGACTGATTTAAGAGGGATAAAAAAAAATGAGTGGATACCCAGAAGTAAGCTCCTAGCCATGTTACCATTTGAGCAGTAATTTGAGGAGCTGAGGATGTTGAGCTTAGAAAGGATAGGAATCTGTCTTCTAATTTCTGAAGGACTGTCATGGCAGAATTATTAAGCATCTATGGAAGTTGCAAGTAAAGATGGACTTTGGCTTAATATAAGGGAACATTTAAAAATATCCAGAGCTGTCCAAAGTGGCGAACACAAAGTACAGAAACAAAGATTAGATGTTGAAGAAAAAGGTTTCTGCCTCAGGTGAGATGCTAGACTTCTGTTTTCTAACACTTAATTTCTATGACTCTCTGGCATTCTATGATTCTTTAATAATTCTATTCATGATATCATTATATATATTAATAAAATGGAATTTTATTATGTAAATTATGTTAATCAGAATTATAATCAGTTGTTCCAAATTTGCTCTCTTACATTTAATTAGCTTATTTTCTATTTTCAGGACTGAAATACTAAACAACTATTTAAATACCATAAAAATGGCACAGCTAATCCCATTCTAATTCTTGATATTGTTTAGTGCTAATCTGATATTGGAATATCATTGCTTCTTAAAGCTTAAGCTTCTGTATCTATTCCTTATACAGAAATGGGGGCTTAAATTAGGGTCAGGTCACCATTGGAGAGCATTTATGAAAATAAGAATGATTTTAAAAAGAATACAAGTAGTAAATGTTCTGAATTATTAAAGGGGGTATAGTATAATTAAGTTATATATTCAGTGTTCTTAAGAGATTTAGATTATTAAATAAATAATATTTCTGCCTAAATCACTTTCATTTCTGTAAAGATTTTTATTTTTTACTTATTTATTTATTTATAGAGCATGCACATGAACAGGGGAGAAGCAGAGGGAGAGAGAGAGAGAATCCTAAGTGGGCCCCAGGCTGCCAGTATGGAGCCTGATGGAGGGCTCGATCCCATGAACCATGAGACCATGACCTGCACCAAAAGCAAGAGTCAGAGGCTCAATTGACTGAGCCACCCAGGCACCCCTGTAATGATATTTATAGAAAAATGTTATAAGCAAAATTCTCTCAAAAGTTAATTCCTTGTTTCTTATAGATTGATTCCATAATTTCACACTCATACTTTTCAATATAACAAAATTTTAATCTTCTAACCTCTCCTAAGAATCAGCAATTTCTTTATGTCTGTGAATATAATTGTACAGCTGTAAAGCCCCTCCAGCAAGAATCAAAGATTAGTAATGTTTTTGTTCTAGTAAGCCAGTGCCCTAATTATAGGGTAAATAGTGTATATTCTAAGTCATAGTTTAGCTAGTCAGTGAAAAGAAGCTTTAATTATTACAATGTTAAACTAACTGCCATGACAAAACAGAACTTCTTCTTTCTTCCCTTTTCTTCTCTTTTAAAATGACATGGTAAGTGGCTAGTCTCACACAAATATCCAACCAATCAAAATATAGGCCATTTGACTATTACTGATGCCATTCTTACCCTTCAACCCTAGGATGGCACCACCCAAGTATTTCTCCAGATAGAGAAGGAAAAACTTTCCCTACCATACCTAGAATACCTGACAGTAGCTAGATAGATCAAAATTACTTAATGCCATAGGAGTAACATGCATTACCGTGGTGATTTTCAAATATTTATTACCAACAGATCTTTTCCTTAAAAAAAAAAATTGGGAGCTAGAAATTGAATATGTGGGGCGCCTGGGTGGCTTAGTCGGTTAAGCGTCCGACTTTCGCTTAGGTCATGATCTCACGGTTCGTGGGTTCGAGCCCCGCCTGGGGCTCTGTGCTGACTGCCAGCTCAGAG
Organism: Crocuta crocuta; assembly: GCF_008692635.1. Lineage (NCBI taxonomy): Eukaryota > Metazoa > Chordata > Mammalia > Carnivora > Hyaenidae > Crocuta > Crocuta crocuta. Next base: position 413,426 of record NW_027531905.1, on the reverse strand, counting down.
CCTGGAGCCTGTTTCAGTCTGTGACTCCCTCTCTCTCTGACCCTCCCCTGCTCATGCTCTCTCTCTCTCTCTCCTAGAAATAAATAAAACATTAAAAATTAAAAAAAAAAAAGAAATTGAATATGTAAAGTCAGAGCTACTCTGGTTGACGTGTGGGTAGAGTCCTGGAATCCCACTGGAAACCAAGCCAACTTTTCCCTACTACCCAGGAGAAGGTGCCTGAAGATCATAACACTGAGATGAGGTGGGTAGAGTGTTGGACTGGAATCAGACAGTTTGTTCCCAGCTTCCCTATAAAGTAAGAGCAACTTTGGGCAAGTCACTGAATTTGTTTGGGATTTCCTCTCCTTACCTATAAAACAGTCCTTTTACACAGTAAGGATCCAGTGAGATATTAGATGACTTTGAAAACTGTAATTTCTCATATTGATAATATCATTACAATTCAGGATACAAGGAGCTAAAGTGCAAATACCATACTGAACTCTCTGGTTCTGACCATCTCAAGTCAAGGATAGCTGTTTGGGGGTGTGCAGATGGCACAGAGTCATTCCTGTGTGTTTGTCCTTCAGCCACCGCCCTGGACAACACGGACGGATGAACTCACTTCTAACAACTACCAGTTCTCTTTCCTTAAGTGGGAAACCTTTATCTTCCTACTCTTAACTGTAGTGCCTTTACCGTCTGTTCAGTCTACCTGAGGCAGAAAGCAGCGAGGAAAAACAAAAATATATTTAGCAACACTTTATTGACTTATTCAACATGTTTATAAGAAATTCATCTTTCCTTGTTTTTGTTGGTACTAGAGTTTGTATCAGAAACTATCAGCATATGTTACATGTTATTTGCCCCATTTCACAGTTAATAAGTCTTTTTAAAAATTTTTTTTAATGTTTTATTCATTTCTGAGAGAGAGAGACAGATGAGCAGGGGAGGGTCAGAGAGAGAGGGAGATACAGAATCCGAAACATGCTCCAGGCTCTGAGCTAGCTGTCAGCACAGAGCCCGACGCGGGGCTTGAACCCACAAACTGTGAGATCATGAGAGTCGGATGCTTAACCAACTGAGCCACCCAGGCGCCCCAATAAGTCTTGACTAGTAAGGCTAAATCAAGTTTTTGGTAAACTAAGTTTTCATCTTTATTTGTTTACTATTCTATTCAATTTGAAACAAGGGTTCATTAATACACCCACAAAAATAACAGGCAGAGCACTACCTATATGAAAGCCAACTAAGTTGTATAATATGTCACGATGAATTTTTAAAATAAAAATTGGAAGGGTGCTTGGGTGGCTCAGTCGGTTAGCATCCAACTTTTGATTTTGGTTCAGGTCATGATCTTACGGTTTGTGAGTTTGAGTCCCATGTCAGGCTCTGTGCTGACAGTGTGGAACCTGCTTGGGATTCTCTCTCTTCCCACCCCATCTCTAACCATCCCCTCCCACCCTGCTCACACTCTCTCTCTCAAAATAAATAAATAAACTTAAAAAAAATAAAAATTGCACCTCAGCAAAATCCTCTATATCCTTAATCTCTTCTTTGAATGTTCTTCTCACCTTATTGCTCAATAGAAACATGACTTTTCTCCAAGGTCAGGTTTCCTGTGTGCCCCCTCTCATGTGGTGGCTGATATTTTCCCCACAGTCCTGTTCCACTGGCCTGGAGGCCAGGCCATCGTACATTCCTCTTGTTCCCCATTGTCACTTTGACACCATCCTCCCTTCACCCACCTCTCCCAGTGCTGGAGCTCAAGCCAGCAGGTCATAATCCCATTACTACTTATTGTTAGTCATCTGTTGATTACTACCTCACTCCCATTTAAGTCTTCATTATTTTTACTTCCTGGTCCACTAAAACACCGCTTTGACAATGGTTTTGTTTTAGCTGCTAGCAATGCATATATTTCTTCCCACCTTGTGGCCTTTGGGTTCCCTGAACTCTCCTCCTGGAATGATGCTCTTTACTTACTGAGGTTTTGTCATCATTAGCTGCAAACTCTCTAGAATCCCAGGGTCATGCATGCCTCTCCCTGATCAACACCTATTACCTTTCTAGCTCAGACCATCTTATACTCCAACCCAGACAATCTTTCCAACTCACCAGAACTTACAATCCATTGACTGTACCACCATTTCATAGTCCCTCCTTCCCTGATATCATTTCCCTCTCTTTACCTAGTTTTAATTTCATGGCTAATTAGTAATCACTCTCATGCACACCTTCCCTATTACCTGTTGCTCTCTACCTCCTTAGCACAAAACTGCGGCTCTGGTTGAATTCAAGTCTCCATCATCGCTACACCTGCACAAGCGCAAGTGAATGCAATTGGAGAAATACATAAAACAATCCTCACTGCTCTACTTTATTTTTCATTTAGAGAGAGAGAAAGAGGAAGAGAATACAAGTGTGTGCATTCATGCACTTGATTGGAGAAGTGCAGAGAGGGGGAAAGAGAGAATCTCAAGCAGGCTCCCTGCTCTCAGTGTAGAGCCTGTCATGTGGCTTGATCTCACGAACTGAACCGAGATCAAAAGTTGGATGCTTCATCAACTGAGCCACCCAGGTGCCCCTCACTGCTCCACTTTAAATCCACGACCACATTCCTCACGCAAACTCTAATGTAGCACACCAATTCCTTCTTCCTCTCAACCTCCTAGATTCACAAGAAGTCTATTTCATACCTTCTCACCTTTCTAGAAACCTCCATCACCTTCTTCATTCTCAGTCTATGTTAATGACCTAAGTTTCCACTGCACTCAGAAAACCTGAAGCAAAGAGCCAAAACCTTCCACAGACTCCCACTATCTTATCAGCACTCTTGTTGGCATTTGTACCTATATATTTTGCCTTAAAGCCAATCCCTCCACTTATATACTAAATCCCATTTTGTCTCACTGCACCTTCAAGAATATTCCCTCTGCTTATTGCATTAATGCTCCCTCTCTGTTGAATCACTACCTATCAGTATAAAAATACACTGTTGTTTCTTCTATCTTAAAAGAAACTTCTCTTTATGCTACTTCCTCTCCCTGTTCTACTCTGTTTTTCTGACACATTTGGAGCAAAACTCCTTGAAAGAGTTGAGGACAGTCTGTTTACTGTCCAATTTGTTTCCTTCTATTCAAACATACTCCAGTTAGCTTTACATATGCCCAACTCCACCATAACCACTCTTAGAAATGTGAACAATGTCTTCCCCACTTTGCTAAGCTCACAGGCAATTCACGGTCTTCATCCCAGCTGACCTCATTAGGGTCACTTAACAGTTAATCATTCCTGGTTATTTACATACTGTGTTCACTTGGCTTCTGAGTTATACCTCTTGGCTTTTCTCCTACTTTACAAGTCTCCACTTCTCAGTGTATTATGGTGTTCCTGATGTCTGCAGTGTATTGAAATTACTTGTTTTCACATCTTTCTTCTATTCCTCAACCCTTTTGCTAGACCATAGTCTTTATAACAGCAGAGACTAAGTATTATTATTCACCTTTTCACGAATTCCATAGTAACATACGCTGGGATTCAGGAAATGTTAACTGGAGTTTGTATTAAAACAATTTACCCTAATATTCCTGTGCCTCATGAAATCAAACTTTCCAAGAATATTCTGTATTATAAAGGAGGGTCCAATCAATTCATAAATAGTGCTTATAAAGAGCTTATCAAGAGTAATTGTCAGTGCCAGAAAACAAACTCTCCAAGTCTGAATTTATTTTATAAGGTTTTTGTCTCTGACCTTGCTACAAAGAGCCATCCCACTTCAGAATGAAGTAAGTGCAGTAATCAAATACATGTTTGATAAAAAGGATTATTTAACCACCTCAAGCCTCTGCACAGCATGTTTCATGAAATTTTACTTCAAAGAGATATTTCTCAGGTCGTCTCACAGTTTTGGGCAAGTACTGCTTCTTGACATCCTAGCCAGGTATATATCTTTTATACTCTCCCTTTGTATAACATCTTGCTTTCCATTACTTACAGTGCCCTGGAACGGATAATTGCAATTTCTGCTATCTTTTGGGAGGAATTTAACTTAAAAAAAAATCTCTTAAAGAAAACTATATAACCCAGTTTTATGTATTTTTATACAATTCTTTGATTTCTTATGTAATGATTTTAAAAATTACCTTTGTAAGCAACCATACATAGCTGATTGTAAGTGCATATAAGTCAATGATTTCTTCCCATGCACATTTTCCTGCTTTTGTTCATGTTCACTTAGCTCTGCCATTAGGTTTCCTAATTATTTTTCAGTAGGTACTTAGAATCCTAATAGTGCCTAACCTATATAATTCTTCATCCTCAACAAATTATTTTGCCACTTAATATTCACCTCTCCTCTACACCATTAATGAATGCACAGAAAATTGACCCTCATACTCATCCCTGGGAGTATGCCATCATTAACCTCTTTCTAATATGGGCAGTTTATCTCACCACCTGATGCTGTTGTTAAAAGAGCAATGTGAAGTGGAGAGACGACTAATCAACCAAAAGCATCACTCGATGCTTATTCTGTACCTACATAGTGACAGAAACTAGGAATGCATAAAAGTAGGTTAAAAACAGAAAAGCCCACGGAGCGCCTGGGTGGCTCAGTCGGTTAGGTGTCCAACTTTGGCTCAGGTCATGATCTCACGGTTCATGGGTTCGAGCCCCGCGTCGGGCTCTGTGCTGACAGCTAGCTCAGAGCCTGGAGGCTGCTTCGGATTCTGTGTCTCCCTCTCTCACTGACCCTCTCTCTCTCTCTCAGAAATAAATAAAACATTAAAAAAAAAAAAGGAACAGCCTTCTTCTCTGAGAGCTTAGGATAGAGTATGGCAAATAGCTAGAGCTAAATATTAGGACAATAAATAATTGCCAGATTGTAACTATGGCTTCAAATAATAAAGGGTAATAGCTCATAATTGGGCAGAGAATGTAGGCTCTCAGATGCATTTTCCTTAAACATCTTACAGTAGATAAAAAAGAGGTCACCATCCCAGATGAGGGAAGCACAAAAGCAAAAATACAGATGCACTGAGAGGTGGGGATAGTAAAGAGACCAAGCACTCCTCTAGTGGGCAATCATGAAATATCCATTTGGATCGATAAGATGAGGTCATCAAATTCATTTATTTTTTTTTTTTTAGACGAACAAATATAATCTGAATTCCTACAGTACTCTGTCTAGGTGTCAAGAGCAATACACAAATGAATTTGGCAGATTTTCTCCCTAAGAAAGCAGCACTGAGCTCTATGTGTGGAGGAATATGGAACCACAATGCTTGAATGGCGGTAGCTTGGTATCATCAGATTGTTATAGTTTGAATGACAGGCTTTTAAAAGGTATAGGCTATATTTATAATGACTAAGGTGTCACAGTGTTCATATATATATAAGAGATCTTAGATTCTTCCTTTACAACTTCCCTCAGGTTATTTTGTCTTTTGGTTATTGTTTTCCATTTGATTTTTATCATCTCTGACCTACTATATTAGTTTATCAAATAGATGTCTTTTTCTTTAGTCTGTCCTATAAACTGTGGCCAAATTAATTTTCTTAGAATGCAGTTCTTTATCCAAGGGACTCTTCTCCTGCAAATATTTTTGACAGGATGGACCTTGAATGTCCTGGGCATGATTTCAAGGCCTCCTTATAGTTTGAGTCCAGCCAACTTTCTCTTCTTTTACTCCTCCACTGAACTCTCTTTTCTGATCAAGTAACTCATCTACTTTCATGGCAACATTTCCTATTCTAGGTCTTTTCACATAAAATGTTTCTATCTGGGTTGCAGACTTTCTCCCAATTGCCATTTATGTGAATTCTTAGTTTCCTTTAGCTTTTGCCTAAAGGCCCTCTTCTAAGCCTCATGCTAGAAACAATTTTTCTGTTCTCAGAATTCCACATTCTCCACCAGAGTTTATACTTGTGTAATTCCTTATATTGAAGTTGGTCTTTCATGTCTTATCTTTCCATTATGTTGTAATTTTTTTCCTGCTCCCTTAAGTTTGCAGAGTGGACAGAGTGTGCATAAGACACTGATGATATCCATTAGTAAATATCTACTGAATAAGACTACTGGATGAACGTACAGTCAATCAAGATACATGCTAGAATAATGTTAGTAACTAAGAAATATAGACTTGCCTCCTGGGTCATTTGGCTTCTGGCAGGCTGATGGGGCCAAATGTCTAGGAACTTGAAAAGGAAGAACTTGGAAAATGTTCCAGTTTCCAGCAATGCTGTTAACTTTTGAACCAATCAAAACGTTATTAAGTTATAGAGACAAATAAGACTTGAAAGGGTAAGATGTTTGTCAGCTACTGTCTGAGCCGAGTAAAAGGGAGTCCCAATGGCAGACTGGAACTGGTATAGCCTAACCAGTTCCAAGTGTTAAAGTTAAATTCATTGTACATTGTGTGTGTGGTTTGATTTTGCTACATTTCACTGAAAAGTTAAGATTTGAGCAGAATAATCTGATTTATGATAATGTGCCCTCAATCTATGTGTCCAAGTGGACTGCATAATGAACTCAGCAATTTCCTCCTCCTTCCATGTAAGGGTAGTTTCCAGTATGATGAAGGACTTAATATAGATGAGAGGTTTCGAGAAGCAAATATAATCAAGTTTTAGGCAAGGAATTAATCTCAAAGCCAAAGAGATTAAAATCATGACTCTAGTCATTCATAATAACCACTTACAATTTTAGATTTCCGGGCAGAATGAGCAGGAAGATGCCGTCATTCTTCAACCTCCAAACTATCTGTCCTCAGCAGACTTTGTAGCCAACATCTTTGATTATAAAAAACTATATCACCTTGGCTTTAATGCTTAAAATGTGAAACCATCAATCTGGATACATTTGAATTCTAACTTTCACCATCTGCATGACTTTAGGCAAAATTATAAATCTCTCTGGGTCTTGAGTTAACTCACAAGTAATGGGAATAATTAATAATACTTACTTCACAGGTCAGCAGAATTAGCAGGAAGGGTGCCTGCATAGTGACCAAATCGCAAGTGGTCAAAAATAAATATTTCTTCCACAGCCACTCATATAAACAAGGAAATTCAAAGAGACAGATGAAATGATATCAAAGTACTAGCAAAAGTATGAACTTGTATTCTACTTTTTCTCATAGAATATGAGATATATATAATTCAATCTTGATTTTTTTTAAGATTGGGGGACAAAGTGTCCATATGTAGGGTGCACTTAACAACTAAAAGAGCTTAATGACTCTGAATACTAAGCTGATTAATGTAGACACTACTGTTAATATTTTAAAAATGTTTTCTAAAAAAATAAAAATGTGTTGTAAATTAACATTTTTACCCTAAAACTCCTGAGTGTCTTTAAGGCTTTATTAAATACTGTATTTGGCCACTGTTGCCAGTGATGATAGTAGTGATAATCACGTAATCACGAGATTAATTTTAAAGCAGTTTTTCTTATAAATATGTGTATTTAATTTTTATTAATATTTTAAAAAATATTTATTTATTATTGAGAGACAGAAACAGAGCATGAGAATGGGAGGGGCAGAGAGACGGGGAGACACAGAATCTGAAGCAGGCTCCAGGCTCTGAGCTGTCAGCACAGAGCCCAACATGGGGCTCGAACTCATGGACCACGAAATCATGACCTGAGCCAAAGTGGGATGCTTAACTGACTAAGCCATCCAGGTGCCCCTCTTCTAAATAATTTTAAAACTAGCATAGGGGAGGGGAAAATAATTTGACAATAAACTATTTGTAAAAAAAAAAAAAGTAGCATAAGGCATAATTATTTCAGCTAAATATCCACAGTAAATAAATTTAAATTAACATATATTTGCATTATATAGAAATCATAAAAATTAAAAATTACCTTAAATGCCACTGCTCAGAAAAACTATGAGGCATTCATTGGTTATAAATTTTAAAGAGCACAGAAAAACGGAAGGAGGGGGAGAAGACATCTCCATCCATCCTCCTTATTCTAAAGTTCCTTATCCCCAAAGTAACAAGTATTCCTACTTGTCTCTCTAAAAATGTATTTCAGAAAGAGGTGGTATTATTTATTAATTAAATTCTTTTCTATTTCACAAGAGATACACTGAATATTCTTTCAATCCTAGTGGCAAACACAATCCATGCACTTCAATTTCATAGGTTTCCGAAGCTACAAAATTATGTCATGTCAGAAAGCATAGATGACACTTAGAATGAGAGAGGTAGAAAGGAAAGATTAGGGAGTCAGGAAACCACCTTACCTCCCCAAACCACTGATTTTACTCTGCCCTAGGGTAAAACTAGTCGTTATTTCTGAGAACCAGAGAAAAACTAGTACCATCATGTTGTCATTCATTTTAGGGACTGAAGCCCATCCTTAGGAGAAAAAATTACTCTTCACAAGAATTTATTTTTCCTTTATAGTTAACACAATTTGAAATATGTTTCAGCAAATTATTTTCATTCAAGTAATCTTTTATGGATTTTTCCAAGTGGAGTTAAAAATATGTCTCCATGAAAAAGTCTCTCATTTCCATCCTTTTGTGTACACTCTTCAGTGTGCACATGATAGTCACCAAACTCGTGTGGTGCTTACCACAGTCTACCCAGTATGACCTTGGCCTGTATGTGTTCAAATAGCATTTTCCAGTAGTTCCATGTGGACAATATAGTTACTAAACAATTGTAAACTAAACATTAGTCTCTGTTACTCAGTTTTGATTATGAACCTCCAGATGATTTCACGACAGACATTGCAAGTTTTCTCAATATTTATTGGTTGACTTAAACTACACTGAAACTGCAAGTAGCAACTATCAAGCAATGATATTTCAAGGGAAAGAGTAAATAAATAATAGTCTGTAGTCACATTATTTTACTGAGACCTAACATTCTACTAAAACCCTTTCACAGTACTGCTCCCTGTCTGGGTCCTTTGTCCTCAGTTTCTCTCATCCTTACTTCCTCTGTGCTGCCCTTTTCCTCTTTTTTTTTTTAATGTTTATTTATTTACTTATTTATTTAAATTTTTAATGTTTCTTCATTTTGAGAGAGAGCACATGTGTGCGAGAGAGAGAGAGAGAGAGAGAGAGAGAGAGAGAGAGACTGATTGAGAATCCCAAGCAGTCTCCATGCAGTCAGCTCAGAGCCTGATACAGGACTCGAACTCATGAACCACAAGATCATGACCTGAGTTGAAATCAAGATTGGATGTTTAACTGACCAAGCCACGTAGGTGCCCCTGTCCTGCCCTATTCCTCTTTATTCCTTATTTGTTTATTATGGCCTTCTCATTTCTCCTGTTTTTTTCTCCTTTCTCAAGTCCGTTTTTCTCTTACAAAATCACACGCACACACATACACACACACACACACACAAGCCACACATATATGGATGCACAGTTTTATGTATATGATCTTTTCTTACCGGGATGAGGATGTAGGCTCAGTAATTTGTCTTTGCACACGTGCATGTTTAATTAAATGTTCTTTTAAAGCGTTTTGGACTTCTGCTGGGATATCAGGGGAAGTGTGGCTGATTTTTATAGCAGGCTCTACAGTTTTTAGAGCTGGCTTTTCATTTTCTTTAACTTCTTTTTTCTCTTCGGTCTCAAAGACTTCAGTAGGAGCACTTGAAATGCTCTGTGGAAGGGTACTGATGTTGGAAGTCACAGGTTTGCTCTTCCAGCAAGGCCAGCACAACTTCCAGAAGACAAAAAGTGAGACAACCAACAAAGCCAGGCCACAGAAGCTGACAACCACCGCTAACAAGCTGACTGAAATATCTGGAAAAAAATTACAATGTGAAGAAATATTAATCCATCGATAGTGTCCATACAAGAGTGGAAATGGTGAGATAATTTACATTATGGTTATTATCAATAGCTTTCTTTTTTAGAGTTTCAAAATTTACTTTTAAGTTATCTTTGAAGGGAGGGAAGATTAATAATTACTCCTAGAAATTCTCAGAGGAGCTATATGAAAAATTCCAATTGTATTTAGAAAAGGCATGATATATGCATATTACTTCCAAGAACACTACAAGGGGTCCAAGAGTTTGCAGAATGAAAGGTGGCAACTTGTAAACTGCTGTGAATTTACGAAACTTAAGAAACTTGGAAAATGCACACAATAAGGAAGGCTTCTGTTTGTTTCATCTTTTATCAAAAGATGTAAATTTCTCAGTTTCTAAGCAGGGAATCATGTCAAATATTTGTATAAAACACTTTCTGTAGTCTAAATAAGGATAACACGTTACTAACAGAGAAGAGGTACACTAGCAGCTATATTTTTAACCTCCCTAGGTCCTTTCTGATAACTTTATATGTTCCTACTTTCTCATGTCCCAAATTAATGATGTGTTATCTAAGTATCTCTAAAATATCCTTATTTCAAAGCAACCACAAATTAATATATGCTCATTATGTAAAATGATCTAAAGAAATATAGTAAAAAAAAAAGTAGGATTGAGTAAATAAATGAATGAATGAATGAATGAGAGAAAAGAAACAAATCTGTGCAGAAGAATTCCAAGCAATATACATAAATACTCTGCTCTAAAGAAGGTGGATCACAGCTCCCTACTCCTCAAGTGTGGGCTGCACATAACAACTTCCTTCTAAAGAAGACAGTATGGAAAGGGGTAAAAAGGGCAACTTTATAGTGGAGAGACCTCACCAGGTGATCAAGGTGACTATTGACAATAATGAATCATGTTAATAGTATGCATCTTTAATATGGCCCTCTACCTCTGTGGTCTTCTTTCCCAAACCCATAACCCAAGACTAATCATTAGAAATCTATATGACAAATTCCAATAGGAGGCCATTCTACAAAATATCTGACCAGCACTCTTCAACACTGCCAAGGCTGTCAAATAAAAAGACAGTCTAAAAAACTCTCATAGCCAAGAGGAGATTATGGAGGCATGATAACCAAACGTAATGTGGTATCCTAGATGGCGTCCTGGGATAGAAAAAGGATATTTAGGTAAAAACTTAAGAAATGTGAATAAAGTTTGGACTTTAAGTAGCAGTGTATCAATAGTGTTTCATTAATTAAACAAACATCCCATATTAATATAAAATATTAATAACAGGAGAAACTGGGTGTGGGATGTATGTGAACTCTGTACTATCTTCCCAATTTTTATGTAAATCTAAAGCTATTCTAAACGGTAAAGTCTGTTTTTAAAAGAGTTGATGATACCCCCTACCCACTTCCATTTTCACCTTCCTAAGATAATCAATGTTGGCAATCTGGTGTTACAGCACCCTTAGAAATTAAACAGATTTCCTGTAAAGAAAAATTGGTCTAGATGTAAATAATCTTGTAATTTTCTTCTATAACATTGCTTAGACTCAATGTAAATATGAATCCAATTTCTTTTGTTTAAAATAAAAATGTTAGGAATATGTTATAGGCTGAATTGTGTCTGTCCCATAATCCTTTTCATTTTCTTATGTTGAAATCATCACCCCCAGTTCCTCAGAATGTGGCTGTATTTGGAGATAAGGCCTTTAAATTAGTCATAAAGGCAAAATGAAGTCATTATGAATAGGCACTATTCCAGTATGACTGGTGTCCTTATAAGAGGAGATTAGGACAAAGGTACTCACAGAGAAAGACCATGTGAGGACATAGGGAGAAGGTGGCCACCTACAAGCCAATGGGAAGAGGCCTCAGAAAAAAAAAAAAAAAATCAACCCTCCTGATACCGTGATCTCAGACATCTAGTTTTCACAACTGTAAAGGAGTAAGTTTCTGTTGTTTAAGCTACCAGTCTGTGGTACTTCATTATGAAAGGCCTAGAAAACTAATAAAGAATAAATCTAATTTCCTTTAACCACTACTGGAAATTCAGGATTTCCTACCCCTCCCTAGAAGCAACCATTGATCCAGGTTTGGTGTGTATCTATCTAGCCCAAGCACTAATAAAAAGGTATCTCTTAAAGACCCATACGAATATAGAATTGTTTATATACTTAAAAATGTATAAGTGGCTTATGCATATTTCTTTCTTCAATTTGCTTTACTTTTTTACTCACTGATCCTTGGGGTGTAACTTCCTCTCACACAGCATTCCAAAATACTTCCCCATGATGGATATTATGGGATAGATTATGCCCAGTGTTTTACTATTACCACATAGCTATAATGAGTACCCTTGCCCCCTTCTTCTCATATATATTCTGAATATTTCTCTAAGGTAAATACCTAGAAATAGAATTGCAAGGTCATAGGTTATGCACGTATTTAATTTTATTAGATTCTTCCATAAGAACCCCGGAGTGTCTCTAATAAAAACATCCTAAGAGTTTATCAGTTCCTACAATCTCAGAGAAAGCTGTTATACTTTAATTTTCACTGATATGATGGGGAAATGATACTTTGTTTTAATTTACATTTTCCTGATTAGTAAGATAAAATGGTTCTATTGAAACTCCCAATTTGTAGCTAATGGAAACCTATTCAGAAATTGAAATAATTCCAGATTTTTAACGCTACTTAATTATAAGAATAAAAATTAATTTGACATGCTGTGATACATAGATATTAATATTTTCCTTCATTTTCTAGTTGCTTATTAAAGCAACCATTAAATATATTTCCCATTTATATTCAATTGATGAAGAATGTGTGATCATATATTTTGTAGTTTATTTCCACTTATTAATTTGTTCATTAGCTCCATAACTTGAGGAAAACAAAAAAATATATAAATATACTTACTATTTTTTGTAATGTTTATTTTTGAGAGAGAGAGACAGAAAGAGAGAGAGAGAGAGAAAGAACTCATGCATGTGGGGAGGGGCAGAGACAGGGAGATACAGAATCCAAAGCAGGCTCTGAGCTGTTAGCACAGAGCTTGATGATGTGGGGCCCAAATCCTTGAACCACAAGATCATGATCTGAGCTAAAGTCGGATGCTTAACCAACTGAGCCACCCAGGTACCCCTTGATTCCTAATTATTTTAAATGGAGGCATTTTACTACAATTATGGATTCATCATCTCTATGTATTTTCACCTCCATTTACATTATATTTTTCTGGATATTTTAACTCAGTTAATTTCTTCAACCCAGCTAGAGCCAAGAGCCAAGATATAAGGAAACCACAGGGCAATGTGAGGAAGAAGAAAGGATGGGGTTGGTTTTCAGTCCATAACTGAAAATGCCTCCCTTCTTACTTACGGGCATTAGAAAACTTCTACTCTACCCACAAAAATGTGATGACATTCTTCTATGCCATTTTTCCTATGTGCTAGGATTTGGCATTCATAAAGTTGTTCTCATTGTAGGAAAAAGTCCTGTGGAAATCTCTGACCCTATTTCTATTTTCCCTACTACTGATAATTTTCTTTCTAAAGTCAGTACCTGGTTCTACCATTTAGAGGACCATAAAATATTTCACCCAAACTAAATTACTTGTGAAAGTGAAAAATTGTGTTATCGGTATTGCCAGGGTAGCAGGAGGAAACCAAGTCATGTCCTGGCTATTGAGATGTATGGTCACCTTACCTCTCAGCCTAACATTCTTCCACGTCACCTCTTAGCCATCTGGGACAAATCCAAACTTTGTAAGGCATTCCCCAGGACCTTTGTGATTTGACCCCTGGGTATTGGTCAGGTTTATTCGTCTATCACTTTCCTACCTGTACTCCTTCCCCTGACCACTCATTATTCTCTTATGATTTTGTTCAGGCTGTTGTGTGCAGTTCCAATGCATTTATCTTCCTCTATTTGGCTCCCTGCAAATCTGTATTCAGCAATCAGATCCAATAGTACCTCTTTCTTGACACTCCCTGCCTCTTCCTTTCCTAAGGGCTTTGAAAGCATACCTAATCACTGTAACAATGCTATCATAAGAACTGATTGACTTATAATCCTTTACCCAAAGCTCCTGGGACATAATGTGTTTCAAAAATTATTTTCTTTTGAATATTAGAAAGGCAATTAGAAAGTACACATTATCTGGGATAACACTGAGTAACCAAACACATTGATATATCTAAAATGAAATGTATGAATCACACTGAGTGGGATCACTGAAGATTATAAGTAGCTTAATGCCAATTCATCGATATCAAAATGCTACAATTTACAAAATTATTTTGTTTTCAAGGTGTTGAGGTTTTGTAATTGTGGATAAGGGGGGGCGCCTGGGTGGCTCAGTTGGTTAAGCATCTGACTTCGGCTCAGGTCTGATCTCACTGTTTCTGCGTTCGAGCCCCACATCGGGCTCTGTGCTGACAGCTCAGAGCCTGGAGCCTGCTTCCTATTCTGTGTCTCCCTATCTATCTATCTGGCCCTCTTCCTGCTCACACTCTGAGTGTGTCTCTCTCTCTCTCAAAAATGAATAAACATTAAAAAATTTTTTAGGGGCACCTGGGTGGCTTAGTCGGTTAAGTGTCCGACTTTTGCTTGGGTCATGATCTCGCGGTTTGTGGGTTCGAGCCCCGCATCGGGCTCTGTACTGACTGCCAGCTCAGAGCCTGGAGCCTGTTTCAGTCTGTGACTCCCTTTCTCTCTGACCCTCCCCTGCTCACGCTGTCTCTCTCTCTCTCTTAGAAATTAAAAAAAATTTTTTTTTTTAAATTGTGGATAAGGGATTGTGTATTTATGCTTATTTTTTCTTCTCCAAATGTTGCCATCCTACAAATACACTCAGTCTTTGATCCTTCAGAGCAGAAACCAAATTTATTCACCTAGTTTAGTGTCTGGTATTTATCACATGGTCAAAAAATGTTTATGGAGCTACTGAATACACATTTTGGGAATTACCTGAAAAGGAACTCAAATGTCTGTGGATTTCAAGGTGGCTGGATGACTAAACCTTGAGTGATTTAGAAGGAATATGCAGAAATGAATATGGTAGAACTCCTTCTACCCAGAAAATAAAATAATATAGTTTGTACCCTGGTACAGTTTACGTCTGGGTTTAAATGTCAACTCTACCACAGAGACTTTGGACAAGTAGTTTAGATTTCAAGAGCCTCAGAAAAATAGAAGTATTTATATTTATTTCATAGGATGTTGTGAGGTTTAAGTAAATGTATATAAAGTATTTAGCATTGTAAGTTACCAAGTAAGTGCAGTGATGGGTTCTATCATTATCAACTCTTTATTTTTCTTTAAACAAGAGTACTTAGGAGAAAAGAGGCATAGTTATGGATTGAGTATGGACTGAATGGTGATTCACAGATTAGTAAGAAGAGGGGAGACTCATCTGATGACAACTGGTACCAAAAGGAGTGAATTTATTTAAAATGAACACCAACATTTCTAACTAAATATTAATGTTTCAAGAAGCTAGCAAATAACATTCCATTTTCCTATCCATATGTGCTCAGAACAACTGAGAGACGGACACATGTTCAAACAGGTAGCATTTAAAATACTAGCGGCTATCAGCTTAGGTCTATCAGAAAGTGAACTTGCTAATATGCCACTGTGAATTTAATTAGACTTGTCCATACAGTCACAAGCCTGGCTGGACCATCACTGGTATTCCCCATGAGGACTGGACCCTGTAAAATTTACTACATGGAGAAGTAGAGAATATTTGTTTCCGGAGGATATGAAGCTTATATCTCAAAGAAGGAGGAAACTGGTAAGTCATTTCTCAGAGATGGGGATGGGCCAGGATTCCTATCTTAAAGCTCCTTTCATTTAAAAACAGAGCAAAGGGGAAAAGATATTTACTCTCAATAGCAAAAAGTGAAAGAAGTTGGGATAATTAGAATTTTATCCTGAAACAATGAATTTATGAAAACAAGCTTATTGTATTTTATAGATTTTTACATTGCTTGCTATTGTAATTATAACTAATCAGTAAAAGTGATTTTATTTTAAAAATAAAAACTGTTTAATACATAGGACTTTATGACATACATTTTTTTCAACAAAATTTGTTTAGCAAAATAAAAGTATCTGACTATCAAAAGATTAAGGAAGAATCTGGGAGACCTTATATAGTAATTAAAATGTTTTAAATGATTTTTTTTTTATGACTGTGACTCAACATTTAACCCTGGAATGAAAAATGTTAAGAGTCTGGTCCTAGTTCAAAGAAAAATAAGTAGCCTCAGAAACATTTTTAAATAAAGATATTGAAATGGTCAGATATACATTTCAGAAATAACATTCTGGCTAGGGAGAAGATAAGAGTGGCGGTCAGACTAGAAGATAAACTAGTTAATGGATTATAATAGTCATTCTTAGAAGGATTATAGTGGTTCTGAATGAGGGCTGCTGAAATGAGGAGAAAAGCAGATTGAGATGACTGGGACTTGAAAGCTCCAGCTGAGTGTGAAGACTGGAGGATAAGAATGTGAATTAGTGGGAGACAAACGGGATGATGAAGTAAGGAAGACCATGTCTTCAGCTTTGGTGGTACTGAGTTTGAAGTACTGGTGGTTATGCAAGTATAAAGTTTGAGGAAGCTGTTGGTCATGCTTGACTGCAACTAAAGATGAAATTAAAAGACTTCCTTAAATAGTTAGAATCTGAATCCATGCAAGAGAAGACAAAATTTGATAGAAACCTGAGTACATCAATATTTAAAGAAAAAGAACTTGAAGGAACAGAGAGGCTATGTGCATAGAAACCTAAGAAACAGAAGTATTGAAAAAAAGAGTCAGGTCAATGTGTTTTCATTATACATTTGAGAGAGAAGGAGTGAGCAAGAGCATGAGCAGTGGGGAGGGGCAAAGGGAAAGAGAATTGTAAGCAGGCTCTATGCTCAGCATGGCGCCTGACTCAGGGCACCATTTTACAACTGTCAAATCTTGACCTGAGCCAAAATCAAGAGTCAGCCACTTAACTGATGCCCCTGGAGGAGAATATTTTAAGAAGTAATCAACAGTGTGACAATGTTAAAATAAGTTCAATTAGAACAAGTAACTACTAACATAAGTAGGTTTTAGTGAATTCAATGAGGTCAGTGAAACAGAGGCTATATTACGTAGATTAATATGGTTAAATAAATGAATAGAAGTGAGGAAGTGGATTCTATGAGAACAGATAATTCCTTCAGGAAACTGGATGTAGAAAAGGAGGAGAGAGAGAGCAATAGCTTGAGTAGCACGTGGAGGTGATGGAAGTGTTTTATAAGGATGTGCTCTACTCAAGCATGTTTTAAACCTTAAGGGAAGGAATCAGTAGACAAAAGGACAAAGAAAGTTAAGCAGAATGAACAATTAAATGGTGACATCCCATAAATGGTGACGATGGATGAATGGGGTCTGAAGCAAAGCTGAAAGGATTGCCTCACCTTTTCCTTTATAAGTAAAAGAGGATGATTCTGGAATCAGGGAAGTTTTTAGGTCTTTGGGCAGAAAGTCAAGTGGATTCTTATTTATAAGTAATATTTTCTCTCCCAAGTAGGAGTTAGGGTCAACTGCCAGCTACTTTGGTATATTTGGGAATAGCTTGGAATATTTAGATATGGTGGGGTAAGTTTGAAAATAGGAACTGTAGAGAACAGGAGAAAATTAATAGGAAAACATAGGATTTCTGTTCAGAATTGAGGGTTCTTTTGAAATTGGAAGCTAATAGAGTGATACTAGTCTGCCTGGTTTTAAAACCTCCTAAATATTCAGTTGCTCTGGTGTAGGGATCGATAAGCAGATGAATTTATCCATGAATGAGGTCTCCCTTCCCCACAGCACAGGGAGATATAATACACGTCAAAGGAGAAAGCCACTGCAATGACAAAATGATGCATCATTAAGTATGGCGCCATATCTATTGACAGAGAATTCAGAGAAGTAGAAGGGTGAAAGGACTGGAGTTTCCAAGTGAGAAAGATGAAGGCATAGGAACTTGTGGTTGGGGACTGGGAAGGTTAGGTAGAGAAAGGAACACTGGAGGAAAGGGTCAACCCCTGGGAGGCCCGGGTGATGAATATAAATGGCTTTGCTTGCCTTCTCTGCAGGGTCTTTGAAGTTACCCTTGCAATGGGCAAACTTGATGAGTAGGATCTATCTCAAATTTTCAATGTCTCTGTATAGTTAGTTAAGCAGAATCCATTATGTGACACTCATCTTATTATATTTTGGTAAGACCAAGAGTTACTTAAATTTAGATATTAGATTAGGTGCCCAGATAATCAGGTTTAAAACTGCCCAAACTCTGGTTTGATTACGTATATATGCATAACCATTGCTTTACTTATCTATCGAAATATCTCTGACTCACTTTTGCTATAAAGATCTTATTCTTTTGTTGTGTCTTAATATCTCAAAATAAAGTGACCCCGTTCTAAAAAACTTAGAAAAGACAACTCTCATCAGAAAAGGGTAAGCCCAAAAATGCTAATTCCTCAGAAACTCTGAGTAAAGCAGAACTCTGCTAAAGTCTGTATAACCAGACCATAATAACATTTGCATGGTCCTATTCACTGAGGCTTGTAAAAAGTGTTAGGTCTAATTGTCTACTACCTATGCAGATGGATATGATCACACTGAAAAGCACAGACCAATTGGCATGCTCTCCAGTCCCATCACCACTTCCTTAACTGATATTCTTATCTGTGGCTTCTGTATCGTTTTTTAAAATTTTTAAATTCTAGTTCTTTAATTTTCAAAATGTACAAAAGTATGATTTCTTGTAATTACTCAAACTTATAATTTAGTTCATTGATATTTCAAGCGTTTTGTTTCTTTGGTTTCTTTGCATTACTGCCTGAACATAGACCACGTTTATGGCATCATTCCATAGAGAAAGAAGGGGAATAAAATACAAATCAGCAACACTTTTTTTTTAAGTTTATTTATTTTGAGAGAGAGAGAAAGCACAAGTAGAGGAGGAACAGAGTGAGAGGGAAAGCGAGAGAGAATCCCAAGCAGGCTCCACACGCACAGAGCCCAATGTGGGACTCAAACCCATGAACCATGAGACCTAAGCTGAGGTCTGATGCTTAACTGACTGAGCCACTCAGGTGCCCCAAATCAACAACTCTTATTCAAAGAAAGCTGAGGAAAACTGTTTCTAAGATAAAAATTTGGAATTCTCTTTTAAGTTAACCATTTTATCCTATTCAGATGGTATTATGGTTAATCCTTAAACAACACGGGGGTTAGAGGCACAACCTCTATCCATTTGAAACTGCCATATAACTTTTGACTCCCCCCAAACTTAATATTCTTACAATAAAGTTGGAAAAGTAAAATGTTATTAAGTAAATTATAAAGAAGAGAAAATACATTTAGAGTACTGTACTATGAAAAATATGCATATAAGTAGATCTACACAGTTGAATCCTGTGTTGTTCAAGGGTCACTGTGCTACTATACTAGGGCATAAGTCTGATTTCTATAAGAAGAGGCTAAATTAACAATGACTTAAACAAGGAAGAAGTTTATTTCTCTCTCATGTGGTTTAACTATCCCAGCATAAGCAGGCCAGGGCATACACATCAGTTTCAAATTGTCTAGAGTCCTCGTTTTTTTATATTTTGTGCTTTGTTATTCAAAGGTTTTTGCCTTCTCCTTAATGTCAAGATGGCAAGCTACCACGCCCATGTCCCAGGCAGTTGGGTGGCAGAATACCAAGGGGAAAGGCAAGATGAGAGTTTGTCCTTTAATTTTAAGGGCACAGCCTAGAAGTAGTACACATCACTGCCACTAACATTCTGATGGTCAGATTTAGTCATGTGGCTGCAGCAAATCATAAAGAAAGCTGAGAAAAGTTGTTATTTTTAAATTTAAGAAAATTAAATTATTTTAATGCTGCTACATACCTAAATAAAAATAAAGGATTCTGATACTGTGAAGTAAAAGGAGGGAAATGAATGAATACTTGGAAACAACTAGCAGTCTCTTAATCTATAAATCCAATACATAATCAATCAGCATTATCCTTTAAACAAAGCCTCTTATAATTTCCATTTTCACAGTACTGATTTGTTTTCTTGAATTTCAGTCAATGATTAAAAGCTTCATATTAATACTATATTTAATTGATTAAAAAAAGCATATTTTAAAACATTTACATTTTCTAAAATCAGAATATATTTTTGTATAAATGGCCTATTAAAATTAAAATGACTAATAGTCAGGAAGTAAGTATGTCATAATTTTCTCTGTGCATATGCAAAGGCATCAATATAGAAAGCAATAGAATGAGTCCAAGTGGCTTGAAAGAAAACAGTGGAGAAAACAGTAAAGCCTAGCAATAATCCTTACAAGACAAACTTTTTTGGGGGATAGGTGGAGAAGGGAGTGAGTCAGTGAGTTTTCCAACTAACATTGCACATTGTACAGGTAGCTTAGAGCACAACACCAAATGACCTTTATATTTTTTATGAATTATTTTAAGGAAAAAAAATTAACCATTAACACCTCTGACAGCACTTTTGATGGCACAGAGCCCAATAATGAGTGGGAAGACCATGGTATCACCAATTCTGAAAGATCAAAAAGCCATTCAGAAGAATCATGCTCAACTTTAAACTTATTTTAACCCATTTGTGTCTTTTACTTTTTCTGTTTGTTCAAGAGTAGCATATGATTTTAACAATTTATGTCTGTGATAAAGTATCAAGTTATAATTTAACTAGCAACATTTTCTTAATAATGGTGCATCTTATAATCAATAGCATCTCAGGTTCAATCACATATGGTATTCAATATGGTATAAAAGTATCCAAACTTATAAAAAAATCTTTGCATATGTCCATAATTGAGTACATAATTTATGATCTGTGATTATTAATTCTACATGTACATGAATTTGAACTATGCACAGCATTTAATTAATGGTACAAGGACATTTTATTTTTTTAACTTTATTTATTTTGAGAGAGGGAGTGCACATGTGTGCACATGCACCAGCCGGGGAGAGGCAGAGAGAGAGGATCCCAAACAGGCTTGGCCCTGCCAGTGCAGAGCCTGATGCGGGACTCATGGTTTGTGAGATCTTGGCCTGAGCCAAAATCAAGGGTGAGGCACTTAACTGAAGGAGCCATCCAGGCCCCATACTATGAATACATTTTAATGTCTGGCCCAGTGGCTTTTACCTGACTGTTCAATAAATATCTGTGGAATAAAAGCAGAATGCTAAAACCACCTCTCAGATACAGTTACAATTCATATTGTAACATATTAGAAATGATAATAGCATAATATTGTTTTGTCCATTATCCCTATAAATCTATGACTATTGAAACAGAATTAAAGGAATAATAAAAACTGTAAACTGGCATCCTCACTGTTTAATTAAAATAATTTTGCAGTACGAACAAATTCTCATTTATAAGGTTTTTTAAATTGACTGTAATGTTCTCTATTCGATAACAGAATGTTAAAACAGTAGATCATAACACATTTCAAGATCCACCTGGATGAAAAATAAAGTTACTATCAGTCCCTCCCACCTTCATCATTCTACCCTTCTACCTCTGAGGCATCACTGCACAACTTTTTGATTTTATGTATACATATACATTACTTGTATGTGTGTGTGTGTGTGTGTGTGTGTATAGCTTTATCTTCTGACAGTCTACCTAAGCCATCTTGATGTCAGCTTTTACAGTGTCAGTGGTTAATTAGGATATTTAAAATGATAAGGAGAAAGAAAACTATTAGACAATAACAAGAAGCCATCCCTTCAGTCAGGGATTGTTTCTAAACTTGGCCAGTGCTGGATATTCCATCAACAGAGAAAGTCAGTATTGTGCAAATTAGAAACAAGCAGCATAATTTATTGACCTTTAATAATAACACTTCCTATTAGGAGGTCTAGTTTTCTTTGACATCATAGCACTGAATTTTAATAATGATACATATCGATTATTAAATATACGTATCCAAAATATGGTAGGAAAATAAAGCAAAAATAAGTTTTAATGTATTATTTTTCTAATTACAAAGTAACAAAAATAATTTAACCAGAAATTTAGTATCTGTTTTCATTATAGGGTTATTTACAGATATATAGAAGGAGCTATATTTTTAATTATATTAGTTCAAAGTTGTGCATTTATTTCTTTTTTAAGTTGTGCATTTCAAACACACTATAAAATCTTTTACATGATTTTACTTTTCAAATAAATCAATTACATTTAGCTAAGCATTCATGAATTAACACTCATGTACACTTAATTATTTGCATGCATGTACTCAAGTAAGAAAAATAAAGAATGTTGTGTCTTGTATGACAGAATATCTAATAAAAAGAAATTTTGGAATCTGGGTCATAATTACACACTGAGCAATCTTATTAATACCTTCCAATATATTAATTATAGTCAATAATATAATGACAGTTGAGACTATTTTTACAAACATTTGTTACAGTGCCCCATGGCACCAAGGATGCCCCCCAGAAATCTTCCTATGCTTACTTTTTATTGAACCTAAGGAACCCTGGGCTTTATCCTAGCTGTTTCATTAACTAGCTGTGATTTGAGGGAAAGTTAGCAACTTCCCCTGCCTTTGTTTTCAACACTGCAAAATAATGACTTCTAGTTCTAACTGGTATGACTAATAGGCATTTGAAAAAAAGATACGATTATCTTCCCCATGCTAGTTTCTACTTAAGCAAACAGGCTTTCTTTTACTATTATAAATTTATATTTTAAGTAGATATTCCCACTTTTCTAGAACTTCCATAAACTTAATACATTTATCACACAACACTTACAAATTTAGCCACTGGATCATAGCTCTACCTGAACACTCTGTGGGAAGTCAACAGATATCCATATGATGTTCAGTTGCTTTTTCAGGAGTATTTTGCTCAGATTCTAGGTTTTAAATGTCTCAAATGCTCTAATTTCTGCTATTATCGTAACATAATTTGCATGCCTATCAACATACTGGATACTGGAGACACACAGATACAAATAAATACAATTTAGTTTCAAAGGGATTTGGAAATTATTAAATAGCACTCATCATTTTACAAATAAGGAAATACAAAGATACAAATAAATATAATTTAGTTGGATACTGGAGACACACAGATACAAATAAATATAATTTAGTTTCAAAGGGATTTGGAAATTATTAAATAACACTCATCATTTTACAAATAAGGAAACTGGCTTCTTGAGGATGAATTCATTAATTCATTCTTTCATTGATTCGACAAATATTTATTAAGACTCCAACAGGAGCCACAGATTTTTCTAGGCACTGAGAATAAACAGGAAACAAACCACTGCTCTCAAAGAGCTTATATTCTACTGACTTAATGTACGCATCAGGAAGAACACAAGTGTATTTTCAAAATATAGACAATTTTAATTGGCATTAGAGATTCCAATAAACATTTGTGATAATGTTTCTCTTATGCCAGAATTTTGTAAAAAAGAAATCTTGTAAATGAATGTAGATGCATTCCATATAATGACTATTTTTTTCACAAAAGAAAATGATAAGTTTTAAAGAAAATGGGATTTGAATGAACTTGACAGCTATAGATCTTGTATATAAAATCATTCTTGTAAGAATTGGATTTCAGAGATTCACAGTTCATATAAAGAGGAAATATAGGGGTCCCTGGGTGGCTCAGTCGGTTAAGTGTCTTACTCTTGGTTTCGGCTCAGGTCATGATCTCATGGTTGGTGAGTTTGAACCTTGCATTGGACTCTGTGCTGGCGGTGCTCAACCTGCTTGGGATTTTCTGTCCGTCTCTCTCTCTCTGCCCCTCCCCACCTCTCTCTCTCTCTCTCTCTCTCTCCTTCTGCTCCTCCCCACCTCTCTCCCTCTCTCTCAAAATAAATAAACTTAAACATTTTTTAGGAAAGAGGAAATATAGATTTTAATTTGTCTTAAGAAAAAAGATGAAAGCAAAACAAATCACATCAATATTGTCAAAATACTGATATCTCAAAATTAAGAAAAATAAATGTTTGCTGAAACTGACTTGGCCTTTGAAGGTAGTTGTTCGTTTCCCTTTGGAGCAAATGAGACCAAGCATAATATGTATTGACGATCATGAGACTTTCTTGATCGGAGTGACATTCTTATTGGAAGGACAATGTGGAAGAAGGAAAAACGTCCTTTCCTACATCCTTCTTCATATATGGGCCTATCTGAATTCATTGTGGTTCAATTACTTTCTCAGACCTTCAAGTCTTGGGAAAAATTTCCACTATACTTCTAAATTGTTACTCTTTATACAATCATTAGAATGTGTAAAACTCATGTGTAGTTATACCAGAATTATAAATTAATTAAGTAATCATTTGGTTTGTGTCTGTACAGAAAAACCTTTGAAACACTCTTATTCATTTTAAGCCCTTTTCATAGACTTACCATCTCAGAGGAGAATCACACTGTAATTTTAAAAATCCCACTTAGCGATCTCTTTTATTAGTCAAGTAACTTCAAAGGAATTCTTTGCTATGTACCTACTGATCCCCACATCTACGAAATTGAGGAACACACACAGAAATTTAGAAAAAAAATGTTTAAACTTTTATTTTAGAATTGTTAGTCCCAAATTAAAAGTACTAAAATGCAAAATTAAAACAATGATGAATTAAAAGTTTGTTGAAAATATTTAAATTAAGGTTAGGTCTATACAATTGTGGTGTGACTGTGTGCTTCAGTGGATTTGATTAGCTCTGTTTATAAGGTCTGCCTTTTAAGCAACATACTTCCCTAAAACTTCATAAGCATTTGGATATGGAGCAGCAATTAAGGACTGATGAGAAATGAACCCAAATGCAGTTTGAAAACCATTAAGTGTATTGCCATGGTATATCTGAAAAATAACATTTTAGGCTGAAATTGTTTTGTATTTTCCCGAAGTATTAAATCATATTGTGAATGAAGATGAATTTAGTTGGTGACATGTCTTTTGGGGGTGGGGAGAATCAGTGGTAAAGAGAGGTCAAACATTTGATTTTCTAAAAGTTACACATGATGAACTTTTTAGTGTACTAGTAATGTTAACATCAATAGTGTCTCTAATAATATTCCAAAAGAGTAAATTAATTAGGGTTGGCAGATTCAGTCTAACTCTTCACCAATTTTACGAAAATATGGGATTAGTGAACTTGATTGGTAGATCCTTAATAGCACTGCTGACACTTCTGCTACTGCTGTTAAAGAGGATGGTGAAGGCTGCTCTTTATTGGAACTTAAAACACCGGTAGGAGAGTATCTTATTTATATGTGTGATTCATAAGTTCTTTAATGTAGAATGACTTTAATTTGGATTACCGGAATTTCTCCCCCTCTACTCCTATGTGAAGGAATCTAAAAATATACACAATCTGGAAGCCTGTAATTGTCACTGCACCCTTTGAATAACTGACACCATATGGGCAGTGCTGATTAACATTAAAGTAAATAATCACTGTACCATTCAATGTCAATGTCCTCCTACCAATAATGTGTTGCCTAGTCAACAAACAGTGAGTAGAAGGATCACCTACTAGAAGTGTTTTTATTTCGGGGCCTAGAATAAAGGGCACAGCTGCTAAGTTAAATGAAAATCGACTTTAAAGAACAATGTGAAGCTGAGTGGCTAATTGATATAAAGATTCAGGGAGTAATATTTGAATCCACTTCACAGATATCTATTGATATTGGGAGTTTATCTGTGGCTTAAAGTATTTTATTTCTAGTTGTTGCATAGATTTACAAAAGGAAAATGTAAAGAAATCTTGTGCATCTTTAGATCTCATATACAACCTAACAGAATGTTTTCTTTAGTGGTAGCCACTCAAAATATATTCATATGTTAAAGAAAATATTGCACCTGAATAGTATATATTTTCCCTTAACAGGAGAAAATATCCATGTAATTGTTTTAGACTAATTTTTCCCCAATTTTTCTTTCTAAGGGAAAGGCCAAAAGGAATGGGAACTATGACTACCTCTTGTGTGCTTAGGAGATGCTCAAACCCTTTCTGTAATTCATATATTGTGATTTACCTTAAGTTTATATGGTTGTGTATTTAGAAAGATTTATAAGCTAGTAACTGTTTTTCAGCTGCACAACTTTTCCTCATTTCTAGTCAATCTGAGAACCAGGAGACCACCCCTTGGTGTATGATCACAAACAGATGATCGCAGCATCAACGGTTAAATGGCCAAATTATAGGTCTTTAAATACTGTAATTTCTTCCACTATACCCCCTCCTCTGCCTTTATCTTTCCCATGTCTATCGCTAAAGACGTGTCAGAAGAGTTTATCCAGTCACCACAGAGGACTTTTAAGGTCACACTATTTTGGGTCTTTACCTCATGCTTAGCAACCACACACGTGACACGCACATACACCATGTTCACCCAGTTTCCTTCCGCTAATAGTTGTTTGATACACTCGTCGGAATTTAACACCTACTGAACACGTGAAAAAGACTGTTGTGTTTGTGCACAAAATGTCGCAGCGTCCAGCATGAGGACAGCACCAACCGTGTGTCATACCGCCATACCGCTCCAGGGTCCAAGTAGCAGCATCTCTCAGGTTCTGCCCACCGCAGGCAGAAAAGCAGCCTCTCTCGGTTCCTGTTGCCACCATCAGAGAATCTGAAAACCCTGCAGGCAGTGCGTTTAAATACTGGTAGGGAAAAGCTAAAGCACATCTATCCCCATCTCCTTTTCCTCTCCCTTTTCTTTGGTCGTGGTGGGCGGGAGATTCACTCAGTGCGCCTTCCTGGCCTCCTTCCCAGCCCGCAGGGCTGCGGGCATCTCACCTGTTGCCCTGGCTGCCCTCAACCCACGAAGCCCCGTCGCGAGGACAGCATGACGGGAAAGCAAAGGGAAAGAAACACGACCTACAGAAGAGAGGGCAGGCTTCCAGCCCGTTGCCGAAGATCCCGAAAGCAGCGTTTGCTGGTCTCCCAAAGCAACAAGTGACCGTCACCGGGGACTCTCGAAACCACGCGGCCCGCAAGTCTGGAGTCCGTCTCGCTCGTGTGAACGGACGACGGGCTGCACTAACCAGACACTGCGCAGGTGGCTAAACCCTCTCCGCAAGAGGGACCAAACACGAGTTCCGACACGGTTTGCCCCACCCTCCGAGAAAAACCTGCCACCCGAGGCTTCTTTCCACGTCCAGATTTCTGAGGGTCGCGGTCCTTCTCCTTCCCACCCCATTTCTTCCCAAGTTTCCTAAACGGAGAGAGAGGATGCCTGTGCGTTGGGGTGTGTCTGTCTGAGCGCATGTGTGTAGCAAGGATTTAGGATCTTTTCTCTTTTTCCACTTTATATGTAGCCGGAGCCTTAGTTGTCGACTCAAAAAAAAAAAAAAAAATAATAATAATAATCCCTGTTTCGCCAACGTTGTCAGGAAACCCTCCAAAATCACATTTAATGAGGGGCTTGGACACTATCAAAAGCTCGACAGGTCGCAGGCGCGAGTTACCCACCCGGGAACCTTGCTGCGCCCCGAGGCCAAGGCGACCCTAACTGCAAGGCTGTTTTCGCGTCCGAGCAGGGACTCCGCGGCGGGGCCCCNAAGGCGCGGCGTCCCACGGGCGCCCTGGCGCCGCGCGGGGTCCCGGCCGAGCGCGCGGGCGCGAGACCCCCTCCCCGGTTACCTGTGCTGCTTGCGCCCTGGCCGCCGCGGTCCGGGGGGAAGATGCCCGAGCACTTCTCCCACTCCACCTGGCCCGCGAAGCACAGCTCGGTGACGATGTGCAGCGCCTTCTGGCACAGGCTGCTCACTCCGTCTTCCTTGTGGAAACTCATCGTCTGGCCTCTTTCGCCCCCGGCANGACCCCGGTTTAGGCTGGAGGTGCACGATGCAACGGGGCGAGGGATAGAGAAATCTCCGTTTTTATCCGTCCGCCCCCGCCCGCACCTCAGTCTCCTGACCAACTTGACTCCATGTGTGCAGCTCTCGGTGCTCCATCTGGTTTCACTTTTCTGAAAAGTCGTTACAACTGAAGACAAACTTAAAAAGTTACATTTGAAAAATGAATAAGTGAATAATCAAGCCAGACGTCTATAGAGAAAAGGAAGTGTGCCTGGAAAGCATGTTTAAAATGATTTCTAATGATGATGGTTTAGATACGAAATTTAATTCGAGCGTTCTTTTTATTGCTGTTACTGAAATTCACCGTAAGATGCATTTCCTATCTACCCAATTCGGTTTTTCCTTATGCATAAATACTATGAATAGGCAGATTTCAATTTATTGCCTTTGATTTTTTTTCTAATTCTCTTAGGTATTTCACAAAACGAAATGTTATTTTATTAATATTCACTGTCGATGAATTCATAATTGGCAATCGAGAATTCACAACTTCTTTATCGCTTCTGCACTGAAATCCTAAAAACAACAAGACATGGATTTAAAAGGGGAGAGGGGTTAAGTTCAAATCTGTCACACACACCTGTGCTTAACCTTGAAGAAATTGCTTTCAGATCCGTCTTTCAATCTGTAAAATGAAAGCTTGCGGCTCTTCTGTTGTAACCCTTCTCTAACGCAAACGGGTGAAAATCACTCACGGAGCTACAACTACAAAATAGTGCTAATAAGTATGTGCCACAAGTTATAGTAAATGGGTTTACATTTACTATAAATGGGTTTCATTGTTTTGAGGCAGAGTTGATTTCAGATATAACCTGAAGATTGATTTAACCTTTAGCAGGTGAGGATTCTTTATTTTTGAAGTGGAATATCCTGACCTTGTTACCATATTTATACTTCAGAATAAGTAATCTTACTTTAAACTACTAGACAGTTTATGGTAAATCATTTCCTGCATAAGGACACTATGGTGAATTTACTATAAATACTAGGCGTAGAATCCCAGTAGATAAGCATTCATTAGTTGAATCATTCTGACCTGATTCATAGGACAATTGGTATAGCTAGCAGTATTT
Organism: Crocuta crocuta; assembly: GCF_008692635.1. Lineage (NCBI taxonomy): Eukaryota > Metazoa > Chordata > Mammalia > Carnivora > Hyaenidae > Crocuta > Crocuta crocuta. The sequence goes on along the minus strand of NW_027531905.1, from coordinate 384,655 downwards.
TTATCATGAATCAAGACAAACTAAAATCTGAAGGTTTCATTTGCTTTTTGTTTTTATGCACATTGATTTGGATGGTTTTTAGATAAGACTGACTATTTCAAAATAATTTCACTGTCAAAAAATATTGAATATCTACTGTATGATTGAAGCAATGTAAACACACTTTAATAAGGCTCCTTTCAGTTGTCCTTGCCTCTCAGCCCTCCACAGTCTAGACAGACTCCTATAAAACTACCTGCAATGCACTGCTGTGCGTTCATATTTACTGTATGAACAAACTGTTATGTGGGAGTCCAAATGAGTAATTTAGCTCTATAGTACTTACACACTCTAATAGTGTGAGTGGAGTAAAGCAGATCTCTCTCATGACCCTCTTCTGTTTGATTTCAGTGCTCAATATTATTAGGTAAACAAACTCTGAAAAGAACTTTCCCTGTATTTGTTTATCCTGTTCCTGGCCTGTTGGTACTCTTCACGGTATTTCCACAACAGGCAGAGTGAAGTTCGCCATGTGTTCATTTTTCTCAGTTTATTTGTCTGAAATATCTTTGCTTTCATCTAAATATCCTAAGGTTTTGCTTTTTTTCTTTGATCTTTAGACCATCTGAGACAGCTCATTAGCAGATGAATCAAACCAGTTTTTTTCTTGTCACTTATTAACAGCTCCCTTAAGAAGTGTGGGGAATGTAGACACTGCATTCAAGGTCATTGTTTTCAATGCTGAAGGATAAGATGACAAGAATTTCAATTCACAATCTTTAAAAACTTTTTGCCAGGGGCGCCTGGGTGGCTTAGTCGGTTAAGCGTCCGACTTTCTCTTAGGTCATGATCTCGCGGTTCGTGGGTTCGAGCCCCACGTCGGGCTCTGGGCTGACTGCCAGCTCAGAGCCTGGAGCCTGTTTCAGAGTCTGTATCTCCCTCCCTCTCTGACTCTCCCCTGCTCACGCTGTCTCTCTCTCTCTATCCTAGAAATAAATAAAAATAAAAAAAATAAAAAAAAAACTTTTTGCCAACTATTTCAACCAACAAGAGCTTACCCATCATGTAAACCAAGCAATACAGATTTGTATTTAGTTCCTCACCCATACTCTGAGGGAGTTGCTGAACAGTAAAGGAGGGGAGAGCAAGTTAGATTGATTTTACGAAGCACCAGTTGCTATACTAAGCGATATATAGGCATTGGTACTCAAAAAATACAGGCAGGTCTCTGATACAGCTTCCTTCTGAAGGATCACTGCATTAAGACAAGGAGGAATTGGTGTAGAGGTGAACAGAAGCGCTCGGGGCTCAAGCCATCCTCTTTCAGGGGTAATTCTGGAGGGTCAATACTGTGATTTATCAGCGTGTTCAATCCTCTTCCATTTCTTTCTTTTCTCCTTTCCCATGGCTTTCAAAATCTGGAGGGGAGGGAGTTATCTTCTCAGGTAGAGATCTCCCTAAGTAAGGAGAATCTAGAGGGCGCCTGAGTGGCTCAGTTAAGTGTCAGACTTTCAAGCATCAGTTAAGCGTCAGACAGTTCTTGAGTTCAAGCTCCATGTCAGGCTCTGTGCTGACAGCTCAGAGCCTGGAGCCTGCTTCAGATTCTATGTCTCCCTCTCTCTCTGCCCCTTCCCCATTTGTTCTCTGTCTCTCAGAAATAAATAAACATTAAAAATATTTTTAAGTGAGGGGAATCTGGTAATCATTCCTGCAACTAGAATTTCAAATATTACTTGACCCCCATGAAAGGCACTAAGAAGGTGGATAAATGAGGAAAAGTCAGAACAGCTGAGCCCAGTCTGAATGAAGATCAGAGACAATTATGAAATTGTAACTTACCTAAAGCTCTCCTACCTTACTTTTTTCTGTGTTCTACAACTCCCATCATATGAGCCCAATTCTCATCGCCTGTACATCTTTGGGCTCCTATATTCCTTAAGTTGAAGAGAGGCATCACAACTCACTCCCAACTGGAAATATGACCCCAAGCTTCTGCTTTGCATGGATGGGTATTGCTACTGAGAAGTCTATTTCTATTCTGACTCCAGATCCTTTGATCAGCCTGGTTCATCTCTCCGGAAGGTTTGGTGCCTTCTCTCTTTCCGCTGTGTGCACTTTGTTCATTCATCCTGATGGATACTCAGTGAGCACTTCAAACAGACTCAGTTTTGAATCCTTCAATTTTGAGAAATTCTATTGATTTATTTCTTCTATAATTCTCTTCCTTCTGTTTTTCTGTGTAGTCCCTCTCTGGAACTCTTTTTTGTTGAATTTTTGGTCACCAAGATTGAATCTCTAATTTTCCTTTCTCTTCAATACTCCATCTCTACTGCCCCCTACTTCTTGTGCTCTAACATTTTTAGGAGATTTCCTGGACTTTCTCTTCTGAGCCTTCTGTCAAATCACAATTTCAACTGTTGTAGTTTAAAGATATGCATACTTTTTTGCTTATTAATTATTCTTGTTTCTTATTTCATGCATACTATAATCTATGCTTATTTATCTGAACATATTAATTATATATATTTTAACTCTCCCACCCCTGCTTCTGTTTTGTGTCTTTTTTCTCCAAATAACTTGTTGTTGTCGTTTTTCATGTCTTAAGATTTTCTTAGATGTTTGCTTATCTGAATAATTACATTTAAATACTCACCAATAAGATATGGAGTTGAAGCTCCTGGTATAATTAGTAAGGCTTCAAAACAGAGTTTTCACTGCTGGGTGATTCAAGGTATTTTGAACTGGAGCACCCCCAAATATCAGAGAGGGACTATCTAATCTTTTACTAGGGGTGCAGGACAATAATTAAAGTCTACATGCTTTTATTTTCCAATCTGGGGCCTCTCAGGGTTCTGCCCTCTTATAGTTCTGGGGCCTGAGGTCTGGAGACTTTCCTATCTCTAGGGAAAAACTACTTGCCAGTTTGGGGAAGAGTAATCACCTGACCACAAGAGCTGTGTGGATGGAGACTTGAGCCTTGAGACACTTAAGAGTGACACTCCTAGGGTATCTGGGTTGCTCGGTTAATTAAACATCTGACTTCGGCTTAGGTCATGATCTCACAGTTCGTGGGTTTGAGCCCTACGTCAGATTCTGTGCTGACAGCTCAGAACCTGGAGCCTGCTTCAGGTTGTGTGTCTCCCTCTCTCTTTTTCTCTGCCCTCCCTGCTTATTCTCTCTCTTTCTCTCTCAAACTCAAATACATTAAAAAAAAAAAAAAAGAGTGACACTCACTCTTTTTTTAGCTTTCAATCTTAATGCCATCTTCTGTGGAATCAGTACAACATGCCTCCATTTCTGAGTTCTTCTGAGGTGAGGCTCCAGCTTCTCCTTGCTCTCTGTCTCTGGATGTTTCAGCTTCCTCTGCTCAGTAAGGCTGTTACTACTCCTTCACCGCTTCCATCTGGTGAACCCTTTACATCTTCTGCCCTTGCATCATCTCCTGTGTCCTTTCTTATTCCTTCTGTCCTTTTGCACTTATAGCTTTTTATTCCAATATTATCATTTCAGTGTCTTTTCAGGAGTGGCAGGAACACATCTATTTAAAGATTGTTTTACATGTTTATTTTTAATTTTGAGTGAGAGAGAGAGAAAGAGAGAGAAATGAAGGCAGAGGGAGAAATAGAGGGGCAGAGAGAATCCCAAGCAGGCTCCATGCCGTCAGTGCAGAGCCCAACACGGGGCTCAGTCCCACAAACTGTGAGATTATTACCTGAGCTGAAATCAAGAGTCTGAAGCTTAACCAACTGAGCCACCCAGGAGTCTCCATCATGTGTAAATGTTTAAAAAGGCAATTCTGATTTGGGTCCCTTCCAGTGCCTTCCCCCTTGTGCTTCAGATACATTGAATACTTTGAATGTGTCCTGGCCTCTGCCTAGAGCTCTATGTGGCCTGGCCTCTGCCTAGAGCTCTACGTGGCCTGGCCTCTGCCTAGTTTCTTTGTTCTTCTCTGAATTCTTTGACTCATCCTTTGTTTTCATTCTATTTCTCCTTTGTAGCACATAACATAATTTAAATAATTAATTTGATATAAACTGGTAGGTAGAGAGCCTTCCCTCCTTCTTTACTGCTCTTTTCTAAGAGCCTTCACTCTGCCACCAGTAATAGTCACTCAATAATATTTGCTGAATAAATTAATGTATGTCTTTTGTTAACCCTCTTTCTCTCTAGTTATCAGAAATAAAACCCTTTATTTACTTTTATTACCCTGAAGAAATACCGGGGTATAGTAGAAACTGATAAAGTTCCATTCCCAAAGGAGTTAGGGGAAGAGGGAGGAGAAGGAAGAGTGAGTGGTAGTAGTCCTTCAAGAAGGAAGAAGATGGTCATTTGTACCTTAGGAACAGACACTAACTCTTGAATACCTACTTTGTGCCCGGTCTGTTTTATATATTATATTTATGGCTTAATAATTACAGTGATAGTTTTTGTTTGATATGTAAGCTGTATAAAATGAAATACTTTGTAAGCTGATTGTTATGGTAACTCTTAGGTTAACTCATTTAGAACAGTGATAGGTATAGTACTTAGCTTCGTACGTACATTAACTTACTTAAATCTTATAACAAACTTGTGAGATAGGTACGATTATGTTCTCATTTAATAGGTAAGAAAACTTAACCCATGGGGGTGCCTGAGAGTCTCAGTTGGTTAAGTGTCCGACTCTTGATTTTGGCTTAGGTCATGATCTCGAGGTTTGTAGGATTGAGCCCTGTGTGGGGCTCTGTGCTGACAGTACAGAGCCTGCTTGGGATTCTCTCTCTCCCTCTCTCTTTGCCATTCCCCTACTTGCATTCTCTCTCTTTCTGTCTAAGAAATGTAAATAAACTTGAAAAAAAAATGAGCCACAGAGTGGTTAAGTAGACTTTCTTAGGCTATAGAGCTGTTTGTAGTAGAGCCTGGATATGGACTAAGGCCTTAAGGTTGCAGAATTTAGGTTCTTAGCTATTGTAGTATGCTTCTTATCTATCCTCCTGACATGGTTGTAGGGCAGGCAGAATGTGATTAAAGGGCTATTCAGTCAGACAGGTGTAATTGATAAAAGTATATAATTATAAAATTATGATCTTTATTTATTTCACGTTAATGATCAGTCCCTGCCCCAATAGTTATGCCATTTAAGAGGTTATAATGCATTTTGTCATATTCTTCATCTCTCTCATATAATTAAATAAGCATATAGACAGACATGTGTATATATAGATGCTATTCTGTCATTCTCTATTTTCCAAAAAGGTGCAGTTTTTACCCAATTGTAATGACAATCTCTCTAGTTCACTTGGGTAGCCTTAACTAATTATTTTAAGTGGCTATTAATTATTCAATATATACCAATGATTTATTCAACTATTTCCCCACTGATAGGAGTCTACTTCACTTTTAGTTATTTACCACTGTGGATCTCTGTACAGAGTGTAGTATATATTGTAGTAGTCTATACTGCACGTTGTAGTAAACTGCCTTGTAATATTTACTTACATACTGAGGATTTTATTTATTTGATCTAGATTCCCAAGGAAGAGAATTCTGATATACGAAATCACAGTTCTACTAGAAATATATACAATATAATTTTTTGATCGCTTGCTTACAAAAATAGATGTTACAAATTTTTGCTACTATTTTGTGTGAAATATTTCAGACTTCACTAAAAATCATGAATTAAATGGTCATATTTTTATCTATATACTAATTTTATATATGTATATAAATTAAGTTAAAATTAAAATTTTTACATATTTATAGTAAAACCTTGGATTGCAAGTAACTTGTTCTATGTGTATTTGGAAAGACAAGCAAGCATTTCTAATAAATTTTAACTTGACAAATGAATGATGTCTTATAATACTAGTAATACGTGATGCCAAACATCAATGATCACAACTGAGCCAGTGGTTCTTCTGTCTGTCTGTCTCTTTCTCTCTTGCTGGGGGATTGTGGGTAATCTTCTCCCATACTCAGATGCTTGGTCTCAGGTTGTGATGTTTGGCAGAAATCAGTGATGTTTTAGAACGTGAGAAGTTTCCCACACCTGGCACTAGTGTATTTTCTATCACTTTTCAAAGCACTTATGGACAGTCTTTTCCTTTTCCATACAAGAGTAAGCTTAAGCATGCTTTGCTTCATTCTAAGTCATTGGATAGGTTCCTTGATAAAATTGCATGAAAATAAAAAGACTTCATTAAGCCAATAGACAGCAGTGATTCTGTTAGTGATAGTGAAAGTTGTACTACACAGTCCTACACAATAACCCTCCTCTTTCTTGTCTCCCTCACACCAGCTATGAAGGTTTTCAAAGGTAACTGCAACTTAACTTGTTTATTTTTTTATATTTTGTGTTTTATTTATTATTTTGTATTATATTGTAATAACTTTTATGTAAATATTTTTGAGTTGTGGAACAAATCATGTTAGTTTCCATTATTTCTTATAGGGAAATTTTGCTTTGATATACAAGTGCTTTGGATTAAAAGTGTGTTTCCAGAATGAATTATGCTTGCAAACCAATGTTTTACTGTATTGCCAATTAAAAAAACAACAACAAGAATATGGGGATAGCTATTTCTTTTTGTTTGTTTATTTTTGAGAGGGAGCATGAGCCGGGGAGGGGCAGAGAGAGAGAGAGAGGGAGACACAGAATCTGAAGCAGACTCCAGTCTCTGAGCTCTCAGCACAAAGCCCCAAAGTGGGCTCGAACCTACCACCTGTGAGATGACCTGTGCTGAAGTCGGACCAACTGAGCTAACCAGGTGCCCTGGGGATAGCCATTTCTTATCTTTTAAATTAGTAATCTCAAATCATAGCAAGTATCAGAATCACCTCGAAGGTTTGCTAAACCACATATAGTTGGGGCCCACTCTCAGAGTTTCCAATTCAGTAGGTCTGAGATGGGGGTCTGAGAATTTGCACTTCCACAAGTTCCCATGCAACAATCCTTCTTGTCCTGGGACCACATCCTGAGAATCATTGTTCTACTGGCCTCTTTAAAATCAAGAAGTATTCCTAATACTTTACACGAAAAGTAAGTTCCCCAGTAATCATACCTGGTCAATTCAAAGTACCAATCTAAAATAACAAAAATTGGGGTGCCTGTGTGGCTCAGTAGATTAAGCGTCCGACTTTCGCTTAGGTCATGATCTCGCGGTTCGTGGGTTCGAGCCCCGCGTCGGGCTCTGTGCTGACTGCCAGCTCAGAGCCTGGAGCCTGTTTCAGAGTCTGTGTCTCCCTCTCTCTCTGACCCTCCCCTGCTCACGCTGTCTCTCTCTCTCTCCTAGAAATAAATAAAAATATTTAAAAATAAAAATAAAATAACAAAAATTGACATTATTAGTTCAATTAGGTAGAAAAGCTTAGTTCTAGTCTAAATTCCATCATTTGCCAACTATGTGATATATAGCTTGCTCAATCTCTTTGAACTTAGTTTTTCTTTTTAAAATAATACCCTGTTTTACTTTCATCAAAGGGTGTCCTGAGGCTCAATGGAGGCAAGAAATGTGAAAATACTAAAAAAGCTATCAAATGCTATGTAAATACAGGTTATCATCATCATTCTTTGGATTAGGATTATTTGATATGTGAACTAGTTACTAGGTATCACTCCTTGTCAAGGCTTTTCTCAATTTGACATCTCATTCCTAGGTAAAACAAGGGAGACCCACAGAATCCTTAAAAAGTGCACGTTTAAGAGATAAGTGAGGTATTACCTCACAAGCACATCATTGACCTTCCTAAAATTCCTTCTTAGATAACATTCTCCTCTAATTTCCACTCACTGAGGAGGTTCCAATTTTTCCAAATCATATCAGAATAGTCTATCATGTCTAGCAATAGCCCCTCTCTGAAATTATCTTGCTTGTTTATGTGTTCACAATCTGTCTTCCCTGTAGTAGAGTACATATTCCATGAGAACTAGATGTGTTTGACTTTTTCACCCACTACAACCCCAAAACTGAGAACAATGGTGGACAGAGTAGTAATGAAATAATTTCGTTTTTAGGAACTGAATGAAACTGTACAGAAGCTTTTAAGTAGGTTTATGTGACTGACAAGTTTGAAATAGTCACTTAGAATGTACTATGCCAATTCTTAAGTATCAGAAAGTTGGAACATGATTTGTTATTTAGGAAATTCCAGAGGGAGGATATAGTGATTCAATGTTTTGTAAGTCACCATGATTACAATTTATTCGTTCATTGAACAAATACTCATGCAATTTATAAATTATAAAATTAACATTGTAAGTTTTTTGTAACATAAAATTGTAAGTTTTTAGCAATTTTTTATTCCAAGACATATTCTCGGAAGAAAGATTACCTAACAACAACAGCAACAAAAAAAAGCAGTTCTAATTTGGTACACAATAACCATTTCTCTTAATGTTAAGTATACTTTTCCCAGCTGAAGAAATGACAAAGCATAACTTGGAAGCAGAAGTAGGGTAAATGGTGTAAATTCCAGAAAGATAAATTTGGCTGAATGTTAAAAACAACTTTTTGATGATGATGATTGTTCTCATAATATTTCAGTTTTAACTTGTGGAATAAGCTTTTCTGCAGAAGCAATTGTAGCCTTCTTGGCTCCAAACATTATAGAGTAAGTGCTAGAACATAGAATCTGCTTATAAAATAAGGATTGTCTTGTTTTTCTGAATAGTTGTTTCTATAGAATTATCACTAATTTTCATAATATTTCATTTACTCACAATATTTTGGGATTATTTCTTTTTGAACTGACTTCAAACTCAATTCACCTTTTACCTAGAAAACTAGAAAACTTTGGGATAATGCTGATTTTTAAACCTAACTTGTACTCATGTAATGTGATTAAATGTTTTATTTATCAGTGTTGAATACTGGCTGTTTACTGTTGACTTAAAAATATTAGATCCAAGATTCTTCCATAATAAAAACATTCAACAAACTAGGAATAGAAGAAGACTGCCAAAAGCTGATAAAAAGCATCTATTGAAAACTCCAGCTAACAGTGAAAGTCTGAAAGCTTTCCTTCTAAGATCATGAAATGATAAGGATATCTACTCTTGCCATATTTATTCAATATTTAACTAGAGGTTCTAGCCAGAGAAATTAGGCAAGAAAATGAAATAAAAGGCATCCAGATTGAAAATGGAGAAATAATACTATATATGCAGAGGACATGATCTTATATATAGAAAATCCTAAGGAATCTGTATCAAAACTATCACAGCTAATAAATGAATTCTGCAGGGTTTCAGGATACAGGACCAATAATTTAAAAGATTGTTTTGCTATACACTAGCAATGAACACTCCAAATAAATACTTTCATTTATAGTAGCATCAACAGAATAAAATGTTTAAGAATAAAGTTAATGAAAGAAGCACAAGACATGAATCCTGAAAACTACAAAGAAGACTTTAACAAATGAAAACTATCCCCTGTTCATGAGTCAAAATATTTGACCTACATGGGGCGCCTGAGTGGCTCAGTCAGGTGAGTGTCTGACTTCAGCTCAGGTCATGATCTTACAGTCGTGGGTTCGAGCCCTGTGTTGGGTTGTGCTGACAGCTAGCTCAGAGCCTGGAGCCTGCTTCAAATTCTTTGTCTCCTTCTCTCTCTGACCCTCCCCTGCTCACGCTGCCTCTCTCTCTCTCTCTCTCTCAGAAATAAATAAAACATTAAAAAAAATTTGACCTACAGATTTAATGCTATCTATAGAAAAATTGTAGCTGTCTTTTTTTGCATAAATTGTTGGAATGATCTTAAATTTGTTTGGAAATATAATACACTCAGAATAACCAAAACAATCTTAAAAAAGAAGAAAATTAGGGGACCCACACTTCTCATTTTCAAACTTAACTAAAAGCTCTATAGCAGGGGCACCTGGGTGGCTTAGTCGGTAAAGCCTCCGACTTTCGCTTAGGTCATTATCTCGCGGTTCGTGGTTTCGAACCCCGCGTCGGGCTCTGTGCTGTGTGCCAGCTCAGAGCCTGGAGCCTGTTTCAGTCTGTGACTCTCTCTCTCTCTGACCCTCCTCTGACCCTCCCCTGCTCACGCTGTCTCTCTCTCTCTCTCCTAGAAATAAATAAAACATTAAAAAAAAAAAAGCTCTATAGCAATTCAGACAATGAGATAGTTGTATAGATCAGTGGAATAGACTTGAAAGCCCCAATAGGGAAAGGATAGTCTTTTTCACAAATGGGCTGGGATAAGTGGTATCCACATGTGAAAGGATGAAGTTGGACCTCTTTCACACATCATACACAATAATTAACTCATAGTGGATCATAGGCCTAAATATAGAAGCTAACATTATAAACATTTTAGAAGAAAATGAAGGAGTAGATTTTTGTGTCCTTAGGTTAGACAAAGATTTTTGGGTATAACACCAAAACCTCAATCAACAAATGAAAAAAAAAAAAAAGATAAATTGAACTTAATGAAAATTAAAACTTGTGCTTCAAAGGAAATTATCAAGATAGTGAAAGGCAGCTGACATGTTTGAAAATCCTGTAAAACATATATAATAAGGGATTTTTATCCAGAAAATATAAAGAATTCTTATAAGTCAATGATAAAAAGACAGATAACCCAATTAAAACATAGTCAAAGGATTTGAAAAGATATTTTTCCAGAGAAGATATACCAGTTGTCAATAAGCCTATGAAAAGATGCTCAACATCATTAGCCATTAGGGAAATGAAAATTAAAACCACAATAATAAGCCACTTCAAATTAGGTAAGATAAAAAGACAAACCTGCATTTGAGAGAGTGGACTAATGGAAAGATACATAGAATAAAAGGTAGATTAGTGGTTTCTAGGGTGTGGGTGGGTGGAGAGAACAAGAGAATGGAGAGTGGCTGCTAATAGAGATGAGATTTCTCCATTTTCATTTGAAAGTGTTTTAAAATTATATAGTGGCAATGTTCGCACGATTCTCTGAATATACTAAAACCCACTGTATTATATACTTTAAAGTATGACTATTCTGGTATGAGAATTAGATCTCAACAAAGCTGTTATATTTTATAAACATGCTGATTTGTCACAATGGACTTAGTTTAATTTTAAATATGCGGGGCTCAGTCTCACCAACCATGAGATCATGACTGATCCGAAATCAGGAGTCTGATACTTAACCAACTGAGCCAGTCAGTTGCTCAGTTATAAATCACTGGCAGTTGTGTGCTCCTAGCCACAAAAATATTTATTGAAACACTGTAACATTTTAATATTAAAACATGTTACATTGTTATAACAATCTACATTTTCAAAATGGAACATTTATCAGATCAATTGTATATATCCATAAAATTGAACACCATTCAGGTATTCAATATAAAAATCCAATTATAAAGAAGTAGATACAGAGGTATTATAAATAGCAAGAAAAGTAACAAAATGCTCACAGTGGTTGTATCAAATGTTAGGCTTGGTGGTTATGATGGCTGGCACTCAGCATCTCTTCCCACCTCTTCTCAGAGGTTTTCCTATGTTGTAAAGACAAAAAAGGTAGAAATTCCATTTCTTAAACCCCACTGCAGCTTGGGTTCTGTGTCTAATTAACATCCATGAAGACCGTTTCATTGCAGGATATCTCAAAGTTACAGGTGGGGCAGAAGCTATAGTTCTATTACTCTTGGCATTTTCTAAGTAGAGTCAGAGAAGCATTTGATTTTTTTTTTTTTTGCTGTAGCATCATCAAGCATCCCACACTTGTAACGTGATTGCTAAGAAGCTTCTCTTGGGACATCCGTTTTGCTGTTGTGTAGTTCAGAATTTGATAAATGGTAGCCTTTAAACTTTCAAGGTTCACATTTCTCTATCTTGATCATAAGAACATCCATGCATATCTTCCTTAAATGCTTTGCTTTGAACTGCATTTCATTATATTCATTTTACTACCTCAACATAAATTTAGATAAATGTCCTAATCATATTTAAATTAGATGAAAGAAAAATCATGAAAATATTAAATGAAACTTATTTTTCCACATGAGCTTGTGTTTTACACTTGACATTACTTAAGAAAATAAATTCTATTTTATATTTAAGCGATTTTGGTATTTTTTAAGCTTGCTGATTGTTTCAACTTGAAACAAGTGCCAGCCTGGTGTTCAAAATACAGCAACACATCAATGTCTAATAACTAAGGAGTCTATGCCTCGTGGATCTACATCCATAACTCCTTGTACGGTTAATATAGCAAATGAGGGCACACGATGAATTTACTAGGAATTTAAAATAAATACATACTTCTGATTTGTTTTAACTCAAGTATCCACAGTAGATAGGGTATATATTACCTTTGAATATTGAATATTTACATCTGAATCTTGTGTGATTACAGATAGATCTCTTGAAACTGTCAACAAACTGAAAGCACCTTTTTAATAAAGCTAATGTTTTATGCTGATGTAATTGCCTTCAACTTATTCTTTGGCAATGTTGAGTTGCCAAGGGAAAGGAATGCAATATGTGGCCAGTACATAAACAAACAGAAAACTACCTTTTATGAGGTTCAAACTTATCAACATGGTTTTATTGGCATATATACCAACCGAGCTGACTTGCTGTTTTAATTATGAATAAATCATGATATATATCTATAAATTACTTTGAATGTGTAATTCCTATATTCTTGAGAAAAATAATGTTCAGGAGGATTAATCCTTGAGACAATGTGCTCCTGAGTTGTAGGTAACTATCTGATATTCCTTTCTGCCTTAACTAATAACAAGAGATCAGGAATGCCTCTTTACAACTACTTCTTTTAAATAAGTGATGGGCACTAGCTTGCTATGCTGAGAACTTGTGAATAAGTAGGAAAATTATGTTCATTCATTCATTCAATATATATAGGTATGAGACCTTCTAGCCAATCTTCTAAGTGCTGGAGATACAACAATGAACAAAATAAGTGAGGAATGTAAATGGAGAAGCCATTTTGGAGAACAGTTTGGAAGTTCCTCAAAATGTTCAACACAGGGTTACCAATATGACCAGAAATTCCACTCTTAGGAATCAGCCCAAAAGAACTGAAAACATGTACACCCACAAAAAAGTGTACATTAATATTCATAGCATCATTATTCCTAATAGCCAAAAAGTGGCAACATCCATCAGGTCATGAATGGATAAATTCATGTGGTATATCCTTATACTGGATTATATTGGGTAATAAAAATGAAGTACTGATACATAGCACAGTATGGATGAACCTTGTAATATTGTGCTAAGTGGAAGAAGCCAGTCACAAAAAGCCACATGTTGTATGATTCCATTTATATGAAATGTTCAGAGTACACGAATCCATAGGGACAGAAAGTAGATAACTGACTGTCAGAGCCTTGTAAGAGACAAAAATGAGGGAATGAGAAAGAATTGTTAATGGATATGGGGTTTCTTTTTGGGGTGATTAAAATCTTAGAAAATTATATAGTGGTGATGTTTGCACAACTATGTGATTATACTCAAAAACACTGAATTATCACCTTTAAAAGTGTGAATATTATGGTGTGTGAATTATTTCTTATAAAGCTGTTATATTTAAAAAACTGAAAAGTTAATTGTGAATCCTCTTTATGGCAGGTGATATCTCAGGATCTGGGGATACTGTGGGTATCAAAAAGTATAAATCTGTGTTCACAGAGATAACCATTTTTTAAATACATGCTTATTGAAATTGAAAGACCATGCTCTATGTTTGAGCAAAGGTTTAACTAAATGAAATTATTACTGAATGTTACACTTAGTGTATTATTATGTAGAAGTAGGATTCTTCTTCCTACAATATTACATGAAGAATTGTAGCATAGCACAAGGTGTCACTAAAGAGATGGAATATACTCCTTACATTCAGGATGAATCTTAACATAACCTAGGAACTTGTAGAAGCATGTTTTCCTATAATTTTACATCAGAATTTCATTGAAGATAGCCATGACTTCAATGGTTAGAGCATTTTAGAAAGTGATAGAAATATTTTATTTTTAGAAAGTGAGTAGAGTATTTTAGAAAGTGATAGAAATCTCTATCACTCTGTGCCTATCCTTATTGAAATATCAATGTACCTGCTGATGACATTGTTCTAAGGTGTTTTTTTTTTTTTTATAAAATATAACTATGGAAACAAAGATGTAAACATTAATTATACATAGATGTAACATAAAAGATGATTTCAACAGAATGATAATTATATGCAACAAATTATGTAATATTACATTGTAAAGAAGATATGAGCTTCATGAAGACATTCTTGGTTACCCAGAAGTTGCTATTGTTATTTCCAAGGAGAGGGGTCTGTTATGGTTAGATTTTCATGTCAACATGATTAGGCTGTAGTACTCAGGTTTAAATTAAATTATTTATTTATTTATTTTGCTTTTAATTTAATTTAATTAATTAACTTTAGACTTGCTAGTCCCTACAATTGTGTAAGCTAATTCTATGAAACAAATCTTTTTGTCTTCCCCCTTCTTATCTATCTATCATCTATCTATCTACCTACCTACCTATCTATCTTACTAGTACTAGTTGTCTGTTGGAATCTTGATTAATACAGTTTTTGGTACTAAGAGTGGTTCTAGAAAAAGAGAATTTTAGGATGAATTTTTAAAATTGGTTCTGAGTGTTCTGGAATTGATTCTGTAATCTCGTTAGATTTAAAGGTGTTAATGACTGTTTTGAGAAGAGAACCCTGATAGCCCATGGCACTCCATGGCTATAGAAATGCAGATATTGCCATTGGATACTCCAGATGCTTACCCAGCTAGGACCTAGTGGGGCTAGAATTTAAATGTAGTTTATTCAGATGCTAAAGTATGTGAAGTTTCCACTGCGTGAACAATAGTTCAGTTTTTTAAGAGTGATAGATATGGGTAGCATTTCCTTGAAAATCTTTTCTTGGGTGAGACAGCCTAAGACTTACAGTCACAATGTACTAAGAGAGACTGGTTATTACCTTACTATCCGACTATTCTTTCAGGCCTAGAATTAAGGTCGCCTTTTTATATCCACAGTGGCTACACTCAAGCTGTTAACAGAGTCAAAACTCAATTTTTCTTTCACATTTATAATCTTGTTTGGTATCAGAAGAAACAAAAATCCTGGTGCTTGTGATGACATTGTACTAAGTGGCCACAACAGGCCATGAGAAAGGCCATAGACATTTCTGCTTACATGTCAGACATAATTGGAAATGAATTAAATACACATTAAGTTTTATTTGACTTTCTGGGCAAAGACTCTGAGGTTAGGGCAAACTTGGTAGTTTACATTGAGTAGTTACTGAATTTTAGGGCTTGAAGAGATGCATTTACTCTTCTGTAGGGCTATAAAATGTCTCCCGGTTACTACTTTTATTTGATCATTGAATAAAATTTAAGTAGACCACGAAATAAATTTATTTAAATTCATGCATATATTACCATTATGGAATTTCAATGAGTAGAGACTAGACTTTTCCCTAATAAAATGGGCACAGATATATAAAAGTAAAGATATTAAATATATATTTTTTCATTAAACATCTACAGGATAAATTAGCAATATGCACCTCTGGCTATTCATCAGAGTTGCCTCCAGGGCTTCCTAAAATACTTATGCCTGGGTTATACCACAGACTCATGAGTTAAATCTTAGAGGGGGATTCGAGAAACCTGCATTTTTACAAAGTGCTACAGGTGGCTTTGATCTAGTGTTAAAAACTACAGAGGTCAGAAAAGAGAAACTTTAAACTTTGCATCAGTTAATTAATTAAATCACTTGATTTTCTACCCAGCTCCCTCTTATGAGCCTAATTTCCCATTCTACATACACATTCCTTTTTTCTTAATGTTTATTTCTGAGAGAGAGAAGGGGAGAGAATGAGAGAGAGAACGAGCATGTGGGCACATCAAGGGGGAGAGAGAAAGGGGGACAGAGAATCTGAAGTGGACTCCATGCTGACAGCAGAGAGCCTGATGCATGGCTTGAACCCACTAACTGTGAGATTATGACCTTAAACTGAAGTTGGAGGCTTAACCAGATGAGCCACCCAGGCACCCCTACACATACATTCCTATTCAGTTTTATTAGGTTCACTTTGCCACCAATTTAATTTTGGACTTTCTATATAACTCCACTCTTCCAGAGTGATGGGAATATTTTCTTTGATTCTTAAAGGATTACTTTGCTTAAGAACTTTGTAAAAGCTCTGGCATAAATCAGTTCTGGCTTGGTGAATATATTTTGTTTTAAAAATTATTTTAATAAAGTGTTCATTCATATTATATGCATACAAATGTGTTAGTATCTAGATTTTTTCCTTGAATCAATTTGTTTGCTTGCTTCCTTGGAGGAAAAAACAAACAGCATTTTGAGAACAAATACAAATGGCTGATTTTCCATTAGCTGAATTTTGGAAGAGCATTGAAAAATCAGCTGTGCAGAGTCAAATTCAAGAAGCACACCCATTCTAATATTCTCATTTTATACACGTATATAATTATTTTTGCATTGCCTTTTTATTTTGTTGTGTATAATATTCAAACATGTCTCTCTTTTTTAAAATTTGTAATGTGAATGTTGGTAAATGGACAAAATTATGTTTGCTGTATATGTGCAATTTTCTAATTAATATTTGAAGAACAGTATAGACAAAAATGGAATTAAGATTTTAAAATTTATTGTAAGTTCTCTTCTTGAGCTTATTTCTCATTTTAAGTGAAATTAAGTGTAGAGGAAAAAACTACCTGGCATATTAGTCTTAGCAGTGTGACATTATTGTTCTTTAGGTGCATTTCTCATTTTTGGGATGCAGCATGATTCTTTAGGGGAGAATTTAGATGTTTACAATCACCAGATATTTAAGATATGTGGTCTTGGTCCCACCAGGGAAAAATTTATATTCATCATTATATTAAAAGCATAGAAAATGGCGACCTCCTTTAAAGTATTCTTGCAATATTTATGTAATTATAATTTTTAAATGTTATATAATACTGTATCCTTGAATTCTGATAAAATTACTTGGAATAAGATCTCTTTAAAATACACCTGCTCAAGAAATGTTACTACTTTTAAATTCTACTAATAAGATCTTCAGAAGCCATAATGGCTACCGTCAATATAGTAAGCATAGAAAAATATAGGATTCAAAGATTTAGCAAAACTTGTCAATTATCTAGGTCCTATAGAGAATATGTTCATAAGTAAGTTATGAATTCAAGTAAGATAATAATTTACATTTGTAATTCATGAATTCTAAGTAGTTTGTCATTTTTTTGGGTAAACATAAAAATACATTTTAATAAAAGTGTCAATATGGAAAAGAGTACGGAGCTCACTCTACTGAAACTCATTAAGCTGTCAAAAACAGAATAAACTTTTTAGAAATCTAGAAACTTATGAAAAATGTACATCAATCAGGGAAGTCTTAATGAAGAAAAATGCTACTAAATTTAAGCATTTAAAGAAATCTCTGTCAGGTCACTGACTAACCCTTTAGATAATGGAACAGAGAATGAGTGACTATACACAACAAAGAAAATAATTTTTGGAAAAATGGCTGGGGAAAGTCATTAAATGAATGGACAGGTGCAGCCCTCAACAAGCAACAACAGCAAACCTTGGGGGTAGGGAAGAGAGAAAGGAGAAAAATATGATTTCTGGGGTTCACACATTAGAATATTCAAAATGTCAACTTTTCAGCAAACAAAATTCAAAGCAAACAAAGAAGCAGGAGAGTATGGTCTTTTCCTGGAAAAAAGGAGAGAGGAGACAAAAACCATAACTGAACAAGCCTAGACATTGGACTTATAAGACAATACTTTAAATCAACTGTCTTAATTTTCTCGAAGAGCTAAAAGAAGCCATTGAAAGAATTAAATGAATCCTGAAGGCTGATGTCTCGTGAAATAGATAATATCAATAAGGACATACAAATTATAAGAAAGGGATCAGATAGAAATTTTGGAGCAGAAAAAATTATAATATCTGAAATAAAAGATTCACTAGAAGGGTATAATATATTTGAGTAGGTAGACGAAAAAAATCATTAAACTCAAATATAGGACAATAGAAATTATCCACTGTGAGGGGAAAAAAAAAAAGTAAAATGAACAGGGCCTAAGAAATCTTTAGGGCACAGCATCATGGGAGCCCAGGAAGAAGAGAGAGTTAAGGAGAATATATGAGGAAATAATGGCTGAAAACCTCACAAATTTGATGAAAGAAGTGAATCTACAAATACAACAAACTTCAATAGAATGAACTCAGATATTAACATTGAGACACATTATAATAAAACTATCAAAAACCAAAGACAGAATCTTGTAAGCAGCAAGAGAGAAATGACTTATCATCTACAAGTGATCCTGAATAAGATTAATAACTGAATTACCATTAGAAATCATAGAGTCCAGCAGACAACGGGTGACATATCTAAGTTAAGATAGACTTTTTTTTTAAGATTTTTTTTTTAATGTTTTATTTATTTCTAGGAGAGAGAGAGAGAGAGAGAGACAGTGTGAGCAGGGGAGGATCAGAGAGAGAGGGAGTCACAGACTGAAACAGGCTCCAGGCTCTGAGCTGGCAGTCAGCACAGAGCCCAACGTGGGGCTCGAACCCATGAACCGCGAGATCATGACCCAAGCGAAAGTCGGACGCTTAACCGACTAAGCCACCCAGGTGCCCCAAGATAGACATTTCTATCTTTATGGTGAAATGAAAAGATAGTAGAAAATAACTTGAAGGCATACACAGAAATAAAGTACTCCAGTAAAGGTAACTACACAGGTTGATATAAAGTAGGTATTATGGTATTCTTAGTTTGTAACACCTCTTTCTTTTCACATATGATTTGAAAGATAAATTTATAAAACAGTCATTATAATCTTTAACAGAGACAGACAATGTACAAAGATGTAATTTTTGATAATAATAACATAAAGGAGGCATGGAGCTAAATAGAAACAGTTTGTCAACGCTACTGAAGCTGAGTTGGAATTAATTCAGAGTAGACTCTTCTAACTTATGTTGCTAATCATAATTTCCGAGGAAATCATTAAGAAAATTACTGAGAGTATACAGAAAAGAAAATGAGGAGGAAATCAAAATGATAACACCAGAAATAATCAAACAGAAAAGAAAGTAGTATTAGAGAAATTATAAAACAATAAATATTAAGACATACAGAAAATGTATTTCAAGATAGAGAAGTTCTTACTTATCATCACTAATCACTTCAAATGTAAATGGATTAAATTTACCAATTCAAGATAGAGATTGACAGAATAGATCCAAAAACCAAAACATGACCCAGGAAACTCACTTTAGATTCAAAGACACAAATAGACTCATAGGTAAGGGATGGAAAAAGGATGCAAATAGGAACAACAACAGAGCCAAGGTAGCTATTATGAGAAAAGGAGAGTTTATGTCAAAATTAATAAAGAAGATATAAAAATTATAAATATATACCAAACAACAGAGCCTTAAAATATATGAAGCAAACACTGGAAGAATTGAAGGGAAAAATAGGCAATTGTACAATAATTATTGGAAATTTCAAAACTCCACTTTTAGTAATGGATATAACATTTAGATGGAAGAATAATAAGAAAGTGTAGGACTTGAACAGTACTATAAAACAACTAGCCTTACCAGACAAATAGAACACTTTATCTAAAAACATCAGAGTACATATTCTTCTCAAGTGTATATAGAACACTGTCTAGGATATATGATATAAAAGGCTACCAAACATGTTTTAACAAATTTAAAAGATTGAAATCATACAAAGTATCTTCTCTGACTGTATGGAATGAAACTAGAAATCAATAATAGAAGGAACACTAAAACATTTGTAAATATCTGGAAATACACTCTTCACTAATTAGTCAAAGAAGGAATAATGAGAGAGAGTAGAAAATATTTAGAGATGAATGAAAGCAAAAACACAATATACCAAAACTTATAGCATGCAGTGAAAGCTGTATTCTGCGGAAAATTTATACATTTAAATGAGTACTTTAAAAAACAATAAAGGCCTCAAATCAGTAACCCAATTCTATACCATAAGGCATTAGAAAAAAGAAAGCAAACAAGATGGGAAGGACAAAAAGTGGAAATCAACTAAAATTAAAGTGGAAATCAACTAAATAGAAAAAAAGTAGAATCAATGAAACACAAAATAAGTTCTTTGAAAAAGAATAACAAGATTGATCAAACTTTAGCTAGATTGACTAAAGGGAAGAAAAACAGAGAACCTGAAAGTAACTAAAATCAGAAATGAAAGAGTAGACATTACTACTAACCTTACAGAAATTAAAAGTGTTAGAAGGGAATACTATAAACAACTGTACATCAACAAATTAGATAAGATGAAATGGGCAAGTACCCAGAAACATAACAAATTATCAACGCTGACTGAAAAAGCAGTAACAAATCTGAACAGATCCAGGAAAATATCAAGAGATTCAATCAGTAGTCAAAACCTCCCTGCCAAAAAAAAAAAAAGGCCAGGACCAGATGGCTTTACTGGTGAATTCTGCCAAACATTTAAAGAAGAGTTAACACCAGTCCTTCTCAAATGCTTCCAAAAACTAGAAGAGAGAGGAATATTTTGTAACCTATGTAGCCAGCATTATCTTATCAAAGCCAAAGACACCAGAGAGAAAACCACAGATTAACATCCCTTATGAATAAATATGCAAAAATGCCAATAGAACACTAGCAAAGCAAATCCAAAAGCATATGGAAAAGGACAATACACCATGAGAGTGGGGTTAATCCTAGGGTGCAAGGGTGGTTCAACATGAGAAAGTCAAAGTGAGAAACCCCAGTCATAGAACAAAAAGAAAAAAAAGATGATTATCTCAGTTGACTCAGAGAAAGCATATGACAAAATTCAACACCATTCTATTACCCAAAGTGGTCTGCAGATTGAAGACAACCCCTAAAAAAGTTGACATCCTTTTTTGCAGAATTTAGAAATGCCAATTCTCAAATTCATCTGGAATTGCAAGGAGTTCTGACTAGCCAAAACAACAAGGCAAAAAGAAAAAAATTAGAGCTCATATTTTCTGATTTCAAAACTTAGTATAAACTGCAGTTAATCAAAGCAGTGTGGTACCAGTATTAGAATAGACAGATAGATGGAATACAATTGAAAGTCCCGAATTAAACCCATACATTTGTGTGCAATTGATTTTTTAAAGTAAGTTCTGTGCCCAACATGGGGCTTGAACTCAGGACCCTGATATCAAGGGTTGCAGGCTCTACCAACTAAACTAACCAGGCTGTTGATTTTTGACAAGTGTGGCAAATCCATTCAATGAGGAAATAGTCCTTTTAATAAATGGTCCTGGCACAACTGATTACATGAAAAAGAATGAAGTTAATACTGATTTCACACAGTGCACGAAAAGTTAACTCAAACTGGATTAGTTATGTAAATATAACAGCTAAAGTTATAAGACTCTTACAAGAAAACAGGGAAAAATCATGATGTTGGATATGGCAATGGATTCTTCAGTATGACACTGAAGCATAAGCAACACGAGAAACTAGATAAATTGGACTACATAAAAATGTAAAACTTGTGTGCACCAAAAGACATTATCAAGAAAGTAAGAAGAAAACCTACATAATAGGAGAAAATATTTGTAAATCATTTACCTGATGAAAGTTTATTATCCAGAATATAAAAAGAAATCTTCAAACCAAATGAGCAAAGGACTTTAATAGACATTTCTCCAGAACAGATATAGAATGGCCAAGAAATATGTAAGATGCTCAACATCATTAGGAAAATCCAAATTGGAGCCACTATGAGATACTGCTTAACACCGATTAGGAAGGCTATAAATTTTAAAAAAATGAAAAATGGGTGCCTGGGTGGCTCAGTTGGTTAGTGTTTGACTTCAACTCAGGTCATTATCTCACAGTTTGTGAGTCTGAGCCCCATGTTGGACTCTGTGCTGATAGCTTGGAGCCTGGAGCCTGCTTTGGATTCTTTGTCTCCTTCTCTCTCTACCCCTCCCCCACTCATGCTCTGTCTCTCTCTCTCACTCTCTGTCTCTCTCTCTCAAAAATAAATAAACATTGAAAAAATTTAAACATAAGTGAAAGCAACAAATGGAAAGAATATGGAGAAACTGGAACCACTGTATATTGCTGGTGGGAATATAAAATGGTGCAGCCACAATGGAAAACAGTTTGGTGGTTCATCAAAAAGTTTAAATAGAGGATTACCGTATGGTCAATATTTGTACCTGTAGGTATATATCTGAAAGAATTAAAAACAGAGACTCATATCAATTCTTGCATATGAATACTCATAGTAGCAGTATTTACAATAGCTAAAAGGTACAACTAACACAAATGTCTTTCAGTAGATGTATGGATAAGCAAATGTGGTGTATACACAGAATGAAATGAAATGTTACCTTGAAAAAGAATGAAGTACTAATACATGCTTTTATGTGGCTGAAGCTTGAAAACATTATGTGAATGAAGCTAGATGCAAAAGGTCACATATATTCCATTTAAATGAAATAATCAGCATAGGTAAACTTATATAACAACAGAAAGCAGATTGGTTCTTTCTAGGAATGAGGCAAAGGGGAAATGGGGAGTAACCACTTAATGAGAATAGAGTTTTCTTTTGGGGTTGATAAAAATATCTTGGAACTAGAGGTATGTGGTGTTTGAGCAATACTGTGAATGTATTAACTGCACTGAATGATATATTCTTAAATGGTTAATTCCATATTAAATAAATTGCACCTCAATAAGAAAATAAAAAATCCATTATATTATGGTACCTATTTTTTTAAATGAGAAAAAACTGAAAGTTGTGCTAGTCAGGGTCTAGTCAAAAGATAGAAACTGCATAGTAATTTTAGCAGGGAAGGTTTCATATAAAGAATTACAACGGATTAGCTACGAACGGGAAAGGAGAAGTCTGAAGAATAGAAGAACAGACATAGGGAGGGGCCTCTACCTTTTTGGCTGAGACAGCCCTGAAGGAAGAAACTTCTTCCCAATGCTGAGACCTTGACCTTGTTGGAGAGGGTGTAGCAGTAGCTCATACAATGGTGAAAATGTTCACTGAGGTCCTGGGCCATAGAACTTACTGGTAATCCTCCTGCAAGGATGTGAATTGGAAAACTGCCTGCTGGGGAAACTGCCCTAGAAGCGCTGTTGGCTGTTGTGCATGCAGGAGTTTACCAGGAGGAACATCCTGAAGCCCAGAAAAGACAGTTCCTCTGCCGGGTCCCTGCAGCACTCAGCACTAACAAAGCTTAATATGTGCAACCTGGCAAAGGAAACTGTTTATAAGGTTACATTGCTTTCACGATTGGAGGAAGTGAAAAGAGTTTTCAGCTGAGAAAAAATAAATTGTTAATTGGCACAAAATTATTTTAACAAACCAAGTTTAGATCAAATAAGTTACACAGAGGTCTCTAACTTTGGCAGTAGCCTCCAATATTAATTCATAAGTCATGTAATAATTCATATGTGATTACTTAGTTGTGATTTGAGTTTGTGATATTACTTCCAGTCATGTAAGAATTGGAAAGTATCCTTAGGAAAAAATGTAAGTTAGTTAAAAAATAGGCAATCAAATTATAATATTCAACTGAAGGTTTTAAATAAAAACATAACAATGAATTTGAAAACATTATCAGTACAACATGTTTATTGATAATAAATTAGTACATAATTTTTTATTTAGACTCGCAGGTGTAAATCTTTTTTTTCAAGGAGAGCTTATACAGGGTAACTGTGTAAGAAGTAAAATAGTTGTGCTGAGAAATACCTGAAATAAACAATACTAAATTGTTAAAAATAAAGATGTCAGACTTTGAATAACCATGACATTGAATATAATAAATAACTGTCAGGACACAATTATAACATCCCTATTATAAAATAATTACTTTTTCTAGTGTTTTTAGAGCAAGGTATAATGTAACTAAAATAAATTATTGTAATAAAACATTGTTTAAAGGTTATTATTTTATGAGATAAAAATTCCTGTCTCAACTTTGACATTTGTTTTTGAAAAATTGGCTCCACTTCAACATTTATATAGCAGCAGGAGACCATTATCTTGTGACAACACTTCATTGCATTGACATTATCTGTTAATTATCTTTGTCACCACTAATTTCAAGCCTGGTGTGCTGTATATGCTGACTCTTACCAGTGGTATGATTGCTCTTTCTTTCCTCACTGAGGAGTCTGAAAAATATACAAAGCTTAATTAAAAGTGAAACTCAAAGGCTATACTTTGTACAATCATAAGATACAGACAATGAAAAACAGTAAGCTTAATACTTATATTTTTATTTAATAGAGGCTATATTCTATTTCTAATATTATAAAGTCCTCATGAATTACATGGCTGTTTTAAATCTAGAACTAAGTAAAGGCAAACATTTAATTATTGATATATAAAAACATTTAGAAAGGAGAAAAACTTTGTAAGTACTGTAATAAAACATAAACAGACGAGTACCGTGAAGGGAAATTTACTTTTGTAGTCAAGTAGATCAATAAAATTCTGGCTAGAAGCTCATCAGTTACTGTTGTTATTAAATTGCCCTTTTATCAGTGTGCTCATTACTGGGAAACAATTTTAAAGAGAAAATTGTTAGCTCTGTATGTGTATGTGTATGTTTGTGTACGTGCATGGACTATTTTTTTTTTAAAGAAAAAATCTACCTATTGAAGGCTTACTTTTTCTCCTTATTGATTCACGTGCCTTTTGTACAGTATTACAGGAGTTAGGGTTTGTTTGTTTGTTTGTTTTAAGTTACACAGGCTTCTCTTCTGCCCGCAGGAAAACTCACAGAAAATGATATTTTTAATGAATTTTTAATACCAAAAAGCAACCCTGAAAACAAATTGATATTACTGTGTTCTTTTAAAGATGAGGAAATAGGGCCAGAGATAAATACCAAATAACCTACTGAAGTGTACACACTTACTGAGATCATACATGTATAATGTATAGCTTAATGTCTGATGTATGGCAGATAATCAACAGATCATGGGTGTTATTGAATATAACCAAATACATACCAATCTACTGAATATTTGACCACAGATGTGACATATTTTCTGATATTTAACTGAAATACGAATAGATCCTTTTTTGCTTTTTTTTTTTTTTAAATGTTTTTAGTTATTTCTAGGAGAGAGAGAGAGAGAGACAGCATGAGCAGGGGAGGGTCAGAGAGAGAGGGAGTCACAGACTGAAACAGGCTCCAGGCTCTGAGCTGGCAATGAGCACAGAGCCCGACGCGGGGCCCGAACCCACGAACCGCGAGATCATGACCTAAGCGAAAGTCGGACGCTTAACCGACTAAGCCACCCAGGCGCCCCCTTTTTTGCTTTTTAAAGATATTTTTAATTGGTGTTTTGATGAGTTTCTTACTCTATGTATATACATTTCTGTCAATTCTTGATAAATATTCCTTGGTTCAATACCAAGATGGAGGATACAAAAGAGTCTGACATTTGAGGATACAATATTTATAGTGGAAAATAGTCTCTTTTCTACTCTTAAATAATACAGTCATAGTCTCTCCTAATCAGGCTTTATATAAGGCTTGAACTGGTGAGTAGGTGAGAAAAAGTACTACTTAATATTTTATGTTTTTCATCACTAAAATAATATTTGTATCACTATATAAAAATAAAATATGTTTTATAGCAAAGGGTATTAAGGAAAGGTCAAACTGCAATCTCAACAGGTTCAGGCTTCCATGAACATAATTTACTTCTGAACACTAAGCTTATAATAGCATAATCTCAGATTATTTGAGAATAAATTCGAATAACTATGAACATTGGTGTGCAAATTAACTATCATCATGTGAGATTTCAACGTACCTATCTAAATAACTGATGAGTCAAGCACACATTAATAAGGATATAGAACAAAATTAATAAGCTTGATAAAGTAGATACAGTGTAATTATAATTTGAACAGCTCGTATCCTTCTTAAGTATTCATGAAATATTTACCAAATTGAATGATTAATATGCCATAAGTGAAGCCTCAAAAATTTCAAAAACCAGTAACCATACAGATGTATTCTGACTATAATTCAGTTGATTGAAACTTCCTATGTTAAAGATAATATATATCCAAATGCCTTACATTGCAAAGAAGAATTTCTAATGCACATGATAACATAGAAGAATATTGAAATGATCATATGGTTCTTTCCCTTTCTTTTATTAATCTGGTATATAATGTTGATTAATTTCAAATATTGAACCACCCTTGAAACCCAGGAATAAATCCCACTTGGTCATGGTGAACGATTGATGGATGAATGGATAAAGATGTGGTATATATATATATATACACACACAATGGAATATTACCCACCCTCAAAAAGAATGAAATCTTGCCATTTGCAACAAAGTGGTTGGAGCTAGAGAATATTATGCTAAATAAGCGAAATAAGTCAGAGAAAGAAAATTCCATATGATTTCACTCGTATGTGGAATTTAAGAAACAAAACAAAAGAACATGGAGGGGGAGAGAGAGGCAAACCAAGAAATAGACTCTTAACTATAGGGAACAAACTGATGGTTACCAGAGGGGTGGTGGTTGGAGGGATGGGTTAAATAGGTGAAGGAGATTAAGGAGTGCACTTGTTGTGATGAGCACCAGGTGTTGTATGGAAGTGTCACCCCACTTATATTGTACACCTGAAGCTAATATTGCACTGTAAACTAACTGGAATTTGAAAAAAGAATTTAAAGTAAAAAAAAAATAATTTCTGTTATGTATTGGCAAAACAAAAAGTATATTGAAAATCCACTATTGGAACACTTGGATGTAGCCAAAATAGTACAACAAAGGAAATACTTAATCTTAAATGCATATGTAGGATGGGAAAAAGTATTCAAAACCTAGAAGATAAGCATCTACCATTAGAAAAAAAGAAAACACAACAAATATAATGAATAGAAGAAAGAAAAAGAACAACAATAAGAATGAAACAAAACAGAGAATTTCTCCTTCTGGCATGTTGGAGTGATTGGCACTAGATATACCTTTCTATTAAAAAAGAAAACTAGAAAATCACACAAAATATATGAGACAATTGATTTCAGATATTGGGCAATAGATATCAAAAGACTATTCTTCTTGAAAAAAGGGAAACAAATGATTTGAGCCCTGAAAAATACTCTATGTTTCTGTCTGAAGGTGCATTTTGAACCTTCATAAGGTCAAACTTTTGTAGTAGTGATAAACTGGCCCAATAGTAAAGGCAGCTATGTTTCACCCTCCCTAACAAAGCTAAAAAACTAATCTTGAAAGGGTCATACTTAACCTAAAAACACCTTCTCCCTTTTCATAGATTGCCTTTTCATTAACTGCCTGATTAAGAAAGTTTAATGTTATTAAAGGAAGATCAAAAAATCCAGAAACTCAGAATACACAATGTAATCCAAAAATTGCTTTAAATTCCACAGAATTTAAGAAGTAGAAGCACTTTCATGTGTTTTACAAGCCCAATATTACCTTGCTACACAACTATATACAAAGAGCATGAGAACTAAAAAAATGTAGTCCACAATTAATCATTAATGTAGGTCCCATTATGCAAAAGAATATATAAGGAAATCAGCAGTAAGTAAAATGGAAACTCGAGAGGTCCAAATTGAATGTATCTTCGGAATGAAAGAATGGTTTTGCATTAGGAAAAACAATATAACAATGTAATTCCCACATTAACAGATGAAAGAAAAAAGCAGTGTTAAGTTTTACTAGTAAAGGAGAAAGACTATTTGAAAAAATTCAGTAGAGATTTAACGCTATCAGAATTCTAAAAGACAAAGATTTATAGCAATCAAGTGAATGTTTAACCAGGACACTTAAGGTGTCCTTAAGTGTCACAGCAGTGACAGTCTTGAAAATGGCATCAGGGTGCCTGGGTGGCTCAGATGGTTAAACATCTGACTCAATTTGGCTCAGTCATGAACTTACAGTTTGTGAGTTTGAGCCCAGCAATGGGCTCTGTGCTGACAATGCAGAGCCTCCTTGGGATTCTCTCTCTCTCTCTCTCTCTCTCTCTCTCTCTCTCTTTCTCTCTCTCTCCTCTCTCTCTCTCTCTCCTCTACCTGTGTGATCTCTTTCTCTCTTTCAAAATAAGTAAACATTAAAAAAAAAAAAGAAAAAAATGGCAACTCACATTCTCAGTGTAGGTATTTCATCCTTGAGGAAGCAGAGCAGACATTATACCCAAGGGTTATGTTTGACTGTTTTGTCCTGTCTGTGGGTTCCCTGAAGGACTGGCATAGCCTTCCTTTGTTTTTACTAATTTGGAACTTTCTCAGGGGCAAAAAAGATAGAATAACTACTACTACACAGATGTTCTGTGGAAACGTTGGAAGTCAAATGAACAAGCTTCTGTCATGTGGGCAAAAAAGTTAGGGAGCACTGAAAGCTGTAGAAAAATTTGGATAGCAAGAATCTTTAGGGACTAAGGGTTTTGCTCAATATATCAGAGAAATTAGAAAGTCATACATATGTCCAGGGTGGGATGCATGCTTTAAAAAGACTGTAAACGGATTGCTGGCTTTGTTTGATTTTCAGCACATTCAGGAAGTGAAGGCTAAGACAGAGTTGCAAATGCTTGGCCAAGTGTTAAAAGAGTCCCCCCAACCCAGAGTCAAGCTTCAATGACCTATTCATTATCTTTTTTAAATTAAATTCACTTTTGTACATGATAATATTTAAAAGCCCAGTTTTCAACGAAACATGCCTTTTTTAAGTTTGCAAAGAAAAAAAGCATATTGCCCATTATCAGAAAAAATGAACAGAAATTGTCCTAGAGGAAGTACAGATATTGCACGTGCTAGACTAGGACTTTAAAACAACAGTTTTAAATTTGCTAAGAAAGCTAAAAAATATCATGAAAAAAAGAACTATATGAAATCAAGATAATGGTATCTCACCAATAAAGAATATAAATAAGGACAGAAAAATTATATAAAAAAAAGAATCAGAAATTCTGAAGATGAAAAAATACAATAGCTGAAATAAAAAATTCACTAGTGGAGTCAATAACAGATAAGAACAGGTAGAAGAAAGTGAACTTGAAGATAGGTCAAATGAAATTATCCAATCTGCATATAGAACAAGAAAAGAATTGAGAAAATTGAACAGAGCATAAGAAACTGTGGGATACCATCAACATGCCAACATATGCATAATGAGAATTTTAGAAGTAGAGGAGAGAAAGGCATCATCTCATAAGTGATGTTGAGCAGTTTTTCCTGTGCCTAATTGACTTTCTGTATATTTTCTTTGCAAAAATATCTATTCCGCTTCTCTTCAGCTTTTAATCAGATTTTTTTTTCTTTTGCTATTGAGTTGTTGTTTTTTTAATATATATTTGGACATTACCACTTATAGCATATGTGATTTGCAATATTTTTTTCGCAGTCAGTAGGTGGCTGTTTCATTCTGTTAATGTTTCCTTTGCTGTGTAGAAGTTTTTTTAATTAGATGCATTCCTACTTGTTTGTTTTTGTTTTGGTTGCTTTTGCTTTTGGAATCATATAAAAAAAATCAATGCCAAAAATGATGTCAAGGACCTTACCCCCTGTTTTATTCTAGGAATGTTATGGTTTCATGTCGTAGATTCAAGTCTAATTCATTTTGAGTTAGTTTTTGTGTATGGTGTAAGATATGGAAGTAGTTTGATACTTTTGCATGTGGCTGTCCAGTTTTCCAAATACTATCAGTTTTTCCCAAGGAAGAGAAGGACCTTTCCTCATTGTATATTCTTTGCCTCCTTTGTCATAAATTAATTAAATATATATGCATGGATTTATTTATGGGCTCTCTGTTCTATTGATCTATGTGGCTGTTTCTGTGCCAGTTGTATACTGTTTTGATTACTAGAGCTTTATAATATAGTTTGAAATAAGGGATCATGATGTCTCCAGATTTTTTTTCTTAAGATGTCTTTGGCTATTCAGGGTCTTTTGTGATTCCATACAAATTTTAGAATTATTCATTCTGTTTTTGTTAAAAATGCCATTGACATTTAGATAGAGATTGCATTGAATCTGTATTTTGTTGTAATATGGAAATTACAAAAATATTAATTCTTCTACCTCATAATCATGGGATATCATTCTATTTACTTGTGTCCTCTTCAATTTCTTTCATCAGTGTCTTATAGTTTTCAGTGTACTGGTCTTTCACCTTCTTGGTAAAATTTATTTCTAGGTATTTTATCCCTAGAAATATGGCAATTTGTAAGTGGGATTGTTTTCATAAGTTCTCTTTGTGATATTGTTAGTGTGTGGAAGTGCAATTGATCTTTGTATATTGATTTTGTATTCTGCAACTTTACTGAATGCCTTTTGTAGTTTTAAGAGATTTTAGGTGGTCTTTATATATATATAAATATATTGTTATATTATATTATATATATTATATATATAATCATGTCATCTTTAAATAGTTACAGTTTTACTTATTCCTTAACAATTTGGGTGCCATTTATTTATTTTTTCTTGCCTAATTGTTCTGTTTAGGGCCTCTAATATCATGTTGAGCAAAGGTGGTAACATTGGGCATCCTTGTATTGTTTTTCATTTTAGAGTGAAACATTCAGCTTTTCATTGTTGAGTCTGATGTTAGCTGTGAGCTTGCTATATATCGTCTCTATTATGTTAAGGTATGTTCCCTTTATACCCAAATTTTGAGAGGTTTTATCATGAATGGATGTTGAATTTTGTCAAATGCTTTTTCATCATATATTGAGATGACCATATGATTTTTATCCTTCATTTTGTTAATATGATGTATCACATTGATTGATTTGTCAATGTTGAAAAATTCTTGCATCCCTGGAATAATCCCACTTGATCATGGTGTATGATCCTTTTAATGCTTTGTTGAATTTGATTTGTTAATATTTTGTTGAGGACTTTTATATCTATGTTCATCAGGGATATTGACCTGTAGTTTTATTTTCTTTTAATGTCCTTGTTTGGTTTTGGTATCAAGGTAATGCTGGCCTCATAAAACGAATTTGGAAGCATTCCCTTCTTTTTAGTTTTTTTAGAAGGTTTGAGAAGGATACATATTTTTTAGAAGGTTTGAAAAGATACATATATTTTTCTTTATATGTTTGGTAGAATTCACCAGTGAAGCCATTTGGTCCTGAAATTTCTTTGTTGGAAGAGTTTGGAAGATTCAGTCTCCTTACTACTAATTGATTGATTCAAATTTCTTATTTTTTCAGGATTTAATCTTGGAAGGTTTCTTTTTCTAGGAATTTGTCCATTTCTTCTAGCTTGTCCAGTTTGTTGGTGTATGATTGTTCTTAGTAGTCTCTTTTGATCCTTTGCATATCTATGGTATCAGTTCTAACATCTCTTTCATTTTTAATTTATTTATTTTAGCCCCTCCCCTTCCTTTTCTTGGTGAGTTTAGCTAAAAATTTACCAATTTTATTTTTTTCAAAGAACCAACTCTTAGTTTCATTGATCCTTTTTATGTTTCATCTCTATTTTATTTAGTTCCATTCTGATCTTATTATTTCCTTCTTTCTGCTAATTCTGGGCTTTGTTTGTTGTTTGTTGGGTTTTTTTCCTAGTTCTCTTAGGTGTAAAGTTGAATAGTTTGTTTGATATTCTTCTTGTTTCTTGAGGTACACCTATAATATGAACTTCCTTGTTAAAACCACTTTTGCTACATTCTATAGATTTTGAAATGTATTTCCATTTTCATTTGCCTCTAAAAATACTTTCTGAATATACAAAAATATCACTAAAGCTTAGTGATTAAAAACAAAATTTTAGCAACTAGGAATAGAAATGAACTTTCATCAAAAAAATGAAAACTTACATGTAAAATGAGATAAGGAAATCTACAGTCACCATTTTTATTTAACTTTGTAGTAGAGGTGCTAAACAAATATCATAAGGCAAGAAGATATAAATAGAAGGTATGAAGATTTGAAAGAAAAATGTTATGAATATATAATATAATTATCTGAAATAAAACCCAGAGAAACTAACAAATTATTAGAGTAAATAAGTTCACTGTAATTACTGATTGTGAGGTGAAAGGCAACACAGGTATAGTGGTGGCATTGGGGAAATTATTTAAATTCTCCATTTTAAGTTTGTAATTAAAAAAATAGATATGAGCTACTGGCTGGCTCAGTCAGTAGTGCATGCAACTCTTGATCTTGGGGTCATAAGTTCAAACTTCATGTTAGGCATAGAGCTTGCTTTTTAAAAAAGGTAGATAATAATGATATAAATGTTGCTAAGACTTAAATGATTTAATCTGAGTAAAGAATCTAAAATTGTACCTGCATGTAGTAGGCATTATATAATTGTTAACTATTTTTATTAGTAGGAACAATATAAGAGATTTATGACATTACTGTATGAAAGAAGTAAAGAACCCGAAATTTAAAATTTTAAATATACTACTAATAATAAGCATGGAAAATATAAGATATTTAGGAATAACCCTAACAAAATTTATAAAATATTTAATGAGTTAATTTAAAATTCTTATTAGAAGATAATCAAGGAGACATAATTAAATGTAAGAATATGCCATGTTTGTGGACTTGGATCCCATTAAAATATCAAATTTGCCCAAAAGGAACTAAAAATTTAACCAATTTCATTTAAAATTCATACAGTTTCTGTGTGTCTGTGTGTGTGGTCAAATTTCTAATGATGAGTAATTCTAATGCTGATTCTAGTAGAAGAGTAAAGAACAAGATAGAGAGTCAGAGAAAATGGGATTTATTTCAAAGATTTCAAGACCTGTTTTAAACATATAGGAGTGTTATTCATACAGTTATAGACAATCCAATAACGCAGGATAGCCTAGATATAGACCTATGCAGATATGGAAATGTAATATGTAACAGAGATAGCATTGCACATGGTACACAAAAGGCAAATCTTACTATAAATAGTACTGGGATAATATTTGTGGAAAAAAAATCAGTTCTTGGGATGCCTGAGTGGCTCAGTTGGTTAAGCATCTGACTTAGGCTCAGGTCATGATCTCATGGTTTTTGAGTCTGAGCCCTGCATGGGGCTCTTTGCTGTCAGTACAGAGCCCACTTCAGGTCCTCTGTACCCCTCTCTATCTACCCATTCCTCTCTTTCTCTTTTTCTCTCTCAAAAATAAACATTAAAAAAATCAGTGCTTAATGGATTAAAGTTTAAGTGTGACAGAGCTTTTTGACTTGTATAAGAAACTATACGAAATTATCTTCATGGCCTTGGAATGGGGAAAGGACATTACACAAAGGCACAAACCCTTAAGTAAATATTTGATAAATCTTAATATATTAAGAAAAAAGAGAGAGATTCATTGGGATCCTGGGTGGCTCAGTCATTTGAATGTCTTACTCTTGATTTTGGCTTAGGTCATGATTTCAGGGTTGTGGGATTGAGCCCTGCATTGGTCTCTGTGCTGAGCATGGAGCCTGCTTAAGATTCTCTCCATCTGCTCTTCTCACCCACTCATGCTCTCTCTCTCTCTCAAATTAAAAAAAAAAACAAAAACTCATGTTCATCAAAAGACATTGTTAAGAATTAAACAAACAAAACTATACTGGAAAGCCAATTGTTTTCAACACAAAAGTATGACAAATATTTTATGCATTGTATACAAAATTACAATATTAAACTATGAAAACATAACTATTGATATGTCACTAAAGAAAATACATAAATTGCCATAAAGTGTGAAAAAATGCACTACACCATCCTAATCAGAGAAATGCAAATTTAAACCACAACAGTTTACATTCAGATTCATCAGGTTAGCTACAGTTTAAAATCTCTTTCAATACCAAGTGTTGTTGAAAACAAAGAGCAACAAAAAAATTTTATACCCTCCTGGTAAAATTTGGAAAAGACTAATAAATTTGAAGGTACACATATCCTTTGACGTAAGAAGGACTGACTTTGACATATGCCATGGAAAGACTACTGTACTATTCAAACAGGTATTTTTAAGAATGTTTAAAGCATTGATGTTTGTAATCTCAAAAAATGGAAATAAAATAAATATCTACCAGATGAGTAAAATAAATATATTGCAATATGGTTAACTGAACATTAAAGTACATTGCAGAGGAATGAACCAAATCACTAGTATATACAAAGTAAAAAAAAAGAAAGCAAGTTGAAGATGTGAAGATGACATGCAATGATATAATTTATGTAATAGTAGCATTCAGTCAAACATTACAATAAATTCTTAAGTATATTTGCGTTGTAGTAAAATCACAAAGTAATATAAGGTTATGAGAAAAATTAAGAAGTTCTATATGTATTGAGAAGGAGAAAAATGAGATTAGAGTAGAATATACAAGGCTTTATTTGTAATATTTTATATTTTAAGATAATTTAGTGAGTTCATGTAAGTTGTTAAATTATTCCTTATATTTCTTTGTGTATTTTAAAAGTCACACAGAGTATTAGTGAAAAACAAAGTGTATATATATATATATATGTGTGTGTGTATATATATATATATGTTTTAATCACAATTCAAACAAAAACAAAGTGATTCCCTTTTATGGAAGTTGTTTATTAATGAAAAAACTCTGAATGGTACCATTCACAAAAGCATATGGCCACACTTTGATTTATGTATCTGTGTGTATTAATTGGCCAAATAAGTGTAATTTTTTTTGAAAACAAAATAAATGTTTTGTGTAAGACCAAACCTGCAGCCATCTTTGCTTTAATCTTCTTAGCAGATTCCAAAAATCACTTATCAACTTGAACAATACTTGTACTAAAGTGAGTGACCACAGGATGAGATAAGTAGCAGAGCTAGCCAAGATGAGGCATGTGTCTGTATCTTATCAGTATTGAATGTTGCCTGTAACGATCATATTCATCTTTGCTTTTAATAACCTGCATAAGACTAACTTAATAACCCAAAACATTTTGCAAATCTTAGGTAAGTATTAGAGAATATACTTTTTTCAAAAATGTAGCTCTAATGAACCTGTGAATCATACATGCATTGCCTATTTTTACAACAAGATTATGATTCGGTAAAAAATAAAAATAACATAAGATTCTGTCTGTAAGGTTATTAACATTTAATATATACTTAAATCATTTCTCTATTCCAAAATTATATTTATTTGATAAGCTAAATCTAACGTATAAATTAATTTCTCTTAATGTCATTCTAATAAGGTATACATATTATAAGAGAGATACTTAATGAACTAGTTAACAGAATGATGGAGTTTGTTAAATTTAGCCAGTGTTTATTACAAGTTACCCTGTATCTGACATTATGGGCACATGAACATAGGGGCCACAGTGGAAGAGTTAGAGATTATGGATTCGACAGCATAGATTTTCATTTGCCAAGGCTAATCAACCTCTAACTGTTCAACCCGAGGGCTGCCTCTGATACAGCACTATATCTAGGGAAGTTGAACCAACCGCTTGGAACAAGTTGGCTATATGAGGCACTTCTGTCTTAGAAAGGTGAGCAGTTTTTCCTTTCAGGAATAGATCCATATGTCAAGTATGACTTTCCCTCATCTTACACAAAGCATTAGCCAACACTGTTATCTGGGGTGCATGGAATGCTTAATCTACAAGTATGTAATCCCATAGAGCACACCACTCAACCAGGGGACCCACTCACACTGAAGCCTCCAGGTATAAGAGTGGATCCATGACTGTAGGCTCCATTGGTCATTATCACATACCACACTATACCACACTATTCAGAAGAAGCTGGCCTCACAGAATTCTGGAAAAGCCTTTTAAAGTCACACCTGAAAAATCACCTGAAGGCAACACCTTTAGAGAATGGGGTATTATCCTTTAGAAAGTGGTGCATGAATTGAATCAGAGGCTTCTAATATGATCCTGTGGTCCCAATACATAGGGCTGCAATCAAAGGTAAGAGTGATCAGGCCCCTTTTGTTTTTCATCCCTGTAACTCTGGGCTTTTGAGGGTTGAACATACTGGTTCCTAAGGAGAACACTGCCCAGAAAATGTAAGTAACCATTTATCCACAAGCTGTGGCTTCCCAGGGAACTTTGGACTTTTAGTATCTACTGAACAGCAGACAACAAGAGGCACCATTCTGATTTGAGTAATTGACTCTGATCAACAGAGGTTGGTAGGATTGTTTTTATACATTGTGGACAGGGAGGAATCCATGTGCATTTACTTGGATGATCTACGTGAGTGTCTTTTGGTACCACCTTGGCCCATTGTCATTGTGACCAAATACATGTAGCAACCTAGGCCAGAGAAGCATGTGATTACAAGGGTTCAGACCCTGCAGGAATGAAGGCTTGCTTTCTACCTGCAGATAAGTAAACTAAAACTGCCAATGTAATAGCTAAGGGGAGGAAAATTTAGAATGACAGTGAAGGAAAGAATATGTCTGAAGTATATCTCCATAACTCTAGTAATCAAAGTTCATTCTTAAAACCTTCTTTTTCTAAGTTTTCTACTAGGGCAAAAACTGCACAGGAACATAAAGGATTAGAGAGTTTTCTTGTACCTCACCAAAGTCACAGTTTGGAACAGTTCTATGTTTCAAATTATTTGGAATCTTCTGTATGGGAGAATACTTCCATGTGGAAGATTTGTCTTTTCTGTTTACCTATTTAACCCTTTATTTATATCAGTATGGACTCATAGGGACTTATTTTATACTTTGCTTATAACCCCAAACATTAATTTTTTTGCTGAAATTATTCTAGCTTTTGCCACTGGGTACGATTTCATTTGGTTCCTTTGTCCCATTGACATATCACTATCATTATGTTTTTACAGTTTATTTCTAAATTATATTTTTTATTGGACATTGAATTTTGGCTTGGGCCTTTTTCCCCCCAGTACTTTCATGATGTTGTTATCTTGTCTTTTGCCTTCTACTATTTTTACTATTAATCTTAATTTTGCTTCTCTGAATGTAAGGTCTTTTTTTTTGTTGTTTCACTTTATCTTGGTTATCAGCAGTTTTATAATAATGACCACATGTGTGTTTTTAATCCTGTAGCGGATTTGCAGAATTTCTTGAAGGTTTGGAGCTTGATGGCTTTCATTAATTTTGGAAAACACTTAGCTGTTATTTCTCCTGATAGTTCTTCTGTTTTATTCTCATTTTTTCTTCTGGGTCTCTATATCACACCATTCTATATTGTTCTACTGATCTCTGGTGTTCTGAGTTTTCATTCTTTTTTCCTCTTTGTGATTCCTTTTGGATAATTTCTATTTAACTACCTTAGAGCTTTTTTCAGCTCTTAACTCATCCAATGAATTAAAAATATTAAATTTTATTCTGATACAATCTAAACCTTACAAAAAATGGTAAGAACAAAATAATGAACTTTAAAAAGACATTATAGAATATGTTGCTCACATGACTTCCTATCATGCCCCAATCTTTAGTATGTATTTTCTATAAAAGGATATTCCCCTACAAAAACATAATATATCCATATAAAATCAGGAAAATAATATTTACTTGTTATAAACATCTAATGTTTTCTTTCCATTTAACTTTTCTCACACTCTTAGTAAAAGTTCTATTGGGGAGAATCAGTGGGATGGTGGAAATGGCTGTGTATTTTCAGTTTCTACAAATTCCAGTCCATTCCATTGACTCATACTGTCATTAAAAACTCTGGCTAGTAATTCCTTGATTCAGCAGAGTAATTCAGCTTGTCCTGTTATACATCAATTCTCTGCTCTGCTTATTAATATCCAGTGTTCACAGTGAAGGGTTATAGCTACTAAATTCTAGTCATTTAGTTTTGTATTTTCCTACCCATCCTCCTGCCCCCTGCTATTTCTTTAGTTTATTTGCTACAGTGGAAACAATTATTTGTGTTATCCTATATTTTGCTAAAAGTAAACCTCTACTTCTATGTATTGCTTTTTCTATTTTTTTCCTTTTGAACAGATTGTATAATTTTTCTTGTCATTTTGATTCTTTAACAAGTTCTGAAGTTATAGATTTCTTATTATTCTTTTTGTGTGTAGAATAGAAATTAAAACATACATAAGTTGTTAAAATCTAAATTTTCTTCCTTACCCTTCCCTGAGAAGATTATGTTGACTTTTCCATTAACTTGTCTCAAATGTTATATTATTGTTGGTATGCACCTTCATTAGAAGTCTTTAATCCCACAAAATATATTGTTATACAGTCATGTTCATTTAATTTTAGTTTCAATTATATAACTTTCTAAATCATCAGTTTTTTCTTGCAGCTCAGACTCTTCTATCAGCCCTTTGTTTCTGCCTGAAGTAAACCTTTAAGAATTTCTTTTGGTCAGTCCTTCGGTGGCAAATTGTTATGTTGGCAAACTCTTACAGCTTTATTTTTCTTGAGGCATAATTACTATACTGTGAAATTTATCCTTTTTTGTGTGTGGAATTCTATGACTTTTCATAAACACATACTACTATGTTACCACCATATTAAGATATGAAACATTGCCAACACCCCCAAGAATTTCCTCTTGTCACTTCATAGTCAGTTACTCTCTTACTTCCAGCCCCTGGAAACCATTGATCTGTTTTCTGTTCCTATAGTTTTGTCTTTTCTAGAATGATAGTATGTAGGTCTTTTAAGTTTGGCTTCTTTCACCTAGCTTAATGCATTTGTGATCTGTCCATGATGTTGTGTATAGTTTATTCCTTTTTATTGCTGAGTAGTATTCCATTGAATGAGGTACACAGTTTGTTTAACCATTCACTAGGTTAAAGTACATTTGAGGTGTTCATAATTTTTTGGCAATTATGAATATATCAGCTATAAATATTCATATACAGTTCTTAACATGTACATGACTTTTGCTAATGTCTAATAATGCTAAACATTATTACATGTGGTGTTTTCCATCCACATATCATCTTTCATTTTGCATGTACTCAAACCTATTTTTTAATTGGTTAGTTGTTTTCCTATTATTAAATTTTGAATTCTTTATATATTTTGGATAAAATTCTTTGTTAAATATGTTTTGCAAGTATTTCTTCCCAATCTGTGGCTTGATATTTTATTTTCTTAATGGTGTCTTCCAAAGAATCGAGGATTTTTAGTAGAAGAAATCCAATTTATATGTTTTAAATGGACTGTGCTCTTGGTATCAAGAAAGCTAAGAAATTTTTGCCTAATCTAAGGTCTAGAAGATCTCTCCTATATCTTCTTCTAGATGATTTATAGTTTTAGGTTTACACCTATGTCTCTGATTCATTTTGAATTATTCTATATTGAGAGAGAGATGAATTGAGGTCTTAATTACATATTCATTTATTTCATATATATATATCCAATTATTCCAGCACTTTTTTAGAAAAAGATTATACATTCTCCGTTGAAACAGTTTTGTTCTTTGTCTTAAATTAATTGACATATACTTGAGGGTTTATTTTTGTATATCAATTGTGTTTTGTTGATCTCTTCCTTTACCTAGGTTTATAGCTTTATAGTAAGGGTTGAAATCAGAAATTACATTCTTCTCTTCAACCCCAGGAAATTTTGTGAGAAGACTGCCTAATTTTAAGCAGAGTCAGATGTTTATTAAACAAGACAACTATCAATGCAGCACACACACATTAGGCCTAGAACAGGGTTCACTTTCAGTGTTCACAGAAGCTCACAGAGAAAAGAACAGTAGCAAATATGCATATTTTTTCTGTCTATTGCACTCAAGAGCAGTGCACCCTAATAAAGTTGTGCAGTATGTGAAGCTATTCCTTGAGGGATTCTGGCTTTGTAATATGGTGTGTAAAAGCTGAAGCAATTGAGAAGCAATAGTACCTTCCCTGGCATAGGCAAGGGCTTTGAATTATGTTTTTTGTTCCATAAGGTCACCAACACTAGAACCCACCTTTTCTTGAGGTTGAAGAATCTATTCTTGGTCTATCCTCATCAAATGATCTTAGTCAGAGTTGCAGATTAATTGGTATTAATTATTTCCTAAATGTGGTAGAATTTGCCAATAAAGATGTCTGTTTCTGGACTTTTCTTTGTTACGAAGTTTTTGATTACTGATTCAATTTCCCTACTGGTAATTGATTTGGTCAGATTATCTATTTCTTCATGATTTAGTCTTGATAGGTTATAGGAATTTTTCATTTCTTATAGGTTGTCCTATATGAATTTAGGAATTTTTTCATTTCTTATAGGTTGTCCAATTTGTTGGCACTGTAATTGCTCATAGTAGTCTCTTATGATTTCTTTTATTTCTGTGTTTTCAGTTGTAGTGTCTCTGCTGTCATTTCTTTTTTTTTTTTAATGTTTTATTTATTTCTGAGAGAGAGAGAGAGGGAGGGAGAGAGAGAGAGAGAGAGAGAGAGAGCAGGGGAGGGTCAAAGAGAAGGAGACACAGAATCTGAAGCAGGCTCCAGGCTCTGAGCTGTCAGCACAGAGCCAGACGCGGGGCTCAAACCCACGAACCCTGTGATCATGGCCTGAGCCGAAGTCACACGCTTAACCAACTGAGCCACCCAGGTGCCCCTCCTCTGTCATTTCTAATTTATGTGTTTGAGTCCTCTTTTTTTTTTTTTCCCCTTGGTAAGTCTAGCTAAAGATTTGTGAATTTTGTTTATTTACTTATTTATTTTTTTTAAACTAGCTCTATGGGGCGCCTGGGTGGTTCAGTCGGTTAAGCGTCCGACTTCCGCTCAGGTCACTTTCCCCCGGTCAGTGAATTCGAGCCCCGCACCGGGCTCTGTGCTGACAGCTCAGAGCCTGGAGCCTGCTTCGGCTTCTGTGTCTCCCTCTCTCTCTGCCCCTCCCCTGCTCACGCTGTCTCTCTCTCAGAAATAAACAAAACATTAAAAAATGTTTAAAAAGTTGAAAAAAACCAATAAAACTAGCTCTTAGTTTTATTGGGGTTTTTTGTTGTTGTCTTTTTAATTGCTATTTCTATTATCTCCACTATGACTTTTATTATTTCCCCCTTTCTACTAACTTTGATCTTCATTTGTTCTTCTTCTTCTAACTCCTTGAGGTATAAAGTTAGTTTTTTTTAAGTTGAACTCTTTTTTTAAGTTTTTAAATATAAGTGTTTATTACTATGAACTTCTCTCTTAGAACTGCTTTTGCTGCATGTTACAGGTTTTGGTGTTTGTATTTTCATTTTCATTTGTCTCAAGATATTTTTGATTTGTCTTTTGATTTTTTCCAAATTCATTTTATTAGACCACTGTTACACTGGTACTAAAACCAGACAAAGACATTATAAGAAAAAAATAAAAAAACCAAACCAAAACAAAAAAATCTACAAACCAACATCCCTGATGAGCATAGTTTAAAAAACCTTCAACAAAATATTAGCAAGTCAAATTCAACAATGCATTAAAAGGATTATATGCTGTGATCAAGTGAGATTTATTCCAGGAATACAAAATAATCCATCACTTAAATATCAATCAATGTGATACACTACATCGACGAAATGAAGGGTAAAAATCACATGTTTATTTTAGGTCCAGAAAAGGCATTTAATAAAATTCAACATCCATGCACAGTAAAAACTCTCACAAAACTGAGTATAGAGGGAAAGTGCCTCAACACGATAAAGGCCATTTTACGATAAATCCACAGCTAACATCATTTTCAAAAGTAAAATGATGAAAGCTTTTCCTCTAAGATCAGGAACAAGGCAAGGATACCCACTCTTATTACTTTTATTCAACATAATAGTGGAAATCCTAGCCAGAGCAATTGGCAAGAAAAAGAAGTAAAAGACATCAAAACCAGAAAGCAATAGGAAAACTTTCTATTTGCAGATGATATGACTCTAAAGGCTCTACAAAAGAATAAAAATGTTGGAACTAAAAAATGAATTCAGTAAAATTGCAGAATACAAAATTAATGTACAAACATCAATTGCATTTAAAAAAATTTCTTTTGCATTTCTATATAGTAACAATGGAGTATTAGAAAGACAAATTAAGAAAATGATTCCAGTTACAACTGCATAGAAAAGAATAAAACACCTAGGATGAATTTAGCCATGTAGGTGAAGGACTGTACTCTGAAAACTATGACACTGATGAAATAAATTAAAGAATATAATCTAAATGGAAAAATATTCCATTTTTATGATTGGAAGGATTAATATTGTTAAAATGTCCTTACCACCCAAAGCAATCTAGAGAGTCAATGCAATGCATATTAAAATTTCAATGACATTTTTCACAGAAATAGAAGCAAAACAATCCTAATGTTTGCGTGGAACCAGAAAAGACCTCAAATAGCCAAAGTAACCTTGATAAAGAAGAGCAAAGCTAGAAGTATTGCACTTTATGGTTTCAAACTATATTACAAAACTTTAGTAACCAAAACTGTATAGTATTGGCATAAAAATAGATACATAAATTAATGAGACAAAATAAAGAGCCTATAAATAAGCCCCTGCATTTATGCCAACTAATTTACAACAAATGAGCCGAAAACACACAATGAGGAAAGGATAGTTTCTTTAGTAAATGGTGCTGGGAAAACTGATCCGCCACATGCAAAAGAATGAAACTGGATCTTTATCTTAAACCATTAGCAAAAATCAACTAAAAATGGACTAAAGACTTTAACATAACACCTAAAACCATAAAACTCCAGAAGAAAACAGAGAGAGCAAACTCTTTGACATAAGTTTTGGTAAGGAATTTTTGGATTTGATGCCCAAAGCAAAAGCAAAAATAAATGGTAGGACTACATTATATTAAAATGTTTCTGCACAGCAAAGACTATCAACAAGATGAAAAGACAACCTAAATGTGGGAGGAAATATTTGCAAATCATATATTTGGTAAGTAGCTAATATCTAAAATATATAAAGAACTCATACAATTTGACAGCACAAAACAATCTGAATAAAAAATAGGCAGAGGATCTGAATAGACAGTTTCCCAAAGAAGACATACAAGTAAGCAACTGGTACATGAAATTGTCAGAGGAATGTAAATGAAAAGCACAATGAGATATGACCTCACATCTGTTAGAATGGCTTTTATCAAAAAGATAACGGGTAACAAGTGTTGGTGATGATGTAGCCAATAGGGAACATTTGTGCACTCTTGGTTGGAATTTAAATTGGTGCATCTACTATGGAAAATACTATGGAGATTCCTCAAAAATTAAAAATAGAACTACCATATGAATCAGCAATTTTACTTCTAGTTGTATATTTGAAAGAACATTATTACTATCTCTAAATGATATTCTCATGTTCATTGTGGCATTATATACAATAGCCAAGATGTGAAAACAACCTAAGTGTCTACTGATGGAATAATGGACAAAGAAAATATTTTATATATAGGCATCAAAAAGAAAAAAACCCAAACCAGAAAGGGGCACCTGCGTGG
This sequence comes from Crocuta crocuta, assembly GCF_008692635.1. Taxonomy (NCBI): domain Eukaryota; kingdom Metazoa; phylum Chordata; class Mammalia; order Carnivora; family Hyaenidae; genus Crocuta; species Crocuta crocuta. The sequence goes on along the minus strand of NW_027531905.1, from coordinate 341,294 downwards.
CTCAGTTGGTTAAGCGCCGACTTCAGCTCAGGTCATGATCTCACAGTTTGTGAGTTTGAGCCCCACGTCAGGCTCTGTGCTGACGGCTCAGAGCCTGGAGCCTGCTTGGGGATTCTGTGTCTTCCTCCATTCTGCCCCTCTCTTACTTGCGCTCTGTCTCTCTCTCAAAAATAAATAAATATTAAAAAAACAAAACAAAACAAACCCAGGAAATCCTGTCATTGGTGACAAAAAGATGAAGCTTGACAGCATTATGCTAAGTAAAATGAGTCAAACAGAAGAAGGCAAATATTGTATCATCCGACTTATATGTGGAATGAAAAAAAATCTGAACCCGTGAATACAGAGAACAAATTGATTTTTGCCAGATTTGGAAGGAGAAGGGGGTCAGTGGAAGAAATGGCTGAAGATGGTCAAAGGGTACAAACTTCTGTTTATAAGATAAATAAGTTCTTGGGATGTAATATACAGCATGATGACTATACTAGATAATACTGTATTCTGTATTTGAACGTTGTTAAGAGAGTAAATCTTAAAAGTTCTTTTCACAAAAAATAAAATGTATAACTATGTGTGGTGGTTTAACCAAACTTATTATGGTAATAATCTCACCATATATACATCTATGAAATCATTATGTTGTATTCTTTAAGCTAATGTACTATTATACATCATTATTTCTCAACAAACCTAGAAAAATCTTTTCTTTAAGAAGTAGGATTATCAGGGGCGCCTGGGTGGCTTAGTCGGTTAAGCGTCCGACTTTCACTTAGGTCATGATCTCGCGGTTCGTGGGTTCGAGCCCCGCGTCGGGCTCTGTGCTGACTGCCAGCTCAGAGCCTGGAGCCTATTTCAGAGTCTGTGTCTCCCTCTCTCTCTGACTCTCCCCTGCTCACGCTGTCTCTCTCTCTCCTAGAAATAAATACAAATATTTTAAAAAAAGAAGTAGGATTATCATACTTTAATTTTTCTATGATTGTGTTATATAAACCAGACATAATAATTTTCAACATTTGCCTATTCTTGAAAGTTCAGATAAAAGCTAGCTGTTATAATATTTTGCAATTTCTTGTCCTCCACCCATAGAAATGAATCACAATTTTCTCTGAATTTCCACAACATTTTAGTTTTTCCAATAATATAGCAGCTGGAAAGAAAGAGAAAAAGATCTCTGTCAGTCTTAAGTTTTGGTGTTCTGCAATTCCAGTTTTCCTCTAGGGTCTTAATTTTTCTTACTGTTCATCTGATGGTTCTTTATTATTTTTTTTGCTCATTAATTTTTAAAGGAATTTTGACTGTGTTTTATGAAGTATTTTGTTGTTGTTTTAGTGAGAGGATTGATCTAAAAAACTAGCTCATCACTGATAACAAGTATGGATTATTTCTCACCATTTTAAATTATTTGTTCCATTAGAATAACACTAAATTATTGTCTCTGTGTAAAATATAATTTACTTTCTAAAAAATTGAATATATTTTATTAATAAGAAAAATCTGGAAGAATTAACATTATCTGTTTTTAATTTAAGGTATATTGAGCAACCAATATATAGAAAGAGGGCAGAAAATATTTCTTTCATTAACATATCTTGTATCTTGTGATGAAATGTAAAACTTGGGCTGAAATTTTGTGACTTGTTATTTTCTATTGTGTTCCTATAAGATGTTTTTTGGCTGAATATTGTTAGAGTGGTTCCCCTTCAAAAGAGGGCTGAAAGTTTTTAAACACCCATGCCTATACCAAAATTTTAACAGTTACAATAATAATATTATTTTAATAATTCATCAAAGAATAAGTATGTGATGTATTTTGAATGGAAATACCACTATTTCTATTGTCTTTAACTTTCTCAGGCTAACAAGGAGGCAGGCAGAAGAAAAGATAACAGAATTCCAAAGTCTCATATTTTACATCAAACTCGAGAAATATTGTCTTATCTGAAACTGTTAAGATTACTTTGGTATTCAGGTTGAATAATCTATGCTATGTATTATAAAGTAAGTTGATATATGATTAAGCAGGAATTGCTGACAGGGTCTTAAATCATAATGTTCAGAGCTTGTTAAACAAATCTTATTGCTATGGGAATTGAATTTCCATATTTGTGTGAATTTAAAATGTTAAATCTTTATCATTCATTATTTCATTGATATCATTATCCATCTATTCACTCATTTTCTCAACGAGAATTTATATATCATCTGGTAAAAGATATATTCACTTTGATAAATGGCCAATGGAATTAAAGACCTGCATTCAAGTTTTACCACAGCATATGACATCAGAGAGATTACCACTTCATTCACAAAAGAGAGAGAATCTGACTTGGGAAATTTCTTCTTGTTCTGTAACTCCCATCTATGTTACAAATTTTCATAGGAGAGTATCTGACCTCTTGTGATTTACAACATACTAAAGAGATAAGAAAATGACATTGTTAGGATACCTGTAAAGAGCTTTAAATAGTATTAATCAATACTTAAAATAATTAACTTTATTAGTGTTTGAATGCAGGCGCTGTCAGCAAGTTCAGAAATCTCCAGAGGATGGCCTTTCAAGCCTAGAATCTTGATCCTGAGTGTCCCAGTGACTCACTCTCACCAAAATCATAAGACTTTCTAGTGTGTAATGTAGAATGCCAGTTTGTTTATTTATTTTAATTTCCAATGACACAAATCATCCCCAGTGAATCATCTTGAGCAGTATATTCTGCACACCAGAAAAACTACATGGGAAGCTAAACTATTGGTAGGATTTTCTTTTAGGGGATTCTCATAGGCTCCAATGAGCTACAATGGGAGCTACAAATGGGATTTTATGTTTAATAGCATAAGGTTCCAGGGTCTCTGCAAATCAAGTCAATGAGATCGAATAGTCAGATTGTAATTTTTTTTAAATGTTTTTTTATTTATTTCTGAGAGAGAGAGAGAGACAGGGTGAGCAGGGGAGGGTCAGAGAGAGAGGGAGACACAGAATCTGAAGCAGGCTCCAGGCTCCGAGCTAGCTGTCAGCACAGAGCCCAACGTGGGGCTCGAACCCACGAACCGTGAGATCATGCCCTGAGCCGAAGTCGCACCCTTAACCGACTGAGCCACACAGGTGGCCCTGATCGTAATTTAAGATATTTGCAAGTGCCAGTTCTAAGTACTCTGCTGACTAATTATCTAGACTAGTGATTGACCAAACTCAATTTAGAATGATGCATTACTTCTTAAGATTTACCAATACATTTAACTAAGGAACAGTCAAATCTTGTGGGTGTTGTTATATCTTTTTGCCTGTCTTTAATTCAGTCTGTGTGGAATTTGGAGCATGTCTTACTAATGGCAGTATTAGTCGTTTATATCCAAGGTCTAAAATTAAGTGATTCTCGGGGTGCCTGGGTGTCTCAGTTGGTTAAACATCTGATTTTGGCTCAGGTCATGATCTTGTGTTTGTGGGTTCAAGCCCCACATTGGGCTCTGTGCTGACAGCCCGGGGCCTGGAGCCTGCTTCGGATTCTGTGTCTTCCTCTCTTTCTGTTCTCCCTGCTCAGGCTTTGTCTTGCTCTGTTTCTCAAAAATAAATAAACATTTAAAAAAATTTTTAAAAGATGAAGTGATTCTCATGAGAAGCTAAGACTGATTATGCCATAAGACAGTAGTCAGGTAGAAGGTATGTCTTCCTCTAATCTTCCTTCACTGACACCTGGAGAACAGCATTCACTCCCAGCACGGGCAGTTGGCCACTGTTTTCAGCCTCTTTCAGGCACTTTTAGAATCACTCTTAAGTATACCAGAAAAAGCTTAGCGCTGCCACTACCCCTCCTTCAGAAGTCTGAGAACTCCCTTTCCAGTTCTGTGTTTTTTTTTTTTTTACTAATTTTTTTAATGTTTACTTTTGAGAGAAAGAGAGACAGAACAAAAGCAGAGAGAGGAAGACAGAATCTGAAGCAGGCTCCAGGCTCTGAGCTGTCAGCACAGAGCCCGATGCAGGGCTCGAACTCACGAACTGCAAGATCACAGCCTGAGCCAAAGTCGCTTAACCGACTGAACCACCCAGGTGCTCCTCAAGTTTCTCAAGTTCCTAAGGTACTAGTAGCACCTAAGACACTTCTCTCCATCAAAAATCTGAATACCTAATTCACAAAGCCTCACCTCTGAACTCCAATCTATTCTTTTATGCCACCAGCTTCGGAGTCATAGCTGATTGCTACAGCTATTATCTCTGAGTTATTTAAGCATCCCTCTTTTGTTCTTTTGACACCCCAAAGCTTATGTAACCATTTTTCTATATTAAAGTTCTTTTGTGGAACTATGTAGATGTTTTCCATTTTCCAGGCTGGACCCAACTGCATCTAAATTTTTTCTTAACTATTTTAATGATATGGCTGTAATAGTTATAGATTAAATGGGAAATTGGAATATGGTACATTTGCCCTTGGATTACTAAATTAAAATTATGGGGATTTTTTTTTCTAGCCTCTCTCTGTCTCTTTCTTATTTTCTCTCATCTCTATCTATCTGGAACATCTATATCATCTCTCTCTCTCTCTCTCTCTCTCTCATATCTGTATCTGTGGAAGTAGATGAAATTCAGAAGGGGAAACATTATCTTGAAACCTGAATATAACTGCTAAAATTTAGTACTGTTTAGTATGGAATGCACCTTATTAATAAAAATTAAAACATTATTGTTTATTATTCTACTTTTAAAAGAACAGTAAGAGGTTGTTTAACAGGTGGACCACAATTAAGAATACTATTGTTAAAGCTAGGTTTCAGGAAAATAACTTGATGATGTTTTAAATATTATAACTTAGAGATTACATTCAGATATTGTATTAAATAGATGAGAATGTTTGATACCTTTTATATGGGAAATATCAATGACAACTATTTACTGTTTCTTTTCTATGCATGGCTATTTAGGATTCATGTAGAAAATAACTGGATCATTCAAATGTGATCAATACATTTTTCTTCTTTCCTTGCTTTGTGTCCAGTACAGATGTAAATGCCTGAAAACAAAAATTGGTGTCTGTGATAGCTATCCAAAACAATATAAAATTACCTCTTTTTATTTATTTATTTATTTTAAATTTATTTCAGAGAGAGAGTGTGCGATCAGGGGAAGGTCAGGGAGAGAGTGAGATACAGAATCTGAAGCAAGATCCAGGCTCTGAGCTAGCTGTCAGCACAGAGCCCGATGCGGGGCTCGAACCCACAAACCGTGAGATCATGCCCTGAGCTGAAGTCGGACGCTTAACCGACTGAGCCACCCAGGCACCCCTAGAATTACCTCTTTTAAGAGAAGTGGATTATAGTAGCCATCATTCAGTAGTATTATGTTATAAAGTGTGAGAGGGTTTAACTTCTATCTCATTTTTCCCTAAAAGAGTCTTCGGTGGTGGGTATTCATGAACTCCATCTTTGCTTTGCAGTATAAAATTCTGGAGACATTTTCTAGGTAGGTGCAGAACTAAATACCACACATATGTCATTTCTATTTTCTAGTTAAGACAACAGAGTTTTAAATAAGTGCTAAAATAAAAATAGTACAAGTTATTTGAAAAAGCAATAGAATAAACATAATTTATGACAAGTAAAACTGTCACTTTTTGCAGATGACCTGATACCAAATATAGAAAAATCCTAAAAACTCCACCAAAAAACTGTTAGAGCTAATAAATAAATTTAGTAAGGCAAGAGGATACAAAATCATGGTGTTTCTATAAACTAATAACAAACTATCAGAAAGAGAAGTTAAGAAAACAATCCAATTTGCATTTTCATCTAAAGGAATAGAATACCTAGGAATAAATTTAACCAAGGAAGTAAAAAAAATGCATACTGAAAACTACAACACTGGTGAAAGAAATTGAAGAAGACAAAAATAAAAGGATATTCAGTGCTCATGGATTGAAAAATTAATATTGTTAAAATGTCCATACTACCTAAAGTAATTTACAGATTCATTTTTTTTTAAATGTTTTATTTATTTCTAGGAGAGAGAGAGAGACAGCGTGAGCAGGGGAGGGTCAGAGAGAGAGGGAGTCACAGACTGAAACAGGCTCCAGGCTCTGAGCCGGCAGTCAGCACAGAGCCCAACACAGGGCTCGAACCCACGAACAGTGAGATTCAATGCAATCTCTATCAAGACACCAACAGCATTTTTCACTAAACTAGAAATAATTCTAAAGTTTGTGTGGAACCACAAAAGATCCCAAAGAATCAAAGCAATCCTGAGAAAGAACAAAGCTGAAGGTATCACACTCCTGACTTCAAAGTATACTACCTAGCTGTAGTGATCAACACAGTATGGTACTGGCACAAAAAACAGACACACAGACAGATCGGAACAGAATTGAGATCCCAGAAATAAACTCACACATATATGGATGGGAAAGGAACTGAGAATATACAATAAGGAAAGGGCAGTCTCTTTAATGAATAGTGTTGGGAGAACTGATCAGCCACATGCAAAAGAATGAAACTAGACCACTCTGTTATAACGAACACAAAAATTAACTCAAAGTGGATTAAAAGGCTTGAATGTAATACCTGAAACTATAAAATAGCTAAAAGAAAACATAGGCAGTAAGCTCCTTGACATCAGTCTTAGTGATGTTTTTGTGGATCAGATATATGCCAAAGGAAAGGGAAATAAAAACAAAAAATAAACAAATGGGACAAAATCAAACTAAAAAACTTTTGCACAACAAAAGCAACCATCACCAAGATGAAAAGGCAAACTACTGAATGGGGGAAGTTATTTGCCTGATACCTGATAAGGGGTAATAGCCAAAACATATAAAGAAATTATACAACAAAAAACAAACAACCTAATAAAAAATGAACAGAGGATTTGAATAGATATTTTTTCCAAAGTAGAAATACAGATGACTGATACAAACATGAAAAGATATTCAGTATCTCTAATTATTAGGGAAATGCAAATCAAAACCACAATGAAATATCACCTCATACCTGTTAGAATGGCTATTATCAAAAATACAAGAAATGGGGGCCCCTGGATGGCTCAGTCAGTTGAGTGTTCAACCCTTGGTTTCAGCTCAGGTTATGATCTCTTGGTTTCTTGAGTTCGAGCCTCGCATTGCACTCTGGGCTGACAGTGATGGGCCTGCATGGCAATCTCTCTCTTGCTCTCTCTTTGCCCATCCCCCATTCAGACTTCTCTGTCTCTCTCAAAAATCAATCAATCAATCAATAAACCTTAAAGAAAGATAAGAAATAACAAGAGTTGATGAGGATGTGAAGAAAAGGGAACCTTTGTATACTGTTGGTGAGGTTGTAAATTGGTGCACCCACTGTGGGAAACAGTATGGAGGTTCTTCATAAATTTTAATATAAGAGCTACTATATGATTCAGCAATTCCACTTCTGAGTATTTATCTAAAGAAAACAAAAACATTAATTTGAAAAGATACATGCACCCTTATGTTTATTGCATTAGTTACACTAGCCAACATATGGAAGTAACCAAAACATCCATCAATGGATGGATGGTTAAAGAAGTTCTAGTATATTATTATATACAATAGAATACTACTTGATTGTAAAAAAAAGAATGAAATGTTAACATTTGCAACAGCATGGATGGACTTTGAAGGTATTATGTTAAATGAAATAAATCAGAAAAATAAAGACAAATAACATGATTTTACTTATATTTACAAAAACAAAACAAAACAACAAAAAATGAAACAAAAATAATTCATAGATACAGAGAACAGATTAGTGGTCACTAGATGTGAAAGGGGTTGGGGGGTGAGGAAAAAGGTGATCAACTGTAGAATGATAGATGGTAATAGACTTTTGGGTGTGATCATTTTGTGGTATATACAAGTGGCAAATTGTAATGTTCACCTAAAAATTATGCACATGAAAATACTCTAAAGTTTAAAAAAAGCTAGAAAAAATGGAAATAGGTAAGAAAGAAATATATAATGGATGCACGGAATAGGCTCTAAAACGATAATAGCTTGAGAGAACACCTCTCTGCAAATAAGATAATTTAAAGGTAATTTTTAGTTTTGCATTTTATGATAAATGTATATAGTTGAGAATTTTGTTCAGATAAGTAACAAATAATAGAAACACAAGAGACCAAATTCTTGTGGAGAGAAAGATAATAAGATAATTAAGACATCTGTATTAAATAGTTACAGGTACTTCTTATATGATGAAAGCCACTCCTTCCTTTTTGAGAGAGAGAGTGCAGGGAAGGGGCAGAGAGAGAGCGAGAGACAGAGAATCTGATGGTGCAGAACCCCACACGGGGCTCAAACTCACAAACTGTGAGATCATGACTTTGGTCGAAATCAAGTCAGTTGCGTAACTCACTGAGCCATTAGGCACCCCATCCACTTCCTTCCTGATAACATTCCTTAAATCACCAGCATTATTTGTGTTATTACCTATACAACAACACCTTGGAATAATCACCTTCATATAAAAGTTATAATTTATGTTTTGACTAAATTTTACCATCATCTATTAAATAAATAGCAACTTCATCTTAGCTTTCAGCAGAGGGCACTGGAGCACATCTTGGAAAAACAACCAAAATTTCTAATGCAAAGAAGTATTTAATGCATGGAAAACAGTTTAAAACCTGTCCTGTGTTTTACATAAGATAATTAGACATGAGCAACTGATAAACTTATCATTTTTTAAGACCGTATTTTCACTATAATGAATTTGTGAAAACTTTTGTTTCTATTGCAATTTTCGAAATGCCTACTTTGTTCTTTCGAGCACAATGCAAGTAACCTATTATAATTTGGTGACAATGTAGCCTGCTCATTTATATGGATTAGGTATCCAGCTATGATAAAAAATTTAACAGCTCTTTAATAAACTAAATCTTTCTGTCTCTACACATAATAAATGGATTTGTCAGGCCTCAGAAATTGACACTCTTTTTTTTGTTCTATACAAGTTCATTAAAATATGTATGATATGGGAGCATTCTAGCTTTGTTTCTGCCATAAGACAGATGACAAAGATAAAACTCCTTTATTTCATTGCACTTAGTAGAGATTGCAAGACTTCTAATGGCTTAAATAACAAGCTTTTATAAGTATTCAATAAAGAAGCTAACCTTTTTGTTTTAGTAAGGCAGTTGTAATGATTGCATAGTATTATAAACTTGAGACTAAAGTTATTTTGAAGACTTCAGCTTCAGATTAAGACAAAATGAATGATTATAAAAAAAGACAGCCAAAATAAGAATAATGAATAATTATTGTAAATTTCTTCCCTTTATAATGAACATATTTTAATGAAAGCAAACTGTATCCTTGTTTTATTTAATTTTTGTATTGGTCTGTAGTGGAGGTAAGAATTAGTGATCTTGCAAAATACTAATTTATAGTAGAAATTTTAGTATAATTTTCTATCCATTCTCAGGATTCCACTGATGGAAGGAATTGTTATTTATGTTGTAACATCAGTGTACATTTTATAATTTATTGTCCTTCAGTGGAGAAAGAACATCGCTGATGTTCTTGTTGTTTGAAAAAGTGGGCAATTAAAAATTCAGAATGACGAGTCACACTTAATTAAATCAAAGTTCTTTACATATTTAAAACTCAAGTAGAGAAACGTCTGTATTGAAAAATGACCTAATTTATGTGAATTGTACAGCAGGAAAATATATATGGCCACAAGTTTTGAATGTCATTTTTGCTTTGGTTAATGGATGTACTATGATCAAAATAGAGCAAAACATAATATTAAGCCAAGCTGCTCACACAGTCCTTACTTTCCTCCATGGGAACAAATTGCTGTCTGGAGAGCAAATAGAAGAGCCAGAGCAGTGACTTAAAAACAGTTTTAAAGATACTAGCCAATACGAGCCCCAAATAAATAACAATTACAGAATAGAAAAAAATTTATAATCATAATCTGATAAGACTGGATAAGATGGTTTTGGCACATTGAGGTACCATGGAAATAAAGAGTCAAAGATGTTCTTTTTTTTCCTTTTTTTAAAAATGACTTTTTAGCTTTTTAATGAAATTGAGAGATACAGAGATTTCTCATATGTCCCTTCCCCCCCCCCCACATTCATAGTGTTCACTATTACTACTAACATCACTCACCAGAATGGCACTTTGTTTGTTTTTTTTTTACCAAGAATGCACCTACATTATACATCATCATCACTCAAAGTCCTTAGTTTACATTAAGATTCACTCTTGATTTTGCATACTCTATGGGTTTGAACAAATATATTTCACTGCCCTAAAAGTCCTCTGTGCTCTGCCTACTGACCTCTGATCTTTTATTTGTTTTCTCCAGAATGTCATATGGCAGTAATCATACAGTATTTAGGCTTTTCAGATTGACTTCTTTCTTGATGTTCCTTGTGTTTTTTTGTGGTTTGGTAGCTCATTTCTTTTTAGTTCTGGATAATATTCTATTGTTTGGATGCACCCAGTTTGTTTAGCCTTTCACCTATTGAAGAACATTTGGATTGCTACCAAGTTTTGGCAATTAAGAATGTAACTGGTAAAACATCCGTGTGTAAGTTTTTGTGTGGAGATAAACTTTCAGCTTCTGAGAACAACTGCTAGACTATATTGTTCGAATATGTTTAGTTTTATAGCAAACCACCATACTGTCTTCAAAAATAGCTGTAGGATTTTGTATGTATGAGATTTCCTGTTGCTCCACATCCTCACCAACACTTGGTGTTCTGGATTTTGGCCATTCTAATAAGTGTGTAGTGGTATCTCATTTGTTTCATTTTTCTGATAACTTGTGATGTAGAGTATCTTTTCATTTGCTTATTTACCATCTGTGTATCTTCTTTGGTGAGATATCTGTTAAAGCCTTTGGCCCATTTTTTTAAATTGGGTTATTTGTTTTCTTACTGTTGAGTTTTAAGAGCTATATATTTTGGATAATAGCCTTTATCAGATATACATTTGAAAATATTTTCTTTCAGTCTATGGCTTGTTTTATAATTCTTTTGATATTGTCTTTCACAGAGCAGAAGTATTTAATTTTAATGAAGTTCATCTTATCAATTGTTTCTTTCATGGATTATGTTTTTGTTGTATCTAAAAGGACATCACTGAATCTGAAGTTATGTAGGTTATCTTTTATGTTATATTCTAGGAGTTATATAGTATGTTTTACATTCTATGATCCATTTTGAGTTAATTTTTGTGATGGGTGTGAGGTCTGTGTCTAGATTTATTTTTTTGCCTCTGGATGTCCAATTAATTCAGAACCATTTGTTGTAGAGACTGTCTTTGCTCTGTATTGCCTTTGCTCCTTTCTCAAAGATTCGTTGACTATATATATGTAATATATAAAATATACATTATACAAAATACATAAAATATATAATTATATGTTATGTATTGTATTGTTTTTAAATATATATTGTCTGTCTATCAATCTGTCTGTCTATCTATCTAATATCTGGGGTCTTGGGCTCTTTTGCCTTGATTACCGTAGATTCATTTTAAGTCTTGAAGTAAGGTAATGCCAACTTTATTTTTCTTCTTGAATATTGTGCTAGCTATTCTAGGTCTTTTGCTTCTTCAGTTAAACTTCAGAATTGGTTTGTTGACATCCATAGAATAACTTGCTGGGATTTTGATTGTGATTGCATTGGATCTATAAATCACGTTGGAAAGAATTTACATCATGACAATATTGAGCCCTTCTATCAAAGAACATGGACTTTTCTCCATTTATTTAGTTCTTTCATTCATTTGGGTTTTGTAGTTTTCCGTATATATACATATAAACATATNATTGTTTGTTTAGTGTATGTTTTGTTTTATTTATTCCACAGTATTTCAGTTTTGGGGGTGCTAATGTAAGGGTATTGTGTTCTTAATTTCTAAGTGTGTTTATTCATTAGTAGTATATAGGAAAACAATTTATTCTTGTAAATTAATCTTGTAATAAAACCCTGCAAGCTTGTTTTAATTGCTTATAAATTCCAGGGTGTTTTTTTGGTTGATTCTTTGAGATTTGCTACATAGGTAATCATGTCACCTGTGAAAATGTCTTTTTTCTCAATCTGTATGGTTTTTATTTCATTTTCTAGCTTCATTGCAATTAATAAGGGCTTCCAGCACAATGTTGAAAGCAAGTAATGAGAGGGGACATCTTTTTCTGTTTCTGTTTTAGTAGGAAACCTTTATATTTCTCACCAGTAAGTATGATGTTAGCTGTAGGTTTTTTTGTGGACAGTCTTTATCAAATTGAGAAAGTTTGTCTTTATTCCTAGTTCACTATGAGTTTTTATCATGAATAGGTGTTGGATTTTGTCAAATGCTTTTTGTGCATCTGTTGATGATAATGTATATATATTTTTTTAAGTCTGTTAATGTGATGGACTACAGTTACTGACTTTTGAATGTTGAGCCCATCTTGCACCCCTAGGATAAATCCCACTTGGTTGTGGTATATAATTCTTTTTATTCATTGTTGGATTCGACCTGTTAATATCTTGTTGAAGATTTTTGCATCTATATTCATGAGATATTGATCTGTGATACATTTTCTTATAATATGTGTCTGGTTTTGATCTAGAGTAATGCTGGCCTCATAGAATGAAAGCTATTCTTAAAATTCACAATTGCATTAGAAATTCTTGGGTTAGGCCAAATGATATCCTGGAAGTTTTGGCCCTTCTAGAATTAGCTGAGTGCAGTTACAATTTTCCTCTCTCAAATATGTCATATTTTCAAGTAACATTAGGTCTGAATAATTGTCACCAGTTATTTATGTACATTTCCCTATTTGCTCAGATATTTTATTTAGTGCAGGATACTTTAAGTGCTTTTACAATATCCTTGTATAATAAAATGATATCTATTTTTTCACTTTACAGATGACAAAACTAAGGCATGAAAATCTTAAGTATCAGAACAAAATTCAGTGATCAGTCAATAAAAGAACTAGTTAAGGGGCGCCTGGGTGGCTTAGTCGGTTAAGCGTCCGACTTTCGCTTAGGTCATGATCTCGCGGTTCGTGGGTTCGAGCCCCGCGTCGGGCTCTGTGCTGACTGCCAGCTCAGAGCCTGGAGCCTGTTTCAGATTCTGTGTTTCCCTCTCTCTCTGATCCTCTCCTGCTCACACTGTCTCTCTCTCTCTCCTAGAAATAAATAAAAATATAAAAAAAAAAAACTAGTTAGGTCCTTTGTTTACTAAACTTGCTGACAAAAAAATTCTGTAGAAGTAATTGAAGTGCAATAACATTCAACTCAGCAATTGCTGTTGTTGCTTTAAAATTTTTAACCTGGTTTATAAGTTGAGTTATATTAGAAATAAGCCGAGGTTATTCCTACAGTGAGGCTACATCCTAGGCTTATAGAAAATAAATCTTTGACATTTTTATAACTTTCCCTGCACAGATAGCCATGTCAACATCTTCAAAAGAAAGTGTGCCTAGGAAAAAATATCATGTTTTCTCATTTCTAGCATTCTCTTCTTGTTCCCCAGTTCAATACGTAGCAGAAAATTTGCCTAGAGCTGATATACTCTGAGTTGTCTTCAAAGCATTCAGCAACACTGAAGAAAATCAACTCAACATGAGATGGAAAAGACAACAAGAAGCATTTTAAATTTTCTTTTTAGGTCTGCTGACTCATTCTCATTACCACTATCTTCTGATTCTTAATAAGACCACTGTAATTTTCTTTTAAACTCTGCTCAAGTGGTCCCATACTTATTTTTATAGCAAATGTTCAGTGTTCCATTAATAGGGCTCCCAAACTAGGTTTAAAGGCAATGGTAATTTATAAAATTTGAGGTATGCAGGAACATGGAGCAGCCCAGAAATAGTTGTTATTCACTCGGAATTGTCTTACTATACATTTTTTTAAAAAACTCAGTTTCAATAGAATCAAGGAGGAAGCAATATCAGAAGAGGATTCTTATTAAATTATAAGCTCTGTTAACACAGTGTTTTAATAGATTTATTTTACTCTCCAGGAAAATTTATTTATTCTCAAAGTACAGATTTAGGTAGATAGGTAGGAGACAAATCAATAGCATTTTTCATTTTCTTTACCTATTAAGCTTTACATTCAAGTGAATTGGGTTATTATCATCAAATAAGAGAAGGATACATGTGTTTAGGAATTTAAAGAAGAATCATCTTTACCTCCTGCCCTTATATAGCACCATTCTTCACTGTTTTGCTATGTAAAGGAGAAACAGTTCTATTTTCAAATGTCTCCAGAAGACAAATATTCTTTATTTTGTGATCACATGTGCATCTTATTGACTAAGCACAAAATTACTGTAGAAGATATGCTATTGGTTCTCTAAGATCTTATGTTTGAAAAATGCCTATTATTAGAAGGCAGCATTAGGAACTGTTCTTGTTTTTGTACTTCCTTTCCCTCTTGATGTATGCAGGATCAAATTAGCCTTATTCCCTTCTCCATTTCCCAAGGTATTACTGTTACCAGATTTTAGTTCTCAGCCCACTATATTATTTCAGTCAAACGGTCTCTCTTTTGATCATTGAGAGAATAGGGATTGTCATACTATACTGGTAAGATTATTGGACTTTGAATCAAATATGAGTTTTAGTTCAAACTTCTTCACTTACTATTATGTCATCCAAGGCAAATCAGTTAACCTTTCTGGGTCTTAGTTTTCTCATATTTTACTTTATTTTTTTATTATCTATTTTGTTTTATTTTATTTTTTATTTGAGAGAGAGAGAGAGAGAATCTGAAGCAGACTCCCCACTCAGTGCAGAGTGTGATGCAGAGCTCAGTCCCATGACCCTGGGGTCATGACCTGAGGCAAAATCAACTGTTGGACACTCAACCAACTAAGCCACCCAGGTGTCCCAGTTTCCCCATATTTTAAGTTAAAATAATGGTAGTAATATCTATATTGCATCATTTTTTATGAACTCCATATCAGTTATTTGTAAAAATGATCAAAGATTATTTTTTTAAATGGAAACTCTTTGAGGACAGAGATTTTGCTTTACTGTTTTATAATAATGTGCCTAATAGACTACATTGGTTTAGTAAGTAAGGAATGAAAAATATGAATGCATGTATTTATAAAAGGATTTCTAACTTTAAATGCTAATTATTTAGACATTCTAAAACCTACCTACTACAATCAGGAGACATTTGTGGAGTAGCTACTAGGTACAATGCACTCAACTATGTGTTTTAGATAATATAAGATTAGTAAATACTTCCTTTCAAGGAGCTCACAGTCAGAAATCACAGAACATTAGCACCTAAAGAGATCACGGAGACCTTCTAGCCTTACCCCTTTATTTTACATACATGAGAAATGAGGAGGGTGGCTAAATCACTTCCCAAGGTAAAAAAGCTATAAAATAGGGAGTCCTCAAGTCCAAACTACAAAAATACATTGGAAAGAAAAGTATATGTTCTAATAATTTAAGTAAATGGCAGATTTGTGAAATTTGCTAGGACAGACACAAAATGCCCTGTAATTTGTGGGACTCTGTGTTTTATGATGAAAAGTACTCCTTGTAAAGGTCATTCCAGATCACCATTTACTATGTGACTTGGAAAGTTGTTTAAAGACTAAGTTTTTCCATTTGTAAAAATGGCAGCATAATGAAGATATTGTAATGTTCTGTGAGTTCTAGACACAAAGTAAACATTTAATAGTGGTAATTGTTATTTTTGTGATGAAAGCATAATATTTCATAAATTTAAACAAAATAAAATAATTTAAACATAAGGTATAATATTTCATAAAGTCATAAATTAAAAAAGTAAAATTTAAACATAAGTTTAACATAAACATAAATTTAAATAACTTTAAAATAATAAAGATTTTATTATGTAACAAGCTAACTGTACACACACACACACACACACACACACAGACCCTTAATATTAATTTCTTTCAAACTCAGAAAATTCCATCTTATGGATAGGCATATTAAAGATTTGAAAAACCTAATAGCAGTTGAAATACCCCTATTCCCTAGGAGTTAGAAAGAAGTATATCCATCATAGAGGAAAAATGTAGGCCAGAGATCAAAAACTAGACTTCAACCTGGTAAGAAATGTATTGGCAGAAGGAAGGGAGATTAAGGTTGAACTGTAGGATGGTTCATGTCCCCTCCTTTGCCAGAAGTAAGTCTAGTTCAGTGCATTTCCAAGACCAAAGAGAAAAAAATCATGAGCTTCATAACAGTATAATAGAAAACAAAATCATATAAATGAAGTCTAAAATTGAAGTCATGCCTTAAAATTACAAAAGTTCAGTGGTACAATTTCAGCTTTCTGAAGTTGGCAGTCCTATATCTTATAGACTTCTGTAAACTGTATTAATGAGTATACTCTCATTGTCCCAAAGATGACAAGTGGTAATTTATTTTTTTATAGAAAAACATCATCTTTTCTTCCTCTCACAATTTTTTTATTCATATGGTTTGTAAGACATTAATTAAAATTACGCAGCTTTTAATTAAAGTGGAGGAGAAGGGATGTGTAGGTCCTTGCTTGGTTAGGATTTATAAATAAAAATAGGCAATTCTGAGAGGAGTGATGTTAATTTTTTACTGTTCTTTTCATATCTGAATGATAAATTATTCTCAAGAAATCTGAACTGTAGAATGGATGCTTACTAGATTAAAAGAGCAAATAGTGATATTTATGAAGTGAAACCATCAGGACCTGGTGATATATTACATAAAGTATGTGGGAGAAGTGTCAAAGATGACCTTCAGGGTTTTGGTAAGTGACAGAGCCGTTTCCTGCTTCTAGAAACACCAGACGGTTTGATTTTTGATGTGGTCAGATGCTTTTTGAGATGTGGAGCTGCCAATTACATGGATGGATACAAGCCTCTAAACCTCAGTGAAATGGAGAGGGGAGAGCATAGATTAAATATGGTAGATTACAGATTGCTAAAATTTCTTTGACACTTGCACCTTTGAGAGATCTATTTTCTCTCCTGTTTTGACAAGTAGAATAAGCTGGAAGTGATTCCATGGTAGATTTTAGGCCCAAGCCTTGAGAAAATAATGATGGCTTCCAAATACCATCTCGTAGAATATTCTCTCTGGGGAAAACAGCTACCACACAAGAAGTCTATCTGAGACTACTGTGCTATGGGGAAGCCCAGACTTCCATGTGGAAAAGACATGAAGAGAGGACCACATAGATGTTCATCTAGCCTCTGCTGTTCCATACACCCTGGCCCAGGTGCCTAATATGTAAGTGAAGGAGATATCTTAGACATTCTTAATACACTGTGGTAGAAAGTACAGCCAACCTATCACCTGAGGTAACATGAAAAATAGGAAATTCACCTACTCAGTTGATGGATCTGTCTAAAGTAATTTCCAGACATGACGCCAAAAAAGTCAACTGGTTTCTTTTTGCTGATAATCATATAATACAGATGGAGAAAGATGATATAACAATAACAAAGTATTTACTCATTGCAAGGAATTTAAAGATAATTTAAAGGAGCCAAGACTTGCTGAGTTAGAAAATAAAATTACATTTTATTCCCAGTCTCTTCTAAAAGAAAATTCTAAAAGTAAGAAAGGCATCAAGACAATGATTAATTGAGTGCTATCAGGAAAGCATGCTATCCACATAAAGATGAACCCCAAAGTCTTATGAGTGTGATTGTAAAACTCTTTGTTAAGAGCTCAGAATGATGTAAGAGCATGCCTTGCAGATAGTTGCCATTAGGCAGTATGGTTTCTAAGAACCATACTTACTTAGTGGGCTGCATGAGGGTCCTCTTCTCAAAACTAAACTTAGTGCACATACATAAGTTTGAATGAATGAGCCAAATGGTCAGTAACCTTATAGATAAGTGTTTGGCAAACATTCTCTAACAAGAGAGAGGTAAGTCACTATTTCATAAGGTACACGAAGTCAGAGGAAGTGGGGAGTACTTAGTCCTAACAGTCATCCCTGTGAGCAATGTCAAGTGGGAATCTGGGTCTCTATAACTAGTAAGAATGGCCAACACTTCCAGAAGGCTTCTCTCAGCCCTGTAAGGGTTACAAATTAAAGTCTAGAAAGGGGCAAGCTTTTCGGGATACACAGGTGTGAGAATAGCAAATACAGTAGACTCCTCCTCCTCCGCCCCCCATCCAAGGTTTCCCTTTTCCCAGCTTCAGTTACTTGTGGTCAACCATGGTCTGGAAACAGATGATTCTCCTTCTGAGGACACATCAAAAAGTCATTAGGAGGGGCGCCTGGGTGGCTTAGTCGGTTGAGCGTCCGACTTTCGCTTAGGTCATGATCCCGCGGTTCGTGGGTTCGAGCCCCGCGTTGGGCTCTGTGCTGACTGCCAGCTCAGAGCCTGGAGCCTGTTTCAGTCTGTGACTCCGTCTCTCTCTGACCCTCCCCTGCTCACGCTGTCTCTCTCTCTCTCCTAGAAATAAATAAAACATTTTAAAAAAAAATTAAAAAAAAAAGTCATTAGGAGCCTAACACTGTCATTCACCTTGTTTAATCTCATTACTGAGACATTTTATCAACTCACATCATCACAAAAAGGGTGATTTACCATAAGATGTTCTGAAAGAGAGAAACCACGTTCACATAACTTTTATTATAGTATATTGTTCTAAATGTCCCATTTTTTTATTAGCTGTTGTTAATTTCTTTCTGTGCCTAATTTATGAATTAAATTTTATCATTAGCTAGGCATATATAGGGGAAAAACATAGTATACACAGGGTCTGGTACTATCCATAGTTTAGGTGTCCGCTGGAAGTCTTGGATCATATCCCCTGTGGATAAGTGGGAGCAACTATATAACGAACCCTAAATGAGCTAAAAAACTATAGTTTTGGTGTCTGCACCAGAGCTAACTGTAGACATTCAGCTCCAGGAGTCAAAAGAAGATTGCCCAAGTGAGATTTTAGTCAAATTAGTTGTATATGTTTAAGAAGAAGACAGGAAAGGTCAGAATTAATATAATTTATTGAATTCAGGATCAAATTCTTATTTCTTCTTATGGAAAAGAACGGTTGTTTACTCAATGAAAAGTATGTTTCAACGTTACTCCCTGATTGCCTTATTTGTAAGAAAAATATTAGAGGACACAGAATCCTGAAGCAAGAGTCCTCCAAAATGCTAATTTGATGCTAACATATTACAGTGCATTAAATTCCTATTTCTATGTTAAGGGTCGGCCTTGTATTAGACCATGGCTAATGCCCATCCTCAATTCTATTAAATATCCAGGGACTGAAATCTGTCTAATATTGATGTATGAAAGCTGGGGGAGGTAAGAGATATGAATATGGCCTGATACAGATAACTTATTCCCCGCCCTGTATAAGGTGGGTCAGGCTCTGTCCTTAGAGCCCGTTAAATACCTTCACTTCAGGTATTTTCTGAATAAATTTCCTTCATCCTTGGTCTAAATAGTTGCTTTCTAGTGTCTCTTTTCTATTTAAGTTTATTTATTGTTTGTGTGTGTGTGTGTGTGTGTGTGAGAGAGAGAGAGAGAGAGAGAGAGAGAGAACGACAGAGAGAGACAGAGAGAGACAGAGAGAGAAAGCAAGGTGGAGAGGCAAAGAGAGGAACAGGATCCCTGATATGTGGCTTGAACCACAAACCGTGAAATCGTGACCTGAGCTGAAATCAAGAGTTGGATGCTTAGCCAAGTGAGCCACCCAGGCACCCCAAAGTATTTCACATTTTTAAAGCCATGTGAGAAAGTTCAGAGTTCATGTATTTCCTTGGATGAAAGGATTTCTCATTTAGTGCACATATCAGAGACATGATCATTTGAGAACCTGAGTGAGCCAGACCCCACACAGTCTCTCTCTCCCTTCCTTTCTTCTTTGCTAATTTATTTCCTCCTTTCTTTTATTCCCTCCTTTCTTTTATTTAGCCACATCTGCTTTACCATAGTCAGGTCTTTAGTTTATTGACAATTTAATTATATGGCATAATTATATGGTGACAAATGAGCCTTAAAAAATCTTATTTGCCCTCAGCTTATAAGTTTTTAGTAGTAGTGACTTTTTTTTTAGTTTATTATTTCTAATGCAGTAGGGATGGCACAGAAACACAGATCAAAGTGTGATTAATCTACCTGGCAAGGGGAGATAGTGTCACAAATTTTAAATTGATGAAGCTTTGAAGCTTGAATATAGGACATCACCCAGAGAACTCTGGAAAATGCATATTTTATGTAGTAAGAACAGTATGCAGTAAGGCACAGCACACATAGGACACAGTGGGAGAAAGAAAATGAGTATTGTGGAGAGTTGTAGGGTAGGGATCTGGAAAATTATTAAATTTAATGCAATCTTGAAGAACTTTGAATGGCTAGTAAGAACTTTGGACATTATTCTATAGGCATTGAGTACGTAGGGAAAACAGTAGATGTAGAATAACCTCATTTATTTTATATCTTCAAAATATTAATCTGTCAACTATGAATTAAGTTCAAAGAATAGAGAATGGAGGCACATAAAATAAGCTAGGTGGCATTTGTAGTAAATGTTGGAGAAACATTAAGACTGTAATCAAACAATAAATTGTAGTTTAGGAAATACACAAACACACACACACACACACACACACACACCATATATCATATTAGAAACAGTATCCACAAAAATTGTTGAATAAATAAATTGGAATAGAGAAGAAGAAAGACCTAACATGGCTCTTGGAATTTTAGTTCCTGTATATTGGTAAGATGCTGGTGTCCTTAGCAGACCTAGGGAGCTCTGGAGAAAAAACAGGTTTAGATGAAGGTATTTTTACTTTTGAGAATGTTAAGTTTACAATGCATGCAAAAGGTCTATCTAGAGATGCCCACTTGGAGTTTAGAAATGTGGATTTGAGGCTTAAAAAAATTCTAAGCTGGAGAAAAGAAAAGAGAACGGGAGCTACAGATTTAAAAGTAATTGGCGAATGGATGAAATGTGAAGCTATGAGTTTGCTTAGGTAGGTCTTAGGCAAGAATGAACTTGAGATAGGTACTTGAGAACACTATTATTTTAGAGAGTGGATGAAACTGAAAATGTGGATGGAAATTGGAAAGGTTAGAAGAGAATAGGGTCATAGAAAAGGAGATAAAACTTTAGAAGAAGATGTGGCCAACCATATTAGGTATTACCTGAGAGCTGAAATAAGCTGTGTGATGAAGAGAGGCCATTGTAAACAGCAGTTGGAAGTTAGAATTCTGGGGCATTAAGATGAATAAATCTGTAGTATGATGAGAGTAGAAACCACATGTGTGGTACAATTTGGAAGAGAGTGAGAATTTAAAACTCCAAACAGAATATAGATTTATCTTTCAAACTGTGTAGAAAAATGAATGGGAAGAAATGGGGCTGGAGCTGGAGAAGGAAAAAGGATCAAGAAAAGGTGTTTAAGGAACATGAGGGCTTGAATCTTCTCGTAAATGGAATTTAAGAAATTGTAGCAAGAAAGATCAAAGATGCAGAAGAGAGAAAGGGCAATTGATGAAGGAAAAATCTTTGAGGTATAAGAGATGGGGAACAGAGTCAGGAGGAGGGAGGAGGGGTCAAGAGCAAGAAAGAGGGTCACCTCAGCTGGCAGGAGGACTGTTTGGAAGTCAAGGTGGAGTGGGAAGTTTAGGGAGTATTATAGTGTTTATTTCCATAGAGTTTTGTTGGTTTTGTTGGTTTATTCATCTTTGACAGAGAGAGAGAGAGAGGAGAGAGAATGTGAGCCTGTAAGGAGCAGAGAACGAGGGAGGGAGATGCAGAATCCTAAGCAGGCTCCAGGCTCCGAGCTGTCAGCACAGAGCCCAATGTGGGGCTCAAACCCATGAACCCGGGGATCATGACTTGAACCAAAGTCCTACCCTTAACCGACTTGAGCCACCCAGGCGCCCTTATTTCCTCAGGTTAGGCATGGAGTGAAATCATTGGCTGAGAGTAAAAAGAGTAGGAGTGGGCTGGAGTTGGTGGCATGGGACAGAAACAGGTGATGAATAAAAAGATTAGAGAGGAGTATTGAGATCTGCAGCTCATAGCTGTTAGTACAAAATAACTGAGCAAATCTCAGTTTTTTTGATCCATTTTTGTTTGTTTGAAATCAAAGTGAATTTAAACACTTAACTTTTTTTCTTGGTTACATAAAACAAAAACATGATAATTTTTAAAGATTTAAAACAAATTGATTTTCCAGTAGACAACAGATTTAACAGGAAAGGAGCAATATTCTAGTGAGAATAAATTTCAATTTTCTGCCTCTAACAGTTATTACTAAGGCAATTTGAATGAAAATATGTAAAAATATTTGAACGTATCTAGATTAGTATCTGGAGAAAATTAAACTTTGAGAAGAATTGACATAAGAATAACAGTTTCATAGCATTTACTATTTGACATCTAGTTTCTTGCATTTTAACTAAAAATCATGTTAGGTACACAGAAGAGAGGAGCTCCAGTCAACAACTATTTATTGAAAACCTAATAGGTGGTCATCTCAATGAAAGTTTACAGTAGAATGGGAAAAGGGATTCCAATTAATTATGATAATGATAATAATAGCAACTTTGAGGTTTCATCTCATGCAACTTTTTTTTTTTAACTCCATGAAGTGGGTGCCATTTTTATTCCTAAAATACAAATGAAGACATTGAAACTTAAGAAGCTTAAGTGAGTGATGTACCCGAGGTACCAACTGAACCTAAAGGAAAAATCCAGGCCTTTGGGACATTGTGGAGTTTTGACACTTGACCAACTTGGTGTCTTTTCCCTGTGCACAGATTTGATAGCCTAGTGGTAAATATTTAGCCAGGCATAAGGGGTGGGGAAGGGCCACATAAAGTACTCAATTCATGAGTATTGATGGGCTTTTGGAGTGGTAGTGGTGTGGGGGTGTCTAGAGCTAACGGCCAAGAAAGATTTCTTGAGACATTCTTGACACTTCTTATAGCCCATTTTGATAATATTCCTTATTGAACATCTCTCCCTTCACAGCTCTTGATTATTTTGTCCTTTCCGGGTTTTCCCCTCTTCTTCATTTATACACTCTTCCTTTACCTCTACCCATCATTTCTTCTCCTGAAAATTCTAGTGTAGCTTTTCCATCCAGTTAAACTTTAAAGCTTTAAAATAAATTCTAATGAAACAATATTTAATATGTAAAATTAAATAATTGCAGGCTTATAAGTCTTAATAGTGTGCTAAGTGTTTTAAGAAAATTGAATTTTGAAAAAAATTACATGCTTATGATATACTAATGATAAAATTAGTATTTAAATGATAAAATTGCATTTTCTAAAACTTGGCAGATGCAAACTTAATGAAAATAATAATCCTGTAAACTACAGATTTCTAATATGTGAACCCATAGTTGTATGATGTGAACACATAATTGATTCCTTTATTCAAATGACTTGATACTTGATACAAGATGGATAAGGACTGTGCTTGCTAAGAGCCTGGGTCCTAGTGTAGGTTGGGAAATGGGATAAGCAAGTTAATAAATTTGAAAATACTAACTAGGCAGTAATGATTTATTGTGATATATTACCAACTAAACATCACACTGTTACAGGGCACTGCCGTGAATACAATTAGTGTCACCAGCCAGTACTTCAGTTATCCTTCCACACAACACACATTCAGGAGCTTCCCAAACACGCTCCCACTTATGGGTATCTGGGACCATTATATCTACACAGGAGAGTCAGATGTGGGCCATCTAAAGTATGCATCTTGTTTAATAGACAACAGCTGAGGTCCAGTGCAGATGAAGTAAGGCTCCTCTAGCTTCTCCAGCTCTGAAACTGGCAGTGATCACTCCAATAATTAATGGGTGTGTCAAACTGAGTTCTTGTTATTCTTTCCAAATTTCCTGTGTACAATTTCACAGTCCTTACTAACAGAAATTTTATCTTTCAGGCCAGAAACTGTGGATTTATCTTGACTTCTCTATTTCTCTCACACTCATTCACATTGGCAAATACAACTCTGTTTTAATATATATCCAGAGGTGGGGCACCTGGGTGGCTTAGCAGGTTGACCTTCCAACTTTAGCTCAGGTCATGGTCTCATTGTTCATGAGTTCAACCCTGCATTAAGCTCACTGCTGTCAGCTCAGAGCTCACTTAGGATTCTCTGTCGCCTTCTCTGCCTCTCCCCTGATCATGTACTCTCTCTCAAAAATAAATAAACATTAAATATATATATATTTATGTATATAATATATATATATGTATATATATCCAGGGGTACCTGGTGGCTCGGCGGTTAAGGGTCCGACTTCGGCTCAGGTTCATGACTTTTTGAGCTCTGCATTGGGCTCTGTGCTGACAGCTCAGGGTTTGGAATCTTCTTCAAATTCTGTCTCCCAATCTCTCTGCCCTTCCCCTGCTTGCACTCTATTTCTCAAAAATAAATAAACATTAAAAACTTATTTAAAAAATAAAACATATCCAGACTTTGATAACTTCTTACCATCTCCTATACTACCATTCTGGTAAAAGCATTCTCAACTCTTGCTTTGGTGATATAATGGACTCCTAACTGGTTTCTTTGATTTTGCTCTTCCCCTGATTTCATCTCCTATCACTATAGCAGCCAGAGAGATCTTTTAAAAACATAAATCCTACCACACCACCCCACTGCTCAAAACACTAATTGCTATTCATCTAACTCACAGTAAAAGCCAAGTCATGTCTTTATCTTGAAAAAGTCATGATCTCTCACACAATGGTATCCAAATAACCTCTTTGACTTCATCTATTCTTGTGCAGCCAACACAAATGTGCCTCTAATAGTTCAAAGTCCACTCCCCTGGGACCTTTGCACTGTCTGTGCCCTCAGGCTGGAATGCTGTTTACTCAGATATTCTTTGACTCTGTCCCTCAGCTCCTTGCTGGCTTTACTCACATGGCACATCTTCGGTGAGGCCTTCCTAACCAATCTAAAATATCAGTGCCCATCCTTTTCCCTGTTTTATATTTTTCTTGTGATCATCACCATTATCTAGCATGTATACATTTAACTTATTGTCTGTCTTTCTCTCTGCAATATATGCTTGCTAGTAGATGTGTCTTTTCTTTTCTTTCTTTTAAGTTTTCTTTTTAAGTAATCTCTACACTGAAAGTGGGACTGGAACTCACAACCCCGAGATCAAGAATGGCACACTCTACCCACTGAGCCTGCCAGGCACCCCTGATGTGTCTTTTCTATTTTGTTTTTCTTTATCTCTACTGCCTAGAACAGTGCCTGGTACATAGTACATACTCCACGAATCATGGATGCTGTTTTAGAACAGCTCCTGGTTGCACTAGGTAGACAAAGATTGTGTGCCTTTCATGTGCAGCATTTAGCAAAGGAAGGAAAACAAAATACTTAATTCGCCTTATTAAACAAACTGAATGATCAAATATTGTTTAATTCAAACACTTGGGTGTTTAATAAATTTCATTCTGGTGAAAAAACAATGTTTGGAAAAGAAGACTTTGTTGCCTTAAATATATGACCCTCTTCAGTATTTTAGAGTCATCAGAGTTCATTCCTAGTTACATAAAAGTTGAACTTTAATGCCCAGGAATTGCTTCTATCTATACTCTTAAACATTTTAGCTTACTTTCATACTGGTTTAGTTCTTACTTATTTTTCCCTCTCTTAAGCACAGTTCTCCCCTAGAACGTCAGATCATATTTGGCCACAGCATTCAGCAACAGCTCTCTTTCTTGGCCTCCTCTGGTCATCCTACCAACAGTGGCCTTGAATAAATATCTCCCCTCCACAGCCTGAACTCCGGTACTGCATCAGAACGTGGCCCCTGCATAGGGAAACACTTCAGTACCTGTCCATCCATGTATCTTTAGACCAGAAAATCAAAGAATCCTTTTAAAGTATACCCTAATTTGTAGGAAGACTGCATTTGTGGGAAATGGAAAATCTGTGCTTATTACACTAATACAGTTTCAGAAAAGGAATTAGCATCTTTGTCTTTCTACTTACACACACAGAAATAAAAGGTCAGGTAAACAAACACAGTTCCGCTGTTGGCTGATCGTATAAATTTTGATAGATGTGAGAATGCTGTAGCTGCTTCTGTCTTCCATTGCCAACAGCCTTCCTACTGTGCTACACTGAACTTCCTGTCTTCTGCCAGGACGCCAATTACTTCTCTCTCACTACGGCTCTGACTTCTAGTCTTAACCACTAAAAATAAAACTTCAAATGAGACAGTGAAATGATAGCCTTGTCATATGTGAAGAAATGCATATTTATTGTCAATGTTCTTGTGAATGACATGGAAAACTTTAGCCATCATTCTTATCAGTAGGTACTGAGCCAGGACTATACTTATATATTTAAATACAAGGAGATTTACTCATACCAATGACAGATGTTCTAAAATAAATAATGGTGGTGCCAGGAGAGAGGGGAAAAAAGTGGTAGATAAAGAGTACTTCCCTAAAAGAAATACAGACATGTATTTGGATTTCCAGTATTTGGATTTTCCAGTATTTTTCACAGGACTTTTTAGTTCATATTAATATTTTTCTCTATATTTGATTGTTATCAGTTAAAAGAAAGTAAACACAATTTTTTAAAAGGACCTAACATGTGACAATTCTGACTGTATTATATTCCTATGCGTCTAGTGAGATTTGCTGTTGAATTTTACAAATGAGCCATTTATAGGTTGACCATATAATATATCATCCTAACTGACACACTCTTCAAAGTGAAAAGGTTACTATTAATCAGTAAGCTGGGGTAACAAGCAGAAATTGGAACCATCCTGGGGAAATCAGGGCATATGACTATCTTAGCATTTCAGATCTTTTATCAATAAGAACCAAAAGCTTAGCAAAATGCCTTTGGAAGAACACATGTTACAGTTACGTTTTGAGGTCTTAAAAGAGACACAACTAAACAAATATGTACCCCCACAAAATCATTGGTAAAAGTAGATGCCAACGATATCAATGCCATCTATTATTCTATTGCATGTGATGGACTCAGAAATTTGCACTGATAAAAGAAATACTCTCTTAAATTTGATGTTTATTTTTATTATGTAGTGAATAACAAGATTGTCTTGTTTTCTTGTCATTTTGAGTGTCAGAAAACAGGCAAATTTTACATTCAATAAATATAGTTATGTTTTCTTCATTCTTTTCCTATTAGTTTATTCAATTAAAATAACTTTTAGAATGAGTTGCCTCTGCTTCGTTTTGGAAATCAGCAGGCTATAAATTACAGGTGTGTATTAGAATTTTAGTAGTTTCTATGCAGTGTGCATGCCAGGGTCAAGTTTAGGACTTTTATAGGACATACAAAACAATTCTAAAGTCAAAATCTAGTTTATAACTGTGTATTATATCAGAATCTGCTTACTATAAAGGAAAACGCCAAGTTTCCACAAAATTGTGTCTAGCTAATAGCTAGATATATGAAGGTAAAAAAGCTGCTAAATAAATAGAAGGCTACACACACACACACACACACACACACAATTTCCTTTCAGTTTTCAAGGCTTTTCTTAAATTAGATTTATAGCAAGTAATATATAGTAATGCCATTCCATCTTGGAACAGCACAGGCAGAAATATCGAATGACATATCTGGGTTAAATTTGTTTTCTTTCCTTCTCATGAACTCCCAGTGTCTTTCCCCTCACTACCATCCTTGACACACAATTTCTTCCAGCCCCTTGATTACCACATAAGTTAATGCCCTGGACTTGCAATTTTAAGGGCCTGTCTGCCTCAGTTTAGGGTTTTTGAATGTCCCCAATACTTCAGTTGCTTTGCTCAACCTTTTCCCCTAACTCCCATTCTCATTCCCATTCCCGACAAATGATCAAAAATGTTTCATAATATAAATAAAATAGTGACTGGATTATACCTTTACATTGGCTAGTGGGAAGGCTAGACCTACAACGTGTTATGATTTTTCATCTTACTATCTTTGCAACATCTATACTTTAATGGCTGTTTATAATTTCTGACAGAAAAGGCTTCTATTTTTTAAATTATTTTTATTGGAATAGCCTGGTATATTCTACTTATTATAGTTAGTGGTTTTTAAACAATGTTACTGAGGTAGAAGTGACATACAATAAGCTGCCCATATTTAAGTGCTCAGTTATATGTTTCAATATATGTATACACCCGTGAAATGATCGCAATGAACATATGAACATAATGACCATATGTATCACCCACTTCATATGTATGAAGTCCTTCATATTCCTCTGTAATTTCCCCAACCATTCATCCTTTCATCCCAACCCCAGGCAAACATGGATCTGCTTTTCATCACTATGGATTAGTTTGCATTTTATAGAATTTTAGTTACAGGAATCCTACAGTATGTATTCTGATTGTTGGACTTCTTTCACTCAATGTAAGTATTTAGAAATTCATCCACATTCTTGTGTGTATCAATAGTTTGCTGCCTTTTATTGCCGAATAATATTCCATTATATGATTGTTAGGGACTGATGTTTGTGCCTCTCCCCTCCCATTTGGGTGTTGAAATACTACTCCCCAATGTGGTGGTATTAGGAAGTGGGGACCTTAGGAGGTTATTAGGATTAAGTGAGATCATGAGGGTATAGCCCTCATGGTTGAGATTAGTGCCCTTATAGGAATCAGGAGAGAACTTTCTTCCCCTCTCTGCCTTCTGCCACATAAGTGCATAACAAGAAGATGAGTGTCCACAACCCAGAAAAGGCCCTTTACCAGAAGTTGGCCACACTGTCACCCTGATCTCAGACTTCTAGCCTCCAGAACTGTGAGGAATCAACTTCTGTTGTTTATAAGCCGGCTGTATTCCCATTTAGATTACATTGAATCTGCAGAAAAATTTGGGGATAACTGACAATCTTAACAATATTGAGTCTTCTGATCCATGAATATGATCTAGCTCTCCATTTATTTAACCTTGTTTAAATTCTCTCAGTGGTGGTTTGTAGCTTTCAGTGTACAGGCCTTGCACATTTTTCATCACTATTTTGTATATTTTATTGGAAAGATAATGATATTGGAAATCTTTCTCACTAGTTGCAAAGTACAATTTTTCATTGCAGATACACAGTAATACCACTTCTTTTCTCTACTATATTGACCTGCAAATTTGCTAAACTCACTTCTGGGTCCTAGTAGCTTTTTGAAGATCCTGAAAGTCTTTCTACTTAGATAACCATATTTAGAATAAATAAAGAAGGTTTTATTCCTTAGTTTGCAATCTTGCTGTCTTTTATTTCATTTTATTGCCTTATTGCACTAGCTAGAATCTTCAGTGTAGTGTTAAATACAAATGGTGAGATCAGTCTTTCTTGCCTTATTCACAAACATAAAGGGAAAGCCATCTGTTTTTCATTATAAACTATGATGTTCACTGTAGACTTTTTCATAGGTGCCCCTTATCAGGTACAGGAATTTTCCTTCTATTCCCAGTTTGCTGAGAATTATTATCACAAATGAGGTTTAAATTTTGCAGAAATGGAGTTTGTATCCTTCATCTGTTTATACGTTCTTTTTCTCTTTGTAATCTGTTAATAGGGTAAATTATATAAATTAATTTGAATATTAAACCAACATTGCATTTCTGGGATATATTCCATTTAGTCATAATATGTTTCCATTTAAAATAATTTTACATTTGATTTTCTAAAATATATTGATTAAAAAATAAAAAATAAATTGATAAAAATATTTATTTTCTTCAAGTTGTCACCTCTCATTCTCTTTATTTTTTAATTTTAGAGAGAGAGTGGGGGAGAGGGGCATGGGGAGACAGAGAGAGGATCTTAAGCAGGCTTCATGTTCAGCTCGGAGTCCAATGTGGCCCTGACTGTGAGCTGAAATCAAGAGTCAGATGCTCAACCAACTGAGCCAGCCAGGCTCCCCACATCATCCCTTTTTCTTACCCATGCATCGTAAACATGATTTTTTTTTGCAAACATGATTTTTTAAAATTGTGTTCTGATGTAGAAGAGATGGATAACAAGGAAGAGATAATCTAATTTGTTTTGAGGGTCAAGTTTTCGTTTTATTTGTATGTTTTAAGCATATCCTTCTTCAGTTCTAAGCTAATGCTTACCTAATCTGCTAACTAGTTCAAATATGGTTATGATCTGTTGCTACATGTTTACGAGTGGTGAAACCATTTTTCCTTTTAGTGTACTTCATCTCAAAAGGGTAATAAAAGAAAATTTAAGAGACCTTTGAATACAAGTAATATGGAATAGTGGATGTAACATTAGACCTGTTTTGTGGAGTGCTATACTACATGGTGTCAAATCTCAGGCAGTATGATCAGAACGATTTAAATAAATAAGTAATGCCAGCACTTTAATGTTTCATGATGATCGCAAGTTTCCAATTGGACTAGATGATGCCTTATAGTTCGAAGACCTGGGATTCCATGAGTTATCAGAGAAAAGAACAGCTAAATTTTGTGCTATTATAAAAGGAACTCAGGTGTCTCTCTACATGACAAAGATGGTGTTTAAATAATGATTAACAAGAAATTGTTAACTATTACATCATAATTTTCAGGATTTTTTTAAATAGACCTAATTTTGCATGGAGTTTTGTTCATTCGAGACCTATATGAATTCCTTACAATGAGCATTTTATACAGTCAGAGCCAATACTGTTTTGTAAGGAAACAGATTGTTACCTAATAGATGGTCCAGCCTTAATGTCTGTGATTATTTAATTTCCTTGATTTTATTTTCCTTAATTTAATCTTATTGCTCTTTTACATTCAAACATGGAATACTGCATGAGACACTAACTCCAGCCCAATGTGATGCCAAGTGAAATGGATCAGACAAAACAACATGAGACACTAGAGTGGGGCTTGCTTCATAGGGAACCCCCATCAGAAAAAACACTGAGGTATTTTGTCCCGAAAATAGAGAATAGAGCATAAATGGAGACTATAAGGGATTTCTTTGTCAATCAAAGAAATCAAAATAAAAACTTAAAAATGGAAATAGCTTTCATTTTTGGAAAATTTTCTCTTTTTGGGTCGCTTTTTTTGCTGATGCTGGATACATTTCTTTTTGCAGTTTCATGTGCAGTATTAAATACAGATGCTTGAGCCACTGAAATGCCCAAACCAAAAACATCTCTAAGGGCAGTCTGGAATGAATATCCCCTAGACTATCATTGTTATTCAAAGCCATCATATTGGTCATGTAGTACATAACTGCCTCAAATTTGGAACAAGATTTAGGCAGTTTAGCTTATTTATCTTTAATATTTTCTGAGACATAATTTAATCAATACTCATGAAAAATAATGTTACATTAAGTATAGATTTATAATTAGTGGTGTTTAGATTATAAATAACTGGAACTTTCAATAAACATTTGAATATTTTTTGCATCATCCAATACATACTATTTATATTTCTTAGTCATTTCAGGCTTTATTGTAGAAAACCTAGCTTCTCTCTACTTTAATAGAAAGGTGGTATTTGGAAATGATAACAAAGGATGCATTCAACTGCATAATATGCAAATGGTCTTGCTTGTTTACTCTCTTGAATGAGAGAGAATATTTATGTCTCCCATGGAGATTATTTCCTAAAGAAAGTGAGAACTCTGAATTATTTTATTGCTTATTTTCTACATTTGGGTAGTTCAGATATGGAGAATAGGTTAAATTAATTCAGAGCCTAACAATCATAAAGTTATTAACAATCACACAATATCTCTTTTTAAATTGCTCTTGTCTTTTTTCTGCCGTCTTTTCCTTTCCCTTCTTTCTCCCAAAATTATTTAAAACACAAAAAAAGAATCATCTTAAAGGGCAGATATCACAGCAGACAAAATAATTGGTTCTGTATTCAAATTTTGTATGTGTCAATACTAAGAACATGACTCTGGGAAAGAGATTTAATTTCTTTATTTAAACCAGTTTTCTCATTTGGAAAATGGTTAAAGATAAAATTCATCTTTCTGGTTTATTATGTGCTTTAGACAATGTTTGTGTCTTCCCAAAATTCATAGGCTGAAACCTAACCACCAAAGTGATATATTGGAGGTGGGCCTTTGGGAGGTAATTAGCTCATGGTAAGAGAGCAGAAAACTTCCTTGCCCTCTTTCACTCTATGAGGACACACAGAAGACCATCTGTGAACCAGGAAATGGGCTCTCACCAGACACTACATCTGCTGGCACTTTGAGTTTGGACTCTCAGCCTCCAGAGAACTATGAGAAATAAATTTGATTTGTTTATAAACCACCCAGTCTATGGAATTTAGTTATTGCAGCCCAGATAGACTAAGACGTTATGGGGATGAAATATTTTATATAAAGCATTTAGCATAGTTATTGATAATATATAATAGGGACTCTAAGGGATTATATAGGTGTTTTGTATAATAAGGTTAATGAATGAAGATATAAATGAGGAATTTAGGAATGGAAAAAAAGGAGGAAGCAAAATACCAGTCCTAAGAGAGAACAAATGCTATGTCTCAGAATATTAACTCTGATTAACTAACCTTTGTCAACTCAGACAAAAAGGAACCAAGATGCATTACAGTCATTCATCCTCATTATTTAAATGTGGAAGCATGCCAGTTTATCAAAACAACATGATTATTTTTGATATCATATTCTAAAAATATTCTCACTCCAGGTATTATAATATGGACATTGAATGGCATAATGAGTTGTTTTGCTGTGAGTGTAGAAGTAGATTTCATGAGACTGTTTTTGAGGGATAATTTCATTAAGGTTGAAGACATAATGTGTCAGAAAAGGAGATGTTGTAAAGGCCTAGGCTGATGTGTTCAGCGTGCAAAAACTAACTCAATCTAGAGTTTATTATACCTAGAGATTGATACCCTCTGGACTTCCTAAAGGGATGCTCTCAAATGTGACTCATCATCAGCATCTCCTGGGGAACATTAAAGAGAAGAGGTTTGTAGGTCCATCACTGAGAGATTGCAGTGCTGTACCTAGTGAGTGAGGCCCAGAAGTCCGTCTTTTTAAAAGCTTGCCAGGGACAACTGGGTGGCTCAGTTGGTTGAGCTTCTGACTTTGGCTCAGGTCAGGATATGGTGGTTTGTGAGTTCAAGCCCCACAACTGGCTCACTGCTGTCATCACAGAGCCTGCTTCATAACCCTTGTCCCCTGTCTTTGCCCCTCCCCTGCTTGCGCTCTCTCTCTCTCTCTCTCTCTCAAATAAATAAATCAATAAAAGCTTGCCAGATGTGCTGAAGATCAACTCATTTTGGAACTACAGCATTCCTAAATTTTATACCTAAATCTTATTTCTTTTAGCTGGGCTTTTATTAGGCATTAAAAAGCAGACATGAGATTTTATTTTCTGGATGCTTGCATTCTATGTTGCTGATTTAGGAAACATTGTTATATGGTGGGAACCACATGACCACGGGCAGTGTTGATTCTGCAATATGAGGAGTAACCACCCTGGATCATGTCTTCTGATGGATTTCATCACCATATGGCTGATGTGCTTCCTTATTACTGTAGGCAAAAAACAATATTCTTTTCACACGGAGTTCTGGACCTGCTTCAATACCTGGATTGAATAGATTGACTAAAACCTCAAAACTATAGCCTTCAGATTACATCAGATTTTGTGATGTCTTAGAATAATGATCAGGGGGCGACTGGGTGGCTCAGTCGGTTAAGCATCCAACTTCGGCTCAGGTCATGATCTCACTGTTCGAGCCCCGCTTTATCGGGCTCTGTGATGACAGCTAGCTCAGAGCCTGGAGACTGTTTTGGATTCTGTGTCTCCTCTCTCTGACCCTCCCCTGCTCACACTGTCTCTCTCAGAAATAAATACAATATTAAAAAAAAAAAAAGAATAATGATCAGGGAAGGTGCTGCATGTAAACTGCCATCGCCATGAAAAAATATACCTCAGTGATGCCCCTGTGGAGTGTCTAATTCTACTCTGAACAGCCTTCTGAGGAGCCTGCCAGGATGCATTAGATGCTAAATGTAGTTAGCCTAAGGAGTTAACTTAGTTAGGAATAATTAAGTTTTTTTAATGGGTGAGGGAGGGGTATTTAGGTATTTATGAAATGCAATAATACTATAGGAGTTTATAGTTTATTTAAAGAATGCTTAACAGGAATGAAGGAGTTACTGATCAGTAGAGAGAACCCATAAAAAAGACCCACTTTCTCTCACTGTAAGGATAAGAAAGGAAAAATTGCAGAGTAGGTGAGTGGAATAGTTTTGGCTTTTGCTGGCAAAACTAGAGCCAATAAATTGTTTACTTGCTTCCATATGTGAAATATAAATTCACAATTACATTAACATTGTTTTATTAAAAAAATTGTACACACATCCTTGTGTGTCTTGTAGCTGAGTCAAATGTTAATTCTTTATTATGTTTCTTTTGCCATTTG
This sequence comes from Crocuta crocuta, assembly GCF_008692635.1. Taxonomy (NCBI): domain Eukaryota; kingdom Metazoa; phylum Chordata; class Mammalia; order Carnivora; family Hyaenidae; genus Crocuta; species Crocuta crocuta. Next base: position 306,950 of record NW_027531905.1, on the reverse strand, counting down.
TTGTCAGAGACTGCCTTGTTTTTGTACTTAAAAATGTGTTTGAGATAGAAACTTGAAAATTGGAAAGAAAATTCAAGAAGAATATATTTTATTGAAATTCAATTTTCCTCTTAGATGTCCTTTTAATTTAAAGCAGTCCTCAGAAGACAGAGGTGTTAGTTGTCATATGCTTAGTTTCTTTCAGGCCTGCACTGTTTCGTATCTGAGAAGCCATAGTTGTTTTGAAAACTTGGTGAAGTGGAAGAACATGGACTTTGAAGTCGGATTGAAATGGATGGAAAACTCCATTCAGACACTTAGCAGGTGTGTAACATTTCCCATATCACTGCATCTCCTAATCCCTTATCTGAGAACTTTGAGGAAAATAAGGCAAGCCGTTGTGGTTTCTGTGAATATAAATAAAATAATGTATGTAAAATGCTTAGCATGATGTGAGTGATTAATAAATTGTTTCCTTTCCTCAGGTAATGTTTCCTTTCATGGAAAACTTTCAAAAGGATCTCAAGAGGGAATTTTGACCCAAACAATATTAAAAATCTTATGGAGTGCTTACCTAAATTTCCATATTTTCCCCCATTTATAATATATATGATTTTCACAGCCATGTTCTAATATTTTAGGCAATTCGTTCTGGTTAAAGAACATAAAACATCTCTTCTATTAAAACTAATTTATTTTCTGAAAGCCGAATTTATTGAAGTTACCTATTCAAGGTACATTTCTGGAATCCCACAGTGTTTAAAACTCCATGTCTCTTCACGTGTACAGACATAGATACAATTTATTTGTCCTAGTCTTTACTTACAGTTGATCCTAGGACCAAGGAGCAAGATATTCCCAGTTTGCTATAGCTCTATCCAAAGAAGAAATAATGCCAATTCTTTTTTTTTTTTTCCTAGGAGAGAGAGAGAGAGAGACAGCGTGAGCAGGGGAGAGTCAGAGAGAGAGGGAGTCACAGACTCAAACAGGCTCCAGGCTCTGAGCTGGCAGTCAGCACAGAGCCCGACACGGGGCTCGAACCCACGAACCGCGAGATCATGATCTAAGCGAAAGTCGGACGCTTAACCGACTAAGCCACCCAGGCACCCCTAAAAATGTTTATTATTTTTGAGAGAGAGTGCAAATTGGGGAGGTGCAGGGAGAGAGGGAGACAGAGTCTGAAGGGTTTATTTTTATTTTTTTTAAATTTTTTAAACTGTTTTTATTTATTTCTGAGAGAGAGAGAGAGACAGCGTGAGCACAGGAGGGTCAGAGAGACAGGGAGACACAGAATCTGAAGCAGGCTCCAGGTTATGAGCCAGCTGCCAGCACGGAGCCTTATGCAGGGCTCAAACCTACCAACCGTGGATCATGACCTCAGCCAAAGTCAGACGCTTAACCGACTGAGCCACCCAGGTGCCCCAGGAGGGATTAGTTTTAGATTCTACATCCAATTGGTAGTAGAGAAAGAAGTTTAAACCAATAGAGGTGAGCTTTCTAATCTATAGGACTCATTTCTTCTTTCTAACTGTAAAGAAGACAAGAAATTGTGCTTTCACCATTCCATAGGAACACATCTCCAGACTGTATATGGATCCCTTCTCATAGATTAAATGCCCATTTAAGGTGGGATTTATTTTTGTAGGTTCTATTCTGTTCGATTGATCCATGTGTCTGTTTTGGTTTCAATACTATACTGTTTTGATTAAAACAGCTTTGTAATACATCTTGAAATCTGGAATTGTGATACGTCTAGGTTTGTTCTTCTTTCTCTAGATTGCTTTAGCTATGTGGGATCTTTTGTGGTTCTGTACATTTGGTATTATTTGTTCTAGTCTTGTGAAAAAAATGCTTTTGGTATTTTAACAGGGATTGCACTGAATCTGTAGAATGCTTTGGTTACTATAAACATTTTAACAATATTACTTCTTGCAATCCATGGGCCTGGAATATCTTTTTATTTGTTTGTGTCCTCTTCAATTATTTTCATCAGTATTTTATAGTTTTCAGAGTAGAGGTCTTTCACCTTTTTGGTTAAGTTTACTTGTGCCTGTTTTATTGTTTCTGGTGCAATTGTAAATGGAATTGTTTTCTTAATTTTTCTTTCTGCTACTTTGTTATTAGTTTATAGAAATGTTGCCAATTTCTGTATCTGCAACTGTACTAAATTAATTTATTAGTTCCAATATTTTTTTGGTGGAGTCTTTAGGATTTTCTATGAATTGTGACATGTGTTCTGCAAATAGTGACAATTCAACTTCTTTACCAACATGAATGTCTCTATTTCTTTTTCTTGTCTCATCACTGTGGCTAGGACTTTCCAGTACTATGCTGAATAAAAGTGGTGAGAGTGGACATACTTGATGTTAGAAGAAAAGCTCTCAGTTCTTCACTATGGAGTATAATGTTAACCATGGATTCTTCATATAATGCCTTTATTGTGTTGAGATAAGTTCTTTCTAAACCCACTTTGTTGAGAGTTTTCATTATGAATGGATATTGAATTTTGTCAAATGCCTTTTCTACATCTATTCAGATAACCCTATGGTTTTTGTCTTTGGTTTTGTTGAGGCGTTGTATCATGTTTGCTGATTTGCAAATATTGAACCATCTTTGCATGCCCAGAATAAACATCACTTGATCATAGTGGTTAATAATCCAATTAATGTATTATTGAATTTGGTTTGCTAATATTTTATGAGGATTTTGAAACTATGTTTATCAGAGACATTGGCCTATAGTTTTCTTTTCTTGTGGTGTCTTTGTCTGGTTTTTGGTATCAAGGTAATGCTGTCCTCATAGAATATATTTGGAGGCTTTCCTTTTGTATTTTTTTGAATAGTTTGAGGACAATAGGTATTCAGTATTCTTTAAATGTTTGGTAGAATTCACCTGTGAATCTATCTGGGCCTGGGCTTTTGATTTTCGGTAGGCTTTTTTTTTTTTTTTAAATTATTGTTGATTTAATTTTGTTACTAGCAATTGGTATGTTCAGATTATCTATTTCTTCCTGATTCAGATTTTGAAAAATCAAAATTTATCAATTTCTTCTAGGTTGCTTATTTTTTTGGCATATAAATTTTTTCATAGTGTTCTCTTATAATCCTTTGTATATTTATAGTGCCAGCTGTTACTTCTTTTTTTATTGTTGCTGATTTTACTTATTTGGGTCTTTCCTCTTTTTTTTTCTTGATAGGTCTGGCTATTTATCAGTTTTGTTTATTTTGTCAAATAACCAGCTGTTGGTTTCATTGAATTTTTTTCCCTTTTTTCTTTTTTGTCTCTATGTCATTTTTTTCTGCTCTGATCTTTATTTATCTTTCCTTCTATCTGCCTTGGGCTTTGTTCTTCCTTTTCTAGTTCCTTTAGGTAGACCTCTATTGTTATATACTTCTCTTAGAACTCCTTTCACTGTGTCCCAGAGATATGTTTTCATTTTCATTTGTCTGTATGTATTTTTTAATTTCTTCTTTGATTGCTTCATTGACCTGCTGGCTATTTAGTGTCATGTTTTTGTTTAGTATCCATGTGTTTGTGTGTTTTCCAGCTTTTTTCTTGTGATTTATTTCTAGTTTTATACCATTGTCAGAAAATATGCATGGTATGATTTCAATCATCTTTAATTTATTCAGGTCTTGTTTTATGGCCTTATATGTGATATATTCTGGAGAATGTCCCATGTGCACTTGAAAGAATGTGTTTTATGTTATTTGTGGATGTATCTGGGCCTCAGGTTTGGTTGAGGGTTTTTTTGTTGTTGTTGTTACCATATGATGAAATAGGTACTAGAAATATGTCCATTTTATAAACCAAGAAACAGGTTTTTGTGAAGGAAAGTAACTTGTCAAGAGTAACCCAGCTAGGAAAAGATAAAGGAAGGAGTTTAACACATGTCTTTCTAACTAGATCCTTAAGTCTGAACTAACCTCTATATTTTATAACAACGTGAACAGTTATGACTCTTCACTCTTTTCCCCTTATGTTAGTTAGGAAAAATTTTATAGATCCTTATCATTCTAAGCCTTATACATGTTATATACTAGGACTACTTCTACTTACATACTTACATAACAGTTACAGAGTGATTTCTGTAAATAGTGGCAAATGGTGGCAAAATTGTATGTTAACTTACTCTGTCAACCAGCTAGGGAATAAAAATTCAAAAGGGAAATCATGCAATCATCTGGGAATTTTTCACAGGAAAATTAGTCAACTGTGTATGTTGCTTACAATATTCCAATTATATGGTTAGCCAACTGTGTTTTTTAAATAAAGTAATTTTTAAAAGTAGAATGTCACTCAGAATCCAGAATTATTAGTAAAAAGGAAATCATTTCAGCTGTCAACAGTTGTAGACAGCTCATCTAATTTTATAGGTAGGAAGGAATAATAAGAATTCTTTATAAATGAAATGAAATGGTGATATATGGCATTCCAGGATTTTAGCAGCCTGAGGAGAGCCACATAAGAAATGGCAAGAATAGATCTATTAAAAATGTTCAATAAATTTGGGACGTGTGTGTAGTAATAGGTGAAGAGAAGATGTTTTTCAGTCAGATTTGTCTGGAAAACCTAACATGACATTAGACATACTTTATTATCACAGTTATTCCTTTCTGATCATCTGGAGGTTGCTAGTTGCTTTACATGTATGATATTGAATGAATGGAAGAAATGAAGCATGACATGGGTGTCTTGTCAAAATTGAAACAAAATTAACACAATATTTGGTAGGTTCAGGAAAAATTGTAATTTAATTAATTAAAATAATTTTTATTAATGATGACCTGTACCAACTTGATGTTAGTTTTCCTGTTGTTGCTCAACAAATTACTACAAATTTGTCATCTTAGAACACACACACACACACACACACACACACATACACACACACACACACACACACTCAACCATTTTATTAGCTCACGTAGGGCATAAGTCTAGGTATGGTATGGGTTGGTTCTCTGTTCAGAATTCCACAAAGTTGAAATCAGTTTTGGGTATACTGTGTTCTCATTTGGTGGTTGGGATCCCCTTCCAGGTTCACTGGTTGTAGGCAGAATTCAATTCCTTATACTTATGTGCCTGAAGATTCTGCTTTCTTGCTGATTGTCAGCCTGCAGACTTTCTCAGTTCATAGACGCTGCCCATAGTTCCTACCCATGTGGCCTTATAAATAGTTCATGGCCTGGATGTTTGTGTTCTTCTAGGTTAACCTTAGCATATCTCTCAAATCAGAGAGCTCTGTGATCCCTAATCTGTGATCAACTGGAGAAAACTCTGTTCTTTTAGAAGCCTTATTTGATTAGTTTGGGCCCACCCAGATAATCCCCTTATCTTAAATTTTTTTTTAATGTTTTATTTATTTCTAGGAGAGAGAGAGACAGCGCGAGCAGGGGAGGGTCAGAGAGAGAGGGAGATGCAGAATCTGAAGCAGGGTCCAGGCTCTAAGCTGGCAGTCAGCACAGAGCCCGACGCGGGGCTCGAACTCACGAACCGCGAGATCATCACCTAAGCGAAAGTCGGATGCTTAACCGACTAAGCCACCCAGGCGCCCCGATAATCCCCTTATCTTAAGGTCAACTGATTTCGGACCTTAATTGTATCTTTACGTACACCTTTATAGCTGTACTTATATTAGTGTTTGATTCAATACCTGGGGGAAAGTGTGTGTATACCAGGGGTGGGGATATTTGAGGGCTATCTTGCAATTCTGCAATTCTGCCTACCATAGGGCATATACATGCAATCATTTCTCCACCAGTGATCATTCAGATTTTCAAATTTCTAGAGCATAAATGTGGCTCTTGATTGTCAAAAGTAAAAGTATATAGAATCATTTTCCCTACTGAAGTAACTAAGGATTTTAAACCAAGTTTAATGAAATCTGAAGGCTGTTCAAACACTAATTTTGTAGCTCAGCAGGTAACAAAAGCAGTCTCTATGATTTTAGTTCAGTGAAATTGAAGAATGAAAATAGAAGACAACCTCTGGCTAGTTTAAATGTCAGAGTAAGCTAAAACATCTATTATATTTTAAAATAGTTTACATATTTAGTCATTATTACTAAGGTATTTTCTTATCTTAATGCTCTCTTTCCAAGTGTGCTATGACTCCTTAAATGAACCAATGAATAAGTTAATATATTTCTTCGTATGTTCATATGGTTCTCCAAATTGTTTCATTTTAAAGGTCTAAATAATTTCTTTTGCATTTATATATAATAAAAATATGAAACACTTTTATGCACAGTGTAGTAACCATTATGTAAATAATTATTAATTTTAAAACTTTGAAGGAAAGTGAATTAATCAGCTATCTATGGTTTTGTTAGGATGGTGAGAAATATTTTTTTCCAAATATTTAAAATTATATAATGTATTTTTGTTACTTTAATAATGGAAAAATTTTAAATAACACCTTTTCTTTTCCAAATGTTTAAATACAGCATTTTCTTTTCCAAAGCTCTCCTCTCTCTGCCAAAATGACTTGTTTGATATTATATTTAAAATACATACATATTAGACACATCAAAATTTTATGTTTGATTTTTTTTAAGAAATAAAACTCAATTTTCCTTTTTAATTTTTTTTAGTAGGTGAGTGGATAAATGAACTATGTGTGATACCTCCAAACAAAGGAATATTATTTGGTACTAAAAAAGAAATGAGCTATCAACCCATCAAAAAACATGGGGGAAACTTCAATGCATACTACTAAGTGAAAGAAGCCAATCTAAAAAGACTATATATTGTATGATTTCAAGTTTTTGACTTTCTAGAAAAGGCAAAATTATGGAGGCAGTAAAAAATCAGTGGTTGACAGGGGTTTGGCGGATGGAGAAACAAACAGGTGGAGCACAGAGGATTATTCAGGCAGTGAAACTACTCTGTATGAGGCTGTGATTGTAGATACATGTCATTATACATTTGCCTAAATCCACAGAATATACAGTACTAAGAGTGAACCCTAATATAAACTATGGATTTAGATGATTATGATCTATCAAAGCAAGTTCATGGTTTGTAGTTTCATTGTAGGTTCATTGTAATAAATATCCTACTCTGGTGTGGGATTTTGATAGTGGAAAAGGCAGTGTGTATGTGGAGGCAAGGGGTATTTGGCAATGCTGTATGTTCCATTCACTTTTTTTTTTTAATATTTTTTTTTTTTTCTAGGAGAGAGAGAGAGAGAGCGTGAGCAGGGGAGGGTCAGAGAGAGAGGGAGACACAGACTCTGAAATAGGCTCCAGGCTCTGAGCTGGCAGTCAGCACAGAGCCCAACGCGGGGCTCAAACCCACAAACTGAGAGATCATGACCTAAGCGAAAGTCGGATGCTTAACCAACTAAGCCACCCAGGCGCCCCGTTCCATTCACTTTTGTTGTGACTTAAAATTGCTATAAAAATAAATTATATTTTTAAATATATAAAAGTTAACCTTTAAAAAAAAACCCCCTCCCTTAAATGCATTATATTCATCTTTTCCTAAAGAGTTTTAAAACATTTATCATAGTTATTTTAAAGTTATTAAATCCCCTTCCCTTAATGCATTATATTCATCTTTTCCTAAAGAGTTTTAAAACATTTATCATAGTTATTTTAAAGCCCCTTGATCATTTTGAGCATGTTACTATTGACAATACTTTCTCTTAACTGTATAGTCAATTTTTTCCCTGTTTCTCTGCATGCCCAGTAATTTTTAAATTGTATATGGATATTTGGAAGATATAGTTAGATACACTTAGCAAGTTGTTAAGTTACTGGCAAATCACCTTACTCATGTGAAGGCTTGGATTTTGACTCTTTTAGTGCAGATCTTTTTACTTATTTATTTATTTATTTTTTTAGTTATAATCATTACTCTTGGTACTTGGACATGGGTGTGGCCTTCCAGCTTTCCATGGAAATCTGAGCTGTTAGCCAATCCCCTGTGCCTTGGCAGGAACTGAACTTAAACTTTATCAGCCTCTGAAATATCTGTTCAACTCTTGTAGTCTTCTCACTATTTCTTTCTGCTGGAGTCCTTAAATCTTAGGCCGTACATGTGTAGTTTGAGTCTGCCAAGGATTTAGAGGCAAACTAGTATCCAGATTCTTACTGTCTCACTTTCTGCAATTTCCCTTCAATTTCCAGTCTTTTGGGCAGTCCCAAAAGAACATCTATCAGCTCAGTAAATCTGGTGTTTTTTGTTGGAACTCTGTTATTCATTAACTGCATTCATGGTATGTCCTCAGGGGAAAAGGTGGATAAATGTAGATCTCACACAGTATGGTCATTTTCAATGGTTATATTTCCCCTAGTTTCTACCTTTTATTTGTTACTTTCTAGTGCCTATAAACAGAATTTGTGTGTGTGCGTGTGTATATTTTTAGATAGATAGATAGATAGATAGATAGATAGATAGACAGATAGATAGATTTTATAATGACTATTGGTGGGAATGTTGGTCTGATAGAAGTTACTTTGCCATAACCAGAAGCTGAATATCTACAGAACAGATTGATTTTGAGACAATGTTTATGCATCTTTTGGGTAATTGGCATACAGAATATGGACTCTCAAATCTCACAATTTATTTAGAGAATAATGAAGGGTATGATAAGATTACTTTTGAAATTATCATATATTGTCTGAAAATCCCTGGATAGTGTATATACACAGTGCTTGGCAGAAAATTGAGGCATAAGACAAGGCAATTGTAAGCTTCGTACTATTTCCTAAAGAAATTACCTATAAAAGATTGATATTTTTGTAATTTTTAAATGAATAGAAAGAAAACTACAAATCATATAAAATAATTTTAAGTTACTTATCTTGGAATATGATTTTAAAAAAAATGTCATTGGCAATGGAGAGACAATGAAAAATCAGTGTTTCTGGAGGGCCTTAAATTCCAAAGAAATTTAAAAAAAAGAGAAAAGAAAATTGCCCCAAGCCTGTCTAAAACATTTTATTTAAAACCTGGGTTAACTTTTTGGAACAAGCAATCAATAACTTTTCTGTAATTTCTCATCAGTCCAGCTTGTAAACATTGGCATGACCAAGGCCTTAATTTTTGAAACTCTTTGCATTTCTCTCCAGTCTCCCTCTCTCTCTATTCTTATATTATCCCATGTATTTAGATAATGTTAATGTGCTAGTGACACAGACATTTATCTCTTCAGCCTAAAATTCTCCCATGAACTGCTCAGCATCTCTTCTTCAGAGTTTAATAAGTATTTCAAACTTAATGTGCCCCTAAACGCATTCTTAATTGAGTCTTTTCCCCCAAATTTTGTTCTTCTCTGTCCTTCTTTCTCTCAGTAAAGGGTAGCTCTTTTTTTAAATTTTTAAAAGTGTTTAATTTATTTTTGAGAGACAGAGAGAGACAGCGTGAGCAGGGGAGGATTAGAGAAAGAGGGAGACACAGAATCTGAAGACAGGCTCCAGTCTCTGAGCTGTCAGCACAGAGCCTGACGCGGGCCTTGAACCTGCGTGGGGCTCGAACCCATGAACCGTGAGATCATGACCTGAGCCAAAGTCGGACGTTCAATCGACTGAGCCACCCAGGCGCCCCAGTAAAGGGTAGCGATTTATTCCAACCAGCACCTTGTTGTCACCCTTGGCTTCTCTCCCTCAGACTGCATATCCAAACTGTTAGCCAATCTTTTTGGTACCGTCAGGATATATACAGAATCCAACCGGTGTTCACCATCTATACAGCTACCACTCTACTCCAAAGCATCCATTAGTTCTCAACACTTTTATTGCAACAACATTTTTATTCTTGTCTTTCTACTTTATCTATCTATGTTTTTCTGTCCACAAAGCAACCAATTTAAATTCAGTAATTTCTCTGCTAAAACCTATCTCACTCAGAATGATCAAAATCTTAATAAAGACTGGCAAAACTCTCAGGATCTGGCCACCTATGTGTCTCTCAAGAGTATCTCATCGCTCTCTCTATTTCAGATACACTTGCTTCCTTGCTGTTTTCAAAACACACCAGCCAAGTGTCCTGCTGTTGCTCTCTTGAATTTGATAGAGTTTGAATCTTGTTTTTATTCACGTCACTTTATTTCAAAAATGTAAATAAAGTTCAGTTTCCCAAAAGTTCTTGGAGACTTGCATATCTTCAGAATTCCCAACTTTTTTTTTTAATATTTTAATGTTTATTTATTTATTTATTTATTTTATTTTCAATTAATTTTAATTAAGTTAACAGCTTTATAATTTCATTAAGAGGTCTATATCCAGGTAATAAAGGAGAAGGCTAAAAGTAATATTTGAGATATTTTTAATTCCCTGACATTGTCCCCTATTGATAAAAGTTAGGAAATTATCACAGTGATTTTCATATAATTATCTTACATCTCATTTTGGTCTCATTTTTATACTAATATTATATTTCAAATAGATATTCCTACATAACTAAATTAGGATTTAGTGCAAGTATATTCTAACATTCTTTCATTTGTCATGGGGGATATTCCTCAATAAAATTATATCTAATATTCATGTGTTTGACTAGTGTCAAAGAAAAGGGGACAATGTCAGGGAATGTTTATTTATTTTTAAAAGAGAGACAGAGACAGAGATGGAGCTCGAGTGGCGGAGGAACAGAGAAAGAGGAAGACAGGATCTGAAGCAGGCTCTGGGCTCTGAGCTGTCAGCAAGAGCCCAACGTGGGGCTGGAACCCATGAGCTGTGAGATCATGACCTAAGCCAAAGTCAAACGTTCAACCAACCCAGCCACCCAGGTACCCCCAGACTTCCCAAGTTTAAAGCTTCACATATTTTGTTTCTTCTTCCCTACTTTATTTTTGTCTTTTCTCCTCTTATGTAGTTCAGTTCCTCTCTCATTAATTCTGCTCTTCCAATGTACTACTTGTCTTTTTCTACAATTTCCCTAAGTTTTGAAGTTTGTATTTAAATCCAGTAAATTAACACAGTGTAATATTAGTTTCAGATGTACAATTGTGATTCAACACTTCCTCTTGACCTAAAGACTCCAGCAGATTGAAAGTGAGGGCATGGAGAAACGTTTATCATGCAAATGGATGCTGAAAGAAAGCTGGAGTAGCAATATTAGTATCAGACAAATTAGCCTCTAAAACAAAGACTGTAGCAAGGGACAAAGAAGGGCACTATAAAATCATAAAGGGGGACAAAGTCAACAGGAAGATATAACAATTGTAAATATTTATGTAGCCAATATGAAGCATCCAAGTATATAAGACAGTAACAAATATTAAGGAACTAATTGATAATAACACAATAATGGTCAGGAACTTTAACACCCCACTTTAATCAAAGGATAGATTATCTAACTAGAAAACAAGGGAACAATGGCTTTGAATGACACACTGGGCCAGATGAACTTAACAGATCTTTTGAAACATCCCATCCTAAAGCAGCAGAATACACATTTATTTCCAGTGTACATGGAACATTCTCCAGAGTAGATCACATACTAGGTCACAAAACAGGTCTCAACAGATATAAAAGGATTGAAATCATACACACCTTTTCTGACCACAGTGCAATGAATCTAGAAGTTAACCACAAGAAAAAAATTGAAAAGACCACAAACACATGAAGGCTAAACAACATGCTACTAAACAATGAATGAGTCAACCAGGAAATCAAAAACAAAATAAAAAAAAAATACATGGAAACAAATGAAAATGAAAATACAACAATCTAGCACATTTGGGATACAGCAAAAGTCGTCCTAAGAGGGAAGTTTATTGCTATAAAAGAAGGAGATATCTTCATTTCCCCTTCACAGAGGAAAAAAGATTTCTTAAAAAACTTTTTATTTTATTATTTTTAAAGAATTTATTATTTTTTAATGTTTATTTACTTTGAGGGAGAGACAGAAAGAGGGAGAGAGAGAGAAAGAGAGCATGAGTGGGAATGGTAGAGAGAAAGGGAGAGAGAATTCCAAGAAAGCACCACAATTGGCAGTGCAAGCCTGACATGGGGCTCAATCTCATGCACTCTGAGATCATGACCTGAGCCAAAACCAAGAGCCAGACATTTAACTGACTGAGGTACCCAGGTGACCTTTAAGATTTTATTTTTAAGTAATCTTTAACCCAACATGGAGCTCAAATTTACAACCCTGAGATCTAGAGTCATATGCTCTACCTACTAAGCCAGCCAGGCACCCCTGGCTTTTGAATTTCTTGCCAGACTTATCTTCAGATACAAATTTCAGTATTTTACTGACTGCTATTAAAGTATTTTTCCTTGTACAAAGCTAATTATTTCTACATGTGCTCTTGATCTAACTTTTCCAATCTCATCTGGCTATATTTGTTTTTATCATATTAACACTTCGTTATTTTGCCTCTCTATGTCTTATAAACATGTCATGTCTTTCTCATCTTTAAAAGGTATAGTTTTCTTGGACACTATGCCTGCCAATCATTAATCCCTCTTACCGTTTTCACTGTCATTATCTTGAAAAATAAAATCTCCATCTTTACTTTCTCATCTCACACTTACTTGTATACTCACTGTAGTCAGTCTCCCATTTCACCATCATTCAACTCAGATCTGGTAGAAGTCACCATTTTATTTTGTAAGTAATCAGTCAAGTAAGCCTCCTATTCCTCAGCTTCCTGTGCCATTCATTGATTCATTCAGCAAATATTTGCTAAGCACTACACACTAAAATACTATTTTACACATTATACCTATACGATAAATTTCTCATTATTTACAACTATTGCGTTTTTCTAAGAGTCCTTTAAAATATGTGCATAACTGCTGTAAAGCTCTTGTTTACTGATCCCGACATCTGGGCCATTTTGGGGTCTGTGTCTAGTGAACATTTGTTTCTTGATGGATAATAATATCTTGCTTCTTCACATGTCTTTTTGTTTTTCTGTTTATTGTTTGGTCTCCAAGACAGTATAGGTAATATGTCATAGTGAGTGTAAATTGTGTTGAGGTTAGTTCTGTCATAATAGTTAAATTTTTCTGGTAGATTGTGTTTTTGTTTGTTAAGTAGGATAGTCAGATTTTGGATTTAGCTACCGGCTTTGGTGATCGCTCGGTGCTCTGACTGTGCCTTACTCTTAAATTTTAGACTTTCTGGAATCTAAACTAAGACTTAGATTCTTGCTGTGTTGGATCTTCAATGTCTCCCATCACTGTGCCATCTTTATTATCAATGTTCAATTTTCAGCCGTAGGGTATGTGATCTCTGTTAGGCATCATGGAGTCTCACCTTGTGCATGCCACTTAGCCCTCGGCCAGAGAACTCTAGTGAATCTCCATGTGTACTTTACTTCTCGTTATTCCTATTTGAACAGCTTTCTCTTCTCTATCACCTTGCTCTGCACATTCTACCTGTTTAGCATCCCTGAACTCTGATCTGTTCCTTCTGAGCCCAGAAATGCTACTGATCTGTTTGGGCTCTACCTCCATCTACCACTTTAGAAATGACCCCCATGCAGAAAGACAGAGGGATCTTAGGATTAACCACAAGCTTTCTTTTCTCTCAAAGAACACAGTCCTATACTGCTGATTGTCCAGTGCCTGAAAATGGTTGCCTCATATATTTTGTCCATTTTCATAGTTGTTTTCAGCAAGACATCAAGTCTGGTAGTAGTTACTCTTGCATGATATTAATTTGAAGCTTTTATGCTACATTTTACAATAAGAAAATCTAAAATTTTGAATGGGTAGAATTGCATGCAAATTTGAACTCAGCCATTTTCTGTCTGTATGACCTTGAAAAAGTTGTTTATAATTTGTGAAACTCACGTTCTTATAAGAAAGATTTTTACTTTGTTCTAAAAAAGTATTACTGAGTCTTTCATAATTGAGTAGTAAATTAGTTAACATTCATAAGTCATTTATAACAATGACTGGAGCTCAGCAAATATCAGCAACATCTTGGCATATTTCTTATTCCTTCCTCTTTTAGAATTCATAGTCTGAAGGTATATGAGATCTGTAGCCAAAAGAAGAGTCATAGTTTTCATAGGTTTTATGATTATTTCCAAAAAGGAAAGAAGAGCTGTTGAAACAGTTTTACTTGAATATCTCTTTACATCTGCTAAAACCGAGGAAAGTCTCCCCAAGATGCTCAATGTTCTTCACTCTTGTAACAGAGATGAAAGATGGACTAATGCTTCACTATCATTATCTGAAAGCTTCAAATATTCACTAATGTTTCATTGGGGAAAATTATGGAGGAAAAATGTGACATTCTTATTTTGTCTTTATTCTATTTCTATCTAAAACCTTTTATTCTACTTTCTGAAAACTAAGGGAGAGGAGAGTCAGGTATAGTATTTGTTAAGGCATAAACCTGATTGGAAAACAAACCGTTCTGAAATTATTGTTGAACCCAGTGAACTCCATATTTGCATCAAGTCCTTTAAGGGTCTCCATTTGCAGTTTTGAAAAAAAGGGAAAAAAATAGTGGACACCAAAGTGTAGCTCACAGTGAGAGAGTGCTGCTTTCTCAGTCAGCTTTACTTCCTATTCTTTGTTGTGTCAGCCTTAGATTTCTCAATGTTACTTAAGCTGTTATGCAAACACAATCTCATAGCCTTGCTATTGAAGATAGATGCCACTGAACCACCACTACTAAGAAACATTCTAAAATGTACAGAGCTTCAAAACTACTTGCATAAGTCCTGGTTAAATATTATGCCTAGAGTTCTTTAACTTTATGTAGTTTGTAGGAAGACTAAGATTTGCATAGGGATATTTGTTTGTACAGGACAGAAAGTCTATAAAATATAATTATTTGTGTACTTTCAGCAAGAGGAGCTGTAGGGTTTATAATTATTTTAATTGAATATTGCAGCTCCCTTTGTGTTACTTTACTTGTGTTAGTGGAGATTTGGATAATTAGGTTTAGGAAAACATAGCATGTTTACTTATCTGTATACTGAATTTTAGTGATGATTTCTTCTCAAATTGATGGACAGTGATACTGAGATATTGAAATCCTGTGATGTACAAATGGAATGACAATGGACTTTTAGTAGGTAAAGGAAGAATTAAATCATGGATGCTTTTGTTTCTTTGCATTGTGTGTGTGTGTGTGTGTGTGTATCAGTATATGTATCCCTATATTTAAAAATAAATATGTATATAGAAAAATAGGCAGGTGGATAGATAGATAGGATACTTTCCTGTGTTTAAAAGAGCATATCATTATGGTCTATGATCACCTAGAAAACATAGTTATATTTAATACAGTAATATTTTATTATACCGTCTACACGTTTTGGACTCTGGTTAGGTCAGTAGACCTGAATATATATTAAACAAAGTCATGATTTTCACTTTCAAAAAACTAGAATTGTATGAGGATGGTGAAAAAACAGTGATTAAATTTCTAATTCCAGTTAGTTATGTCATAAAGCTAAATCATTCACTCATAAATTATTCTCCACTTGGAGAATAATAACAATAATTATGTAAGCTGTCCAGATCTCTTTTTCATTTTCTTTCTATGTTCTTGCTGTTTAGTGTCTATATAAAGTTATTCTTTGGTTTGAAACTTGCAAAATTTCTTTGGAAAGACTCAGGACATTTAAAAAAAATCCAAGTAAACTACAAAATGTCATGTTCATTCATTTAAATTCAATTATGAAATATCAGTTTTTGCAAAGTATTCAGGGGGAGCTAGAAAAGAAGTAGGAATCATGGGGCCTACCTTAGTGAGCTTATGCTATTACAAAAACAAAATCTTTAAATTGTTAAAAATATAATTCTTATATGCATAATGAGCACATGTCACATTTTTATTGTAACAATTAAGGCAATAACCAGCAGAATAGCAGATGGTTGATGCTGAAATAAGATTTCCAAATTAGATATAAAGCTGGATTATGTTATATAGTATGATAAGACCCTGTCTTTGGAGGATTGTCTCGATTGGATGTCAAGAATTGTAATGTGTCTGATACATCCTCTTACATCCATGCTTACTCTTTAGCCTGCCATACTTTCATGGAAAAAAGTATGAGAATCCCAAGTCAGAGGGAAAGAAGTTTATTCCTATGACAGAGTGGTTAGTGTATTTGCATATTGTCATCAGTTCTCCATGCCCTCAATATCAGAGGACCAACACACATGGACCCAGGTGGATGCTGGGCAAAGAGTGGGTTATTGTTACAGGAGGACTCAAAGCTCAGGAAAACCAAATCTTTTAAAATGAGCACTAGGAAAGTCAGGTGCTTCATCCCAAAGGGAAACTTTATCTTTATTTTGCTAGAGAATAAGCATGCCTACTCTTTGCTCTGGAAAGAGACACTATCTCTATCTTTCAAGACTGTAGGCAAACCTGTTTTTTTGCTGTGTAGGGCAGCACTATCTATCTTCCAAGGCTGTTCATATTACAAACATCCTTAAAAAGATAACAGGGTTGGGGTGCCTGGGTGTCTCAGTCAGTTTAGCGTCCGACTTCAGCTCACATTATAATCTAACTGTTTGTGGGTTCGAGCCCCACATCGGGCTCTGTGCTGACAGCTAGCTCAGAGCCTGGAGCCTGTTTCAGATTCTGTGTCTCCCTCTCTCTGACTCTCCCCTGCTCATGCTCTCTCTCTCTCTCTCTCTGTCAGAAATAAATAAAACATTTTAAAAAATTAATAATAAAAAAAAAAAAAAAGGATAACAGGATGACACCTGGGTGGCTCAGTCGGTTAAGCACCTGACTTTGGCTTGGGTCATGATCTTGCTGTTTGTGGGTTCAAGCCCCATATCAGGCTCTGTGCTGACAGCTCAGAGCCTGGAACCTACTTCAAATGCTGGGTTTCCCTCTCTCTCTGTCCATCCTTTTCTCACACGC
Source organism: Crocuta crocuta (assembly GCF_008692635.1). Classification (NCBI taxonomy): domain Eukaryota; kingdom Metazoa; phylum Chordata; class Mammalia; order Carnivora; family Hyaenidae; genus Crocuta; species Crocuta crocuta. The sequence continues at coordinate 290,166 of NW_027531905.1, read as the reverse complement.
TGTCTCTAGCTCTCAAAAATGAATAAACATTAAAAAATTTTAAGAAAAGATAACAGGAAAAAGAAAAGGCAGTACATCACTCAGAAGTTATATAGCAATGTGAGAGACAGGAAATTGTTTCCCCCAAATATATACCCTTCTTTTCTACATTTTCTTGGTTTCTGATAAATTTTCCAAGTATACCACTCTGTTGATGACTATGATTAATCTGACAAAGATTAATGCTTTAGTCTCTGAAAGCATTTATTAAGGTTACTACCAACATGACCCCAAACAGGAGATGTTGACTTTCTTTGTTGAGCCCAACCATGCGCCCTAAGGTCTTAGATCCAACCAGTAGAACAGAACTCATAAACCATTAGAGTCTATGTTGGGAAGTCATTCAGTTTCATTCAGTCATATCTTTCTCATTCAGTTTCTGTAATTACCTCTTTAGTTGGCCTGAGGCATTGATCTAGGTAGAGAAGGGTATACGAGCAATTGCATAAGATCCTGCCTTGGTCTGCATCTGTCTATCTGTGAGAAACCTGACCAGTGAATTGAGCTGATCTGATCATTTCCAGGACTAGGTTGTGTCATTACCCTCCTCAGGAACAAATTTCATACCACCTTCTCTAATTAGGTGACCAAATATAGGGATAATTGCCTATACAATTTGCATAAATAATAAGTCTGTTATCCCTTTAGACATCTCCTGCAATTAACCAATTAACCCCTCATTTGTGAGAGGTTCCCACACTCATCTGAGGGCTATGCTATCTATTGGTGGTGTTTTCTCAAACATTTGGATGTTTCTTATGACCACTCCTAAGGTGCAATTCACAGAGTTTTTGAAAGGAAGGCAAGTTAATGCTTGGCTTCCACATAAGATGTAAAATCCCAGGGGTGAACATGGTGTTCTTGGGAAGAAAGTTTTGTTTATAATTGTTATGGACCCTCAAATGGGTACTACATCAGTAGGAGCCAAGTTCAACAGTGTCTCCAACGTGACCTACTGACTTAAGATTCCTAATTCAGTTTGAATCACTGACTCTACTTCTGGTTTTTGAACATTCTGAAAGAAGGTTGATCAAACCTACATGGGTGGCATTTGCCAAACCCACAAATGCTGAGCAAGGACTATGCAAATTAAGATAAGGAAAATGTCTACAGATGTTTGAATTCTGAGTGATGAAAACTCCTCATTTGTGTAACTGTAACTCTAAAATCATAAGAAAATACTCAAACAAGATAAAATATTATATAACAGTTATGTCAGTTCTTATTTTGAATATTTAGATTACAAATATTTACATTTCCCCCATATACCTAATAATTTAAAATGGAATGTGTAGATCGTTGATTGGACCAATTGATTAGAACAAGAAGGGCAATTACAAGTCTCTGTCCAGCTAAGAAAATCTTCTACAATATTCTATAGAGTGCTTATTGTTTTCTTTAGTTATTGTCTTTTTTTTTTTAGAGAGAATGCACACGAGCAGGGGAGGTGTACGAGAGGGGCAGAGAGAGAGAGAGACAGAGAGAGACAGAGAGACAGAGAGACAAAGACAGAGAATCCCAACAGGCCCCATGCTCAGCACGGGACTCCATGTGGGGCTCAATCCCAGAATCCTGGGAGCATGACCTGACCCGAATTAAAGAGTTGGACACTTAAGTGACTGAGCCACCCAGGCGCCCCTTTAGATATTATCTTGAAATGACTGTACCCAGTGCTTTTTTTTTTTTTAAATATTTTATTTATTTTTGAGAGAGAGATAGAGACAGCATGAGCAGGGGAGGATCAGAGAGAGAGGGAGGCACAGAATCTGAAACAGACTCCAGGCTCTGAGCTGGCAGTCAGCACAGAGCCCGATGCGGGGCTCAAACCCACGAACCGTGAGATCATGACCTGAGCCGAAGTCAGACGCTCAACCGACTGAGCCACCCAGGCTCCCCACCCAGCTCTTTGTTTTAATCTGAGTACTCTGGATCCTGTGTTGGTGTGCTGATTTCTACACATGTGTGGTAATAGAAATGTTTTATAATACTCTTTTTTAGCACTAAGATTCTTTTCTGATTGAGCAGAAATATAGACACCAAAACCTATCCTTTGAACATCATGAAGCAAATCTTCCTCTACCCCTAACTGTAGATCAAAGGTATTATTATGTTAGTGCTTCATGCCAGGTACCACCAGAAGTCTCTATACATTGCAAATTGAAGGGAGTTTTCACATTACTCAATTAGCTTTACCAGTGTGGAAAACAAAACAAATGCTAGGTGACCTATTATTGCATCTGGAGGAACTAAAGTTCAAAGTTAACGTAATTTATAGATCCTCCTATAAAATAAACTGTATTGCATAGCTTTTTGAACAGTGCTAAGCTCTTCATTGCATCAATGAATAAACAGCTTTAAACATGGCACCTGCAATGATACACTTGGTTTAATGTGTTGGAAAGTATATATGAATTATGGATTATGGGCTACACAGTTTCTTTCTCAGACTTACAAACTTGGTTTACATAGCATCATAATTTAGTGAGAGCTACTTGAAATGTAGTTATAGTGACTGTAAGTATTATAGAAATGTTCAATGTTTTTCACATAATCTTGAACTTCTTAAGTGATAACTATTACGGTATTTGGAATGTTAAATATTAGCAAATTTGAGAAATACTATGGATCAATGAAATAAAAGCACACTGCTGACATGCCTGATTCTATTTGTACACCACACACAGTGTAACACGAATCCTATTCGTTGTGCTTTTCAATTTCTCATTCTTTTTTTAATCACTAAAATTTATAATTCCCTTTTTCTATTAAATGTATTAAAAAATAAAAACTAGCAAAATTACCTTTAATAATTTAAAATGTACATTATACATTTAAACCATAAGAATGATAGCAATTACATATTTTGCTTTTTTTATGATGCATTCTCAACAAGGACACTCTTCTTCAAAAATCCTTACTTAAAATAATATCAAGACATAAACTTTCATATGCTAATAAATGAAATTGGGAAAGATATGTACTCTCTAGGGTAAAGAGTAATTAGAATTGTTTCTCCAGGCAGCTACCTAACCAACCCAATCCTCTATGTGGTTCTGTGTAGAATAGGTAAAAAATTAAACTTAACAAGTATATATCCAAAAACAGAGTAAGATTCACCTTAGAAGAAAATGATTTCTCAGGAGCTGCCATGTTGGGGCAAGAATGGTCTAGGAAATTTAGGAGAGGATCAGACATATTCAACGAAACAGAAAGAATTCTTGTTAGATGACACAGAATTTTTTCTCTGATGAAGTTCTATATTAATATACCTTACATGGCATGTACCTTCAATTTCTACTTCAATCTCGCATGATAGTAGTATAAGAACTATTTTATGGAAAGTAAAACTTAGGCTCAGTAAACCCATGTAACTTTCCTCAAATTACATAGCCAGTAAGAGAAGTGGTATTCAAACCTTGGTGTCTGTTTTCAGTGACTATGCTTTTGATTACTATGCTATCTCAACTTTTCTGGGTTCCAGAAAACCCCATTAACAATCCACCTTGACAATATAGTCTGACTGTTGCATTTTCAGTAAAGTTAGTTTAGCCAATTTAATGGCTAGTTAGGTTAGAAACCGATCATTAACATGACCCATGGTAACCACTGGTGACCTCCAGGTATAACTAAGGCTTCTTGTAATCACCCCATTGGGAGATTTTTGGATTATATTCCATTTACTTCAGAGTTGGCTATTGCAAAATTAAAATACAATAAAGCTGGGAGGTGTTGTTGGGAAGGGCCTGTGTTTGACTTCCGTGATTCAATAGTTTCTGTCTCCTGAACATACTAACCTCTTTCTTGCCACAGGACTTTGCATATGCTTTCCCACCTTCATAACATTCTGCTAACATATTGTTATCACCTGCAGCAATCTTTTCCCATAGTTTGAGTGGTTAGTGATTTGTCATCCTTCTGGTCTCAGTGATATATCATCTCTTTAAAGAGGTTTTTCTTACAATCATATCTGAAGTTACTTCCTATCATATACTGTTTGTTTTCTATGTGGCATTTAATGCAGTTAAGAGCAATTATATTTACTTATGTGTCTACTTATTATCTGAATCTTCCAATAGAATATCATTTTCATGGAAGAAGAAATCATATCTATCTTGCTCAGTCCTCTTTTCTCAAAGCCCACGACAGTACCATGTTTTCAAAATGATTTTTTAATAAATGAATCAGTTATATACAAGAAAAAACCCCTCCAAATCTTGTCATTAATAATTTGGAATGATGACCTCTCCTGTTTGGGATGATGATATTGCCTACATTTCTTATACTGTGGCTATGGGGATAAATTGTACATAAGAGCACATTATAAACTCGAAGGTATTAATTACACAAATGCTTAACAGTGACATTTATTTTAGGTATGGTTCCATTGCCTGTTTAAGAAAATTCTCAGGTTTTGGTGTCTTCTCCTTTCAATACTATGTATCCAAGTGCCTTTATGCCTGTCTTGTCTTCTAGATTGTAGACTAACCATTGTGCATATATTGACCTGGCTCTCTCCTGAAAAACTTGTTCACCCCATACATTTCCTCATTCTCACAAAGTATAATAAGATGATCTGTTAACTGACTTGACACCTTTTATGAACATGTATTGGTAATAAAGTCATAGCTTACTATTTTCTAGAATTGCTTTCATTTTAATTCAAGCCTTTAGTAAGTGATGTTTGTGGACATTGCAAGCCTTATCTATTTATGCTTGTAATATAATTGTGGCTAGTCAATAATTGTAGGTAAGTGTGACACAAGTGAAGGAATAACTATTTGCCATGTGAGGCTGGTTGAACCTGTGTCTATATAAATTGTTATATTTTACCCACTGTTTCAGAATGGAAAACTAACTTGAATGTATACCTATTTTTTTAAATAAAGGAATGGATTCCTTTTTATGACTACAGATGCCTTTTATCATTCAATTAACTTACAGTTTGAAGTTTTCTTGTGTCAGCAGTAAAACTGTCATAATATATGAGGGGATATGTGGGACAAAGGATGTATTTGTGGTAGGTGTGTATATCACATAGAAATAAGATAGAAAGTATTAGTATTCATGTAGTAAAAATGCTAAGACCTATATGGGATACTCTATGCTTCTCTGGATTAAAACAACAATGTCCATTCCCCGACTCTGACAAACAGAACGAATATCTCTCCAGCTAAATATCCTATAGCTATTTTACCATTATTACTTTAAGACCTGAATAATGACCTACGAGAAGGGACAGGTGTTGCCATCCTTAAATGTTACGGGACATTTTAGAATCATAGCAAGTATACCCTGACTTTTTGTAGTCTTCTTTTCTGTACCTTGGTTATGTAAGAGTTGTTTTCTGCTGGAACAAGAGAGAAGATAGACTCAATCTGAGCAGAGCACACAAGGATACAGCTCCCTGTTTGAAAGGAGACAGTAAATGGCTCATTAATACTACTCCAGAGTTGAGAACATTCTATTATCATTTCTATCACACAAGTTCAATAATTGAAGATGAACAAACCCAATAAAATTTCACTCTGAAATACCACCCTTTTCTTGGTAGTACTTAAACGTTAATTTACAAAGCACATAATAGAAAATAATTATAGCATCTGCAAGAATAATTTGATGAAAAGTTACAGATAATGAGACAGATAGTTTTTCACTCTTTAAATTATTACTTCAAATTAGATCAGCAGTAACCTGCAGGCAATTCAGGTCTTTGTAAAATGAGTCTTCCATGCAATATCCCTACATGGCTTAAGTTTTCCCTCAAGGCTAATGTTTTTTCTTAGGTCCTTCAGAAAGAAAAAAATGAGAATGAATGATGCTCATGGTTGAATTTTAAAACATCACTTTTTACTTAATGAATTTGAGCCTTATTGGCTGGCATTCTTAGAGATTTAAATTTAACATAAAACACCTTAGAAGTGCATCATCAAGAGTTCTTACATTTGAAACTCAAATTTTCAAGGAAATTCTTGAGCTTAGCATAGCTATGTTCTGCTGATTCCCTCTTGCTTTTGCCTAATTTCTATGTTTTGCTGAAACCACAGGTCTTTTTGACAGACTTTTGTTTTTTTTGGCCTGTATATATGTAGTCCTTCTAGACTTATCCAGGGCTATCCCTCTATATTGAGGTCTTTGGCAACTTTACCTACTCCTGGGGTGTTTACCTAACTCTGGTATTAGTGATGTAGAACAGTGTTATCTACTTCTTCTTAGGACCGTCTGAGGTAATAGGAATGTTTTGTAACTCTAGTAGTGATATAATCTTTTTTCAGGATAGTTAGGATAGTTTTGGAACAGGAATTTTAGACATCAATGACTTAGATGTTATTTTTAGAAAAGATGATATAATCTGTGACCATTATGTTCTAATCCAGGGAGCAAGAATACTATATAATTAGGATTCAAAGAAAAATGATATAGGTCTTGATCTCAAGCAGCTTGTGGACTCGTCAGTAAGAAATGTAGCAGATACAGGAACACATACATTAAACAAAATCACAAATTGAATTCAAACAAAAAAATAAACATATTGTTAGAATTATTACAATAATTATTACAATAACATTCCAGATTAATTGCCAAATTCATGATATAGGCATTAGGTGCAAGGATCAGTCTTTTGATATCTCCATGAATCAAGACCAGGAGCTCTGAAAGTTAACAAATTCTGTGCAAGGTTCTCAATAAGATTGACTGATGGGCTAACTGATTGATTAATGTGTAAGTCATAGGGCGGCCATATTGCATGGCTGATTTTATGATCCTTTGGGGAGTAATATAACATGCCATGGAAAGAGAGTGCTTGATGACAGGATTCAGAATTGAGTGTCAGTCATGACTAAAACACATGTAGACCTATTTGTGTAGTGTTTGAGTAATTTATAAAGGATCTGCCATTGCTCTGTTTTGTTTCACTCATACAACAAATATTTACTATTTGAGTGTCTACTATATGCTAAGTACTATAATTAATATTAGGATAAATAGTGAATAATATAGGTATAAGACTTGCTCTTATTGAGTATTCAGTTTAGGTGAGAATTAAATGGTAAGCAGTACAACTGAATGTAAATAACATATAAATATGTAAAATTTTAACTCAGTAATTCAGCAAATATTTGTTGAGGACCTGTTCTGAGTCAAGCTTTATTCCATGTGCTGGGACTATATCAGCTAAAAAATGACAAAGACAAAGACATTTTGCTTCATAGAGATTCTACTCTATTATAGAAATGAGTGGGATAGAAAATGAAAAAAATAAAATGTACGGTATACTAGAAGTTGTTATGTGTTATGGGAGAAGAAAAACTAAAGGAGGATGAGAGGGATTGAGAATGAGTGGGAGTGGTAGGCTAGTGCGAGTGAGCCACTCTTTAACAGGATTATAGCATACCACACCAGGAAAATGACATCTAAGAAAGATGTGAGGTGTTAGTTACGTGGATATCTAGGGGACGAATGTTCCAGGTGGAGGAAACCATGCAAAAGCTGTAGGGTGGGTGTTTGCTTGCATATTTGAGAAACAGCAAAGAGATCACTGTAGCTGGAGTAGAATAAACAAAGGGAAATTGGTTAGAATGGTGAAGTAGTAACATCAGAGAAGTGAAGTGGGGACAGATGATGTAGATCTTAGTAGGTCTTGTATAGGGAGCCACTGGAGAGTTTTGAGGGAAAGAGAAACATGATATGAATGCTGTAATCTGACCTATTAAATAAAAAGACGTTCTGTCTACTATGCTTTTCCTTGACTTATTAGGGTTAGGCATAGGAACAGGAAGTTCTGTTACAAGACCTGTGGTAATCATTCACTGGATTGTAGCAGAATAGTAATAGCAGAAACTGTGGGGAACAATCAGATTCTGATTCTGAATATATGTTAAAGAGAAAAAAACAACCCAGGATTTTCTCACAGACTGGATATAGGCCATAAGAAAAAGAGGACTGAACATTTTTGTCCTGAACAAATGGAAGGGTGGAGTGGCTGTCAATTGGGTTCAAGGATGCTGTGAGAGGCCAGGTTGGGGCAGGGGAACAGTGGGTAGGGAAACATCAAGAGTTCAATTTTAATTTTGCTGAGTTTGAGATATATTGAGACATCCAGATGGAGATTTCAGTGGACAGTTTAGTAAACAAATCTCAAGTGTTGGGGAAAGTTTTGAACAGAAGATTCAAAAAGATGCATTTAAACTCATAAGACTGAAAGAGACCCCCAGAGAATGATTATAGAGTGTAGGGGAAAAAAAATCAAAGAGAGAGCTCTGACCTTCTCCAACATTACAAAGTCAGGGAAAAAAGGATGAGCCAGCAAAGGAAATGGGCAAGGAACAATGTTTGAAGTAGGAGGCATACCAAGTGAGTGATAATACTGATTAAATGGTATAAGGATTCATTAGGGTAAATGAGCATTCAGATAAGGGATGTTTTTTAGTGGATCCCATTTGAAACTGTGAAAATTTTTGTAGTTTCTGTTTTTCATGTGTCACCTTATACCAGCCACATTCATTTTTGCCATCACTAATGGGCCCTCCCTGCAAAGGATCCGCACAAAGAACATCTGCTCCCTCTCTGCCAAAGAATAATGTCAGGAGGCAGACCTAGTTATATTGAGCTTCATTTCTTCCCATCATACTCCTAGAAGCCTGTGGATTAGCATTGGAACCTGCTTTTACTTGTGTCCATAGAACGCTAGGTTTTGTAAAGGCTTTGATTAATTTTAATATGATGGCCTCAGGGTGCTTTTATACTAAAGTCTTGAAAATGTTCAGAAACTTTGAAACAACCATGATCACATTTACAATTTATTTTTTTGATACTTTTGAGGGTTTTCAATTCAATTTTTTTTTTCACAAAGCAGGGAAAACTGTAATGATGATTAACAAGAACTGTGTGGCACTTACATGGACCTGGCAAAGGGCAGAACACACCTTTTCCCAAAGGACAATAAGCTAAATAGATGAAAGTTCAAGATCTCACAAATTTGCAACCAAGGAGATCATTCTTCTTGATTTATTGAAAAGGGCAGGATATACACCTAGACATGTGCATAAGCCTTCCCTTTTCCACTTTGCAGTAAAGAATGAGGTGGAATATGGCCAAGAGACCCAGGTGTCTCTGAACTGCAGTCTTTTTCTGCCTCTCATTTCCCTTGTTTTCTTTGAGAGTTCTGATCAAGTACAATGATTACACATTTTACAAGGGGATGAGTGTGTGTGTGTGTGTGTGTGTGTGTGTGTGTGTGTCTCCCACCGACTTTCTTTTAAGAGGAATCCAAGTTGTAAATCAAAAACATCTATGTAATTCATCTCCCATAAACATTCATCTTGGATAAGTGACTATTTTTAGCAATCTATTGCTTTATTATCCTGAGAAATTGAGGGTAATTGTGCCACATATAAAACTACTTGAGAAATATATATAAATATGCCTCCTGGTTATAATTAACCCTTATTTAATATTTATATAGAACTCTTATAAGCTATCTTATAAACTGACAAATTATTGTTCAATGAATCTGACAAATGGCAAGTCTTATGTATAATATACACAACTGATAAATGATTAGTATAAAATATATTAAAAACATGTGCAATCAATAAGAACTACAACTGAAATATAAATACTTACTGACCTTTCTTACCCAGCTAAGTCAATGAAAATCACAGGCCAGTGCTTTGTGCACTTAAAAGCAATTGTGTCAAGAATTTCTATCCTATTCTCTGACTTCTATCATCAGCTATAATTTCAATCAAGGAAGAACTAAAGATATTTTCATTTATTTCCATAGCATAGATATCATGTTTTTAACTGGTACAATTAGGTGAAATTCTGGAGAAATAATAGATTTACAGCGGAAAAATCATGAGGTTACTGTTAGAAATGTTAAGTTTGATTTATTATTTTGATATTCAGTCCAGCAGGTGAAGTCATTTGTTGAGTGAACAGATTTACAGCTTACAGAAGGGGTTTGGCTGGACGAGACACATACGTAATTTTTGTGTAGATGGTAATTGAATGTGAATGAAATTCTTTTAGGAAGAGTAAGGAATGAGAAGAAAAGGAAACCAAGGACCAAACCTTGAGTACCTAAAACATTTAATGATCAGGGAGAGGAAAATGAGCCTGCTAAAGAGACCAAGAATGAGAAGTCAGGGACATAGGAGAAGAATTAAGCGTTTTATGTTATTGGGCACTTGCGAAGTGCCAGTCACATAACTAGGTGATGAGATAAAATGATGTTTCCCAACTGACAAAGCTTCTCCCAGGAAGTTTACAACCTAGTAGAATAGGCAGACATTAAGTAAATTGTATACTAATAAGTATACAATTGTAAATTGAGGCACTTACTCTGAAGAGATAAACATAGTCTGGGGTACCTGCATGGCTCAGTTGATTAAGTGCCAATTTTGGCTCAGGTCATGATCTCACAGTTCATAGGTTCAAGCCCCACTTCAGGCTCTGTGCTGACAGGTAGGAGCCTGGGGCCTCCTTCAGATCCTATGTCTCCCTCTTTCTCTGCTCTTCCCTGCTGGTGCTATGTCCCTCAAAAAATAAATAAACATTAAAAAAGAGAGATAAGCATAGTCTTATACCATAGGAAGTTGCTCTAGTCTGTAGGGTCGTAGAAGGCTTCCATGATGAATCAGTTCTTGAGGTGAGATTGAAGAATGAATAGAGGACAAGTAGGTGGAGATGAAGGGTGGACAGAAGAGCATTCCAGGAAAAAGAGATTGTGTAGGTAAAGACCCTTGTGACAAAAAGTAACATGGGGATATTTGAAGGATTTAAAATGCCAGTATGAGGACACTTGGGTGGCTAAGTTGGTTAAGTGTCCAACTCTTGATTTCAGCTGAGGTCATGATCTCACAGTTGTGGGATCAAACCCCATATCAGGCTCCATACTGGCTGTGAAGTTTACTTGAGATTCTCTCTCTCCCTCTTCATCTGCCCCTCNAAAGACCAGTATGGTAGAGGGCAGAGAGCAAGTGGAAAGTAGGGGAAGATCAGCCTTCAGAGAGTCATGAGTCAGATCAGCAAGGGCTTAACAGGCTTTATTAAGATTTGGATCTTTATTCCAAGAGCAATGGGAAACTATGTATGTTCTTTAAACAGGAAGCAGAAGAAACTCCAAAAGAAACTGAATAATTGAAACCTAGGATTGTAGGAGGAAATGCATACATTGGTAAGTACGTGCAAGGTGAAGAAACTGGGAGAGGGTAGTGTAAGACAGATGAGAGCAATCAATGGTATCAAATGAAAGAGTCTTGAAAAATATCTGTGGATTTGGAGACATGAAGTTATTGTTATCCTCCGCAAACCTGTCAGTGGTATAATTAAAGTGGATAGAGCAGTGAATGGGAGTTGGGGAAAATATTACCAGTTAACTGCCTAGACTTTAGATAAAGAAAACTTTCTAGATACTGAATCCATACAGAGCAATAAAACCTAGATATTACCCTCCCTAAAGAATCTAATATCTCAAAAGCATTAATGAGGAAATGGGAGTATATTGAAAATTCTGTGGGATTGCTAAAGGGCAGGATTTTCATCTCATTTTGCATAGCAAGCAACTGGAAATCCTCCTTAGATATTTCACCAATCCCTCCTCAGACTCTGTTTCAAGGATCTTTCTTTCTTTTCTTCTTTTCCCATAGCCCCAAATAGCACATCAGTACTCTGCAAACAAGAAGGTCCTCAATCCCACCACTATAGAAGACATTTTTGTGATCACCCTTCATTACTGAGTATGATCTTATGTCTCTGATTCCAGAAAAAAAGTAGAATACCTTCTAAAAGGGATTTTTGTAAATTCACTTTTTCCATCTCACTTGTAATAAATACTTTCATTTTGTATAATGTAGCTATCTCTTAGGTCAAATCATTCCTCTTCTACCTATTTGATCTTATACATTGTTCTGCTTCTCAGCTGTAGATTCATTTTCAACATAAGACAAAATGCTCTATTATTTCGGCCTCCAATAAATCCCACAAATATCTTTAATCATCAAACACAATTTAATTCTACAAACGTGTGGGAACCCTATGATGTGAACACACTGGATCGGTATTGGGAATACAAAATGCATAAAAATATGACCTTGCCCTGGAGGAAGCTGAGTCCAATGCAACAACAGAAAAAGAAACAGATAAATTATAGTCTGAAGTAGCAAATGTCAGGTTCATGTTTCAAAGCTTCTATCATCAGCCTTTTAATCTGTGTTGGATTTGTGGGGGATTCAGCATGGCAAAACTTTTATTTTCTAGGACTTGGAATATTACCAAGAGAGTACTTTTAAGTGAGTTTTTAGACATGTGGAAGAAAAATATTGTTAATTTTCCCAAATTCAGCCTTATGGGGCTGCAAACATAAAAACAACAAAACCAAAAGAGCAAATATACCTTTCAATCAATAGTGGAATTCTGGGTAGGAATAGAATATTCTCATTATGCTCAAAAATTTTGTTGACTTCCAATCATTTGTTAGGTACCAAGGAGAGATAGCAGTGGGGGGAAGTCACCAGTTCTCATAGAACTTATATTCTAAGTAGCAAACCAATAAGTAATCCCAAGTAGTGATCAAAACTATGAAGAAAACACAGAAGGGTATGATAAAGCATGATTTACATGGAGAGGGGTTGGACCGTTTAGAGCATCTTTGCTGAATAAATGACATTTTAACTAAGACCTGAGTGACTAGAGGGAGGCAACTACATGAAGATATAATTGAGGTGTATTCCAGGAAGGGAGAACAAGTGTACAGACCCCCGATCAGAAAGTGTTTGATGTTCCAGAGAGACAAGATGAAGGCCAGCATGTCTGAAGTGAGACAGGGAATGGTAGAAGTTAGAGTCAGAGAGGTAGAGAGAGAAAGTAGATCATATAGAGTTCCTTGGGCCTTAGTAAGAATTTTGGATATTTGGAGATCCAGTGAGAAACTATTAAAGGATCTAACCAGGGAAGATACAAGATATGCCTCATTTGTTTAAAAGATTATGGATGCTGCTGTGAGGTAAATGGTTGTAGGTGTGCAAATTAGGAAATAGCAACAGTGGTATATTGATAAATGCTTAATAACTTGCTTTCCAGAGGGGAGGAAAAGCACTGATTTGTTTGCTGACTTTTATGGTATGAATACTTCCAATCAACTAATTTTAAGGTACCAACATGCCACATAGCCTTGCAAAACTCCTGAAAATTTAATTTGTTCTCAAGTGTTGATACAAGCTGGCTCAGCACACCACTGCTTAAGAGACTAATGCAGATGTCCAATCAAGAAACGAAGTGATGGAGGTTAAATTAGGATGGTCATAGTCGAGACAGAGGGAAGTGAATAGATGCAGGATATATTTGGAGGTAAAATCCACTGTCAATTGCCGTTGGACCAAATTGGTGAGAATTACACGGACAAAAAACGAAAGGATAAGGGATGTCTCCTAAGTTTTTGACTTGAACAGCTGGTGTATGGTTGCTCCACTTCTGAGGGAGAAAGTACTGAGGGAGGGATGGTTTTGGTTTTGGTCACTCAGGGACTGAGCTGTTTGACAAATGAGTCAGGATGTCAAAGGAAGAGAAGAGATTAGAGCTAAGAATCCAGAGTCTAAGGGGAGGTCAGGGCTAGAGAAATAAATTTGAACGTCAGCAGCATAAAAATCTTCTAAAAGTATATCTCCTTTCTTTTCAGTGTACGTTTAGAAAGTCAAGTTTTTACTTTTAATCAATTTGTAGCAGATATGACTCTCAAATGCAAACTGAGATATGTAATATTACAATTACCTTTCGTTTTCTAACTCCATTGAATTGTAAACAATTAACATTCTTCATGGGAGCAGAAACTTTATCTCAGTCAGTTCAGAGACCCCATCTTCCATGGAGTAGTGTCTGATTTTCTGGGGTCTTATGTAACCAGGTTGTCTTGGGTAGAAAGTTTTCAGATCTTGGTGTTTTATCAGTCATCTATGCTGGTATCTAATAATGCATCTCCAATGCTGTTCTGTTTTTATTCTGTGTACATGTTTATTGCATTATTCATCATTCATGATATTAGGGTCTATTGAATTTTCTGAATTTCCCTCAGATTCTTAAGTTCACTTGTATACATATGATTCTTCTCTTTCCTGCTACATGAGGACTCAAAAAACTGGAATTCTCTAAAGTTCTTTACTCCTTCTTACTTGAGTTAGTAATTTGACTTACTTTCAGGAGACTACAGAAGCCACTCCGTTTTCCTAATTCTTCTACCTAAGCACATTCTTCTCTAGCATCTTGAAGCCTCCTTTAAATCTTCTCGGGAAGGAAGAAATAGGACTCTCTGCCTCTAAGTCTACAAGTTTCCCAAGAATTTCTGTTGTTTATCTATCCTTGATAGAGCTTGATAAGATCTCCATTTCAGAGGATACAAATACCTTTTCCATTAGTTCCAAGCTGATACTCCCCAAGTCACATTGTGTCTGGACTTCAAATCAGAGTGTTTCCCCAAAAGTGGAATAAGTGACAACATTAACAAATAAGATTTCAGATAAACATTCAGAGTTTTTGCTTCTTTCACAATATCCAAAGCTTTGGGATCAAGAGGTCTTTGTTACCACCTGGTACTAATTGCCCAGATATAAGCAGTCACCTGTCTTTTGATGGTTTGACATTGTCCAGTTATTCATAGTTGCTTCCACTTTCTGTTGGCTCCCTGATGCTGAGTGTATGTGTCCCTTGCCATCTCTGGCCTTTTTGCTAGTTTTCCCTTACACATGATCAGTTTCACTTGTTTATCTTAACTGCCAGACTTGCATATGCCTTTGAGATTGTGATCCCATTTTACTCCTGGTTTAGTTTTGACTAGTAGATTAACTATTATTCATAAAGTATTCTCATAATATGTCACACATGTCTTTCTATTTATCCCATAAATTCCGATTAGCTTATTTACTCCTCTGCTTTTTGTTGTGAAATCTATTTTCTGAGCCAATAGCTGATGGCTATACTAGATTGCTGAATTGGAAGAAGAATCAAAGGGGAAAAGGAGCTAAGAGGGAAAGTTATGGCATAAGTATCAATAATGTTATAAGGTCTTCACTCTTTTCTTACTTGTATCAGTTAGCCTATAATCAGGAGGCAGAAATTAAACCAGTTATTTTCACAGAGAGACTTTAATATGAAGAATTATTAATCAAATAGTATAAAATCATAAAGGCTAAGAGTGTAACTAAAACATCATGAATTTAGTAGCTGCAGTAGTTAATTGTTCATATGCTGAGAGGAAAAGAGAAGACTTGGAATTATTATTTTTTTTAAATTAATTAATTTATTTTGAGAAAGAAAGTGCAAGTTAGGGAGGGGCAGAGAGAGGAGAAAGAGTCCCAAGCAGGCTCCACACCATCAGCAGAGAGCCCGACGTGGGGCACCAACTCATGAACCCTGAGATCATGACCTGAGCTGAAGTCAGATGCTTCAGTGACTGAGCCACCCAGGCGCCCCAATCTGGAATTATTACCACTTAGAAATGTAAAATAAATTCTCTGAAATCTGGATCTTTGAGGAGGAGGTGCTCCTTTACTGGCACTGGTGTCTCTGAGCTCAGAGGAGAGGAACCATGGGCTGGAAATAGACCTCAGCAGAGGGGTGCCAGTTCTCAGTGCTAATGTCTCTGATTGGGAAGTGGTATATTTCATTACAAGTTTTGGAAAATCTGCATACGAAATGCAGCAGTGCCAATGGAACCAATTGATACTGCCAAATGAAAAAGAAGAATTTCTATGATGATACTGATAATAACAGAAAGCCAAACAGAAAAAGGAAAGGTCAATATTTGCTCCCTCCTCTGGCTTTCCAGTCTTCCAGTGACTCCTTTGCAAGGGCCCAGCATGCACCCAACTGGTAAAAGAGAAGTGTGCCTTGCAGAGATCCAGCAAGAAAATTGGAGTGTAAAAGGGTAGGCTTGTAGTGGTAAGATGGCAACTTAATAATTAATATACTAGTAAATTTTCTCGCAAACGACAGCACAACAACCAGTAACAACAAAACCGTAACTGTTACTGTGCCCTCCTCCTCAACTGTAAGAGTAGGAGTCCTTGCTCTTTGCCAAAATTGTAATACGCATGACAGAAAACCACATGGCTAAGTAAATAGTTTATTTCCTAGGCTGCCAAACGCCAGATACATAAATGAATTAGGTAGGGCAAACACAAAATAGCTAAAATAAATACCACTCCAAAATCTAGTAGCTTAAAAATGATAGAAATCCTTTTTTTCTGTCCTATAAAAGTCTTAATTTGAAAACTTCAGGGGTTTTTTGGTTAGGAGTTTGCTCTGCCCCAAGTGATCATTTACAGATTCAGGTGCTTTTCTCCTTAATGTATACCATCCTTTGTATTCTCTTGCCTTCCTGATTAAAACTGAGTTGTGGGTTCATCATGCTCTAGGACAAGGGAAAAGGATATAGAAAGGAATTACAGGCAACAACTTCCTAAGTAGCTAGTGAAGAAGTTTTACACATACCATTCAACTCATATGCTCCTGGAAAAAAACTTAGTCACATGGCTAGAAAGAGCAAAGAGAGGACCGCCTGGGTGACTCAATTGGTTAAGCATCTGACTTTGGTTCAGGTCATGATCTCACGGTTCATGAATTTCAGCCCCACATTAGTCTCTGAGCTGACAGCATGGAGCCTGCTTAGGATTCTTTGTCTCCCTTTATCTCTGCTCGTCCTCTGTTCTTTCTCTCTCTCTCTCTCAAAATAAATAAATAACTTCTAAAAAAAACACACAACACAACAAAACAATCAGAAAGAACAAAGAGGATCTGGGAATGTAACCTGGTCAGCTAAGTAAATATCCATGAAGAAGCAGGAAAAGGATTTGGTGTCGTATTGTAATTTGACAAGTAAATATGGCTAGTGGTAAGTTTTCATTTTCTGCAAAAAGGCTTCCCCATTCCTACTTTCTCCCTTTATTTCTCCCTGGACTTTGAGATCAGAGAACTGAGTTGAACTTCTCATACCCTGAATAAAAGCATAGTTGTATGTGTTTGAACAAGTGTTTTTGCTTAAAGGCAGCAAATAATGTTAGCACCTTCCCATCTTAAACTCTTGCCGTGACTTTTTTTTATAAGTAATTGTTATGTAGCCTTTGCAACTTCTAGCAAAGAGTGAACTGGATGTAAATAGGATCTTTAATTTTATGGTATTACGACAATTATAGTTTTATTTTTGGGCCCCTTTCTGGTTGCCAAAAACATCCCAAATCTCTCTTAATTTCTACATGACTGGCTGTAAGTTCTCTTTGCAGATATAGTCTAATATGTAATCTTCAACTTTGTAATCATTTTATGATAAGCAAAGCCAACCTAAGACCATTTTGCACCTTTAAACTCTGAAAGGCTAAATTAGAACATTATTGTGTTAGGGTCAACAGGGCTTTTTGCTTCTCCCTTTCAAAATAGCCTCCACCTTCAAGCTCAAGAGTGCTTAGACCACCACATTTTTCAGAGATAAGAGTTAGGCCCATTTGATGATTGTCAAGGTTTTCCTCTTCCTTGGAGCCTAAAGCTAATACAAAACTACTATAACTACTTACTCCTTTTTAAGTATAAGACTCTTTTAAAAAAATGAATTTAAAATCCAAAGCAGGTACCATAAAAAATCACCTTTCATTGCTTCCATTTTAGCTATTCTGGAATTTAGAAATCTAGCCCTCCAACTCTAATAATGCCATTTGCTTGAGGGAATGAGTAGTCTTCTGTATTACTTGTTTAAAGTCAGTGTCATTTCAGTCTATTGATATTTCAGAAATCATCAGTAGCTTTTAAATATTTTTTATTTGTGTTTGTGTGAGTGTGTGTGTGTGTGTGAGAGAGAGAGAGAGAGAGAATGAGTGGGGCACGGGCAGAGGCAGAGTGATCCTGATGTGGGGTCAATCCCACGATCCCGAGCTGAAATCAAGAGTCAAATGCTCAACTGACTGAGCCGCCCAGGTGCCTGAATCACCAGTAACTTTTAGAGCCCCTTTTCATCTCTGTACTTGTCATTATTTCTTCCACAGGATTTGTTGTTTCCTAAAGATCACTGGGCTTGAATCTAGAGTTCTAGTCACTTCATGTTGCAGACATAGAGAGCAAGAGTTCCTTGCATTCTCAAATTCACATCTGCTTTGTAGGAGGAAAAAAATCTCAGGTCAGTAATACAGATAAGCTGGACATATTATTTTCCCTTTGTATAAACATTCCTTTGTACTGTGAGCTCCATTCCTCTCACCATCATAGCCTCAGAATGTAGTTCAATGTCTGATACAGAATAGGTGTTCTATAGATATTTATTAAACTATTGAATGCTAAGGATAGCCATACCTGAAGTACTAGTCATCAAAACTGACCTAAAGAATGTAGCTACAATTTTCCTTATAATTTTAATAGGCAAAATGTAATGGTTGTCGGGGAAAATTTAGAACAGTAGTGTCCTTCTCTAAAATGTCACAGGAGGAATAAATGACCCATTGAATCTTACCTGTATCTAATAGATCTGTAACTGGAAAGGAAATCTGAATTTGTTTACATGTCTTTTCCTTGGCTTGAAAGTGCTAAAACTACTGTGAATTTGATATTTTAAGAGGTTCCTTTCCTCCCTCCTTTAATTTTGTTTCACATAAATAACAGAAACATACCAACAAGAAACAAACTGCAGTACCTTGAGGACATTTGTTGGGATAAAGATATTGTGTTTGCATTCATGAGAACACAGTCGCAATCTTGAACAGACTTTGCAGTAACAGTATTTACATAACTAAATACAGCAGGGACCTCATTAAATGACATCAGTGGGAATCAGAGCTGAATGTCTGCATTTTCCATTTCCCTAACCAGGAGTTAGTGAAACCCCAGTTACAAGATGATAAAGTATTATTTGCCAACTCTAGTAAGTTTTCATGACTAAAGAGATTGCCATTCTCTCCCTCCCCCCTTCCCTACCTGCTGCTACCCAGGGATTTAAAAAGTAATGACTATAAAAAGGGGTAGAAAGAGAAGAAATGTAAAGCTTAGTACCTTACTATGTTATTTTCTTTTTATCTTGAATGATTAAAGTTTCATTGTTTTTTTTTCTGTTTTTATTATAGTTTATAATGAAGGAACAATCGATGGATATTTCAGACTTTAAAGTTCATAAAAAAATCTCTTTCTCAACGTTTTCCCTTAATAACCTTAATTTCTTTCTCTTCAAAAGGCCCATTTCATTAGGTACAGAAAACTTAATCTCAGTCAATTCAGGACTTTCTTGGCACTATCTGGGGACTGTGTCTGGGTTTGGAGATGAGCCTCAGTGGTATCAGGCCATTGAGTGCTGGTGGTGGACCATCTGTTCCCTAGAGCATATGTCTACAGAGGCATCCAATGATGTTTCTTCATTCCCTCTGGTCCTCATTCATCAGTCTGTGAAAGTTGCTGCTGGATTGTTTTTCATTCCCAGTGGCTGCATAATCTCTTTCCCCTTGGAGCTTACGTGCTCATTTGGGAAATAAGAAAACGTAAATAATAACCCAAATAATTGTAGAATTTATAACCGTCTTAAATAAAGTGAATAAAAAGTACAAGCTGCTGTGGAAAAAAAAATTCCAAGACCTAGACCAATTTAGGGGAGAAAGGAACGCTTTCTTGAGGAAATTATTCTTAAGCTGAGATCTGAGAATGAGTAGGAACTAAAATTAATAATATGGAGGAGAGATTAGTCAATGGAAAAAAGGGTTAGGACAGAAGAACAAGCATATTCAAAAGTCTGTGAAAGAAGACTAATTTGAGAAATTAAGGGAACTTCAGTGTGGCTACAGCATACTAAAAGTAGAATGTTTGAAGCAAAGTCTAGCAAGGTTTTGGGGGCCACAACACATCTATTGTTTTTTCCAAAAATCAAAGGAAGGTGAACTGTTTTTTTTTAAGTTTATTTATTTATTTGAGAAAGAGACAGCGCAAGTGGGGGAGGGGCAGAGAAAGAGGGAGAGAGAATCCCAAGTAGGTTCCATGCTGCCAGCACAGAGCCTGACACAGGGATTGAACTCATGAAACCATCAAATCATGACCTGAGCTGAAGACAAGAGTCAGACGCTTAACCAACTGAACCAACCAGATGCCCTAGAAGCTGAACTGTTTTAATCAAATGGTATATGTGAGTTTGGAACACTTGATTCAGTTTTGCTTTGGAAAGATTGCTCTGACTAAGGTGTGGAGAACAGATTGGAGGAGACGAAGAATACACGTGAGAAAACAGGGATGGTGATAAGTTTATAGAAATGAAGAGAGATAGCAGCAGATATTGCCAAAGTTAATTTGATGACTTGGTGATATTAATTCTATTTGGAGGGTGAAGGACAGGCTAGAGTAAAAAATATTACTCCCAGCTTACTGGCTTCCAGAAAAGAATGCATGGAACTGCTTATCATTTGATAGGATCAGGTTTAAGGATTATGCTGTATATTTGGTTGTGACTCCGCCTTGTGTCAGTTGACATTGAGACAGTGAAGTACAAGTGTTAAGATTAAAAGTAAAATGATGGAAGAGGCATCTGGGTGGCTCAGTTGGTTAAGCGCCTGACTCTTGGTCTCAGCTTAGGTCATGATCTCATGGTTTGTGAGATCAAACCCCACATTGGGCTCTGCACTGACAGTGCAGAGCCTACTTGAGAGTCCCTCTTTCCCCACCCCCTCTCTGCCCCTCTGCCTGCTCTTTCTCTCTCTCTGTCTCAAAATAAATAAAGAAACTCTTAAAAAAAAGGTAAAATGATGGAAAGAGGTATGCCATGCTAAAACTAACCAAAACAAAACTATCATATCTATATCAAGATCAGCCAAAATAGATTTCACACTAAGGACATTCCCAAGAATGTAAAGCATCATTTCATAATGATAAGGGAGTCCATTCATTAAGTAAATATGTCAATATTAAATGTTTGTGCCACTGAAACCAAGGCTTTATAACACATAAAACAAAAACAGAGAGAACCATAAGGGAAGTAGACATCCTCAATATTTGACAAAGTAAGTAGACAAAAATCAGTAAGAAAATTGAAGCCATAAACAGCATAGCAACCAAACTGACAAGCTGACATTTACAAAACCCTTCACTTGACAACAGCAGCATGAACCTCCTTTTTTTCAAGTTTGCATAGAAAACCTACCAATATAGACCATATGTGAGCTATAAAACAAGAATCAATAAATTTAAATGGATTCAAGTCATGCATTGTATGCTGTCTTATCACAGTAAAGTTAAATTTGAAATCAATAATAGAAAGATATATAGAAAACCCCCAAATGTTTGAAAATTAAATAATATACTTCTAAATAACCCATAGGTGAAAGAATAAATCTGAAAGGAAATTTAAAAATAATTTGAACTGAAGAAAAGCAAAAACATTATCTCTTATAGGGTACATAATTCCTTGCCATTTTGTAGAAGAGAAAACTGAGGCCTAAAAAAAGCAGTTCACACATTCAATTAATGTCAAAGCCAGAACTCAAATTCAAGGCAGACGTTTAAGCCAATGATTTT
The DNA here is from genome assembly GCF_008692635.1 of Crocuta crocuta. Lineage (NCBI taxonomy): Eukaryota > Metazoa > Chordata > Mammalia > Carnivora > Hyaenidae > Crocuta > Crocuta crocuta. Next base: position 268,608 of record NW_027531905.1, on the reverse strand, counting down.
TAGTTTTGTGCACTTTGACTACAGAACAGGGATAATTCAGTAAGCTCAGGGTAACAAGCAGTGGGAAACCCTGGGTGGAGAGCTATTTTGATTAGAAATACTGATTGCTGCTGCCGTTTGAATTATGAAGTACTCCACATGCATTTCACAGAGTCGTAGGCTAATCCGAACAAGGAGTAGTGGATGTTGCAACCTCGGGTGACAGAGAGACACGGAGTTGTAGCTCGGGGTGCATACTTCCCTCACACCAGAATTCTCCCTCTGCCCAAAACCAATCACATGGGCTTTTTGCTGGCTTTGTGAAACAGCAGGGAGAAAAGTTTTTCAAATAGTTGCAGATTAGAAGTAGAAATGTTGCTTCATTAAGAAGAGACTGGGATTTTGTGGTCTTTAGGGATTTTAGTGGTCCAAAGGAGTTTGTTCAGGGTCAGAGCTGGTGTGAGGTGAACTTCTAGGGGAACATGGAGAGGGCGATCTGTCTGTACCAATTCTCTGCTGCATCAGGCACTCCCAGACATCTGTTCCCTTCACAGGATCCTGTAGAGAATGACCTACTCTCTACTTTGAACCAGACTTACAAACCCCAGATGGTTCCAGTAATGACAGGTCGAACTCCAAGAACTCAGGATCTGTGGGGCCGTATTTCTTACCTTTCACTAAACTTCCTATCTCTAGTTTTGCCCCTCATTGCAGTTAAAAACTATTCCCTTCATTGGTCCCAAGGGGACCTTCTAAGGAAAAAAAAGATGATTATATCCTTTAACCATTTACCACACTTTAATGATGCTTCATTGATCACTAGATAAATTAAAGGCTTTCAGGAATGATCTGATAACTGTACAGATAGCTCAGAGCCTGGAGCCTGCTTTGGATTCTGTGTCTCCCTCTCTCCCTGTCCCTCCCCTACTCATGCTCTGTGTGTGTCTCTCTCTCTCCTTCAGAAATAAATAAATATTAAAATAATTTTTTAAAAACTCGTCTTGCTGAAGTCAGGGCTAGGTGGAACATTTTCTCATTTCACAACAACTTAGAAACACATTTATTAGAGCATGTTACAGTTTTATACATTTGCACACTTATCTCTGAACTACACTGTTAACTTTTTTTTTTTTCAGAGAGAGACTATATTCCTAGTCCCTGGCTCATTACAGATTTTCTGGATTCATAAATTTTCACTAATATTTGCTAAATCATCTTGAATTTTGCAAATATTACACTAGGTCTCTGAGCACAGAACCACTGCTTATAATAGTCAGAGAGAGAAAACTGGATCAGCCAAGAGCGAGGGGTAGCAAACAAGCCTGCAGGTTTCCAGCCTCTGGACAGCAGTGTGTGGGGGGCAGTGAAAGATAGCAGGTAGTGAGAGGTTCAAGAAGCACCCGTCTGGGTCGCTTGGGAGGCTCAGTTGATTAAGCACCCTACTGCGGCTCAAGTCATGATCTTACAGTTCATGGGTTTGAGTCCTGCATCGGGCTCTGTAGTGACAGCTCGCTCAGAGCCTGGAGCCTGTTTTGGAATCTGTGTCTTCCTCTCTCTCTGACCCTCCCCTGCTCACGCTGTCTCTCTCTCTCTCTCTCTCTCTCAGAAATAAATAAAATATTTAAAAAAAAGAAGCACCTGTCTTTCTGCATTTGTTGTTGTTGTTGTTTTGAGAAGAAAGTTTCTCAAAGGAGATCAGTCAAGTGGGATTGGTGTTATGTCAGTGGAAGAAATTTTAAATTATATACAAGTTTTTTTCTTCAATAACAGCAGACATTTATACTCAAGACAAACTGTCCATGCTTGCAAGTCCTTTATTCAGAAATGACTTCCTTTTATCTAAACACTCATGCTAAGCATTTACAAAAACTAAATATATTTAGTTTTTGTAAAAAACTAAAAACATTTGAAACACTGGCCTGTGGTAGAGCATTGTTCTTTTATGAAATGTTCACCTCAGTTACTTAAAGGTCATTCAAGTCTCCTATGATATATTATACTATTATTAAATATGTATGTAATCCTATAAGATTTTTAAGCAAATCAGGTTAGTAAGGATGACTTGAACATTATTCACTCAATAATCTCTTCATTTCAGGACACAATATCACCACTAAGTGCACTATATTCTATTTAAATTGGTGAGAAGACAGTTTGACAGTTATGCTTTTCCCTTCTTAAGGGATTCTTTATAGCTTATCAACTGAGATAAAAATGTGACAGGACATGAGCTTTTTGTAATATATGAACAATACTATTATATGAGAACGTGACTTGGGAAAGTTCTTGTAGTACGCTTTCTCTTTATTTTCTTTCTATTTTTATTTTTGTGCATGTTTCCTACTAGTTAAATTCAGGCTCTCTCCTGACTACTGAATATTCTTCTAAGTGGTCTCTCAGACTCTAAGTTTGCCTCTTCAATAATCTGTCTCCCATACCACTAGCACAGAGAGATTTCTTACAGGCAAATCTGATTGCATTACTTTTACAATGCCTCTCCAGGATAGACTCTTTATCAGGGGAAGAAGAGCTCTAATTGGCTTTGTCTTCTTTCTCCCTTCTTTCCTTCCTTCCTTCCTTCCTGAGTTTCTCTCTCTTTCTCTCTCTCTCCCTTCCTTCCTTCCTTCCTTCCTTCCTTCCTTCCTTCCTTCCTTCCTTCCTTCCTTCCTTCCTTTTCTCCTCTCTCTTTCCCTCCCTCTTCCCTCCCCCTTTCTTTCTTTCTTCCTTCCTTCCTCCCTCCCCCTTTCTTTCTTTCTTCCTTCCTTCCTCCCTCCCTTTCTTCCTTTCTTTCTTTCTTTCTTTCTTTCTTTCTTTCTTTCTTTCTTTCTTTCTTTCTTTCTTTCTTTCTCTTTCTCTCTTTCTTTCTTTCTTTCTTTCTCTTTCACTTTTTTCCCTCTTCATTCATAAGCAGCCTCTATCTTATATCTTCTATTCCAGTCATAGGAAAACCCTGTAGTCCCATAACAACTGTGATCCAGCTACCTCCCTGTGCCTCCCACTGCCAACACATGCATCATGATTCTCTATCTTTGCTAATAATACTTTTCCTGAAATGAATATTTCTACCTCATCTATCTTGTAATTCTTACTTATCCATTCAATTAATATTTGTTGAGTTCCCATTATATGCCATATAGTGTCCCAGACACTAAGGATTTAGTAGGACTAAAAGTACCATATAAACATAAAATAATACACAGGTGACCCTTAAACAACATGACTTGGAACTGTGTGGGTGGACTTACACACATTTTTTAAAAATAAATACAGTATAGTATTATAAATGTATATTCTTTTCCCTATGATTTTCTTAATAATATTTTATATTATTTTATATATTTATAATATTCTAGCCAACTTTGCTGTAAGAATAAAGCATATAATATAGCACACAAAATACATGATATTGACTGATTATGTTTATCTATAAGGCCTCTGGCCACCATAGGCTATTTATTGAGAGTTAAGTTTAGGGGAAAATCAAAAGTTAAAGGGTACCTGGGTGTCTCAGTCGGTTAAGCATCTGGCTTTGGCTGTCTCAGTTGGTTAAGCATCTGGCTTCGGCTCAGGTCATGATCTCATGTTTCGTGGGTTCAAGCCCTGCATCAGGCTCTGTGCTGACAGCTCAGAGCCTAGAGTCTGCTTTGGATTCTGTGTCTCCCTCTCTCTGCCCCTCCCCTGTTCACAGTCTGTCTGTCTCTCTCTCTCTAAGAAATAAATAAACATTAAAAAAAAATTTTTTTTAAAGTTATACATGAATTTTTGACTGTGTGTGAGTTGGTGCCCCTAACCCCCACAATGTTCAAGAGCCAACTTGTATAATATAATGCCAAGCTCAGGTTATGATAACAGCTAAAATAAAAAAAATTAATTAAGAAATATAGAACAATTGGAGGGAATGTAAATAGGGTACCCAGAGGAGGTTTCTTTGAAGGGTGACATTTGAGCAGAAACCTGAATGATGTGAGAAAAATTTGCAAAAATTCAGGAAGAGAGTACTCTAATAAGAAGGGGGAGTGGAAAGGCCCTGTGACAGGAAGAAGCTTGAAGTGATACTGGAACCACAAAAGGCCAGTGTGACTAGAGCTGAGTAAATTTCAAGGAGGGTAGTAGAACTTGACGAAGGAAAGAAAATGAGGTTGGTATTAGTTACCTCAACACCAAATACAAGGGAGGTTTAAAGTGGAACAAAATTTTCAAGGAACTCACTGAAACAAAGTGTGAGCCATAGAATTTTTACCTAGTCAAGCTATCTTTAAATATCAGGGTTACAGGAAAACCATGTTGGGGGCATCTGGCTGGCTCAGTGAGAGGAACATGTGGCTCTTGATTTCAGGGTTGTGAGTTTGAACCCCACGTTGGGTGTAGAGATTACGTCAATAAATAAACTTAAAAAAATAAATGTTGACTATGCAAAAAATCAGAGAATATAGTAGTCATAATTCATTTCATTGGAATATACTATATATGGTAAACTTCTTTCTACTAAGATCAGGTTAAGGAAATACAGGCAAAATGACAGTTGCTAAGAATTGAAGACATTTTAATGAAAATTTAAGGCTAATAGTATGTTGGAAATAACAGGGAAAGAATAATTGATAAACATTAGATGTCCTAATAAATTAGATATAATCCAACTTTGTTTAAACAATGGTAGATGAAGAAAGCAAGAAAAGGGAAAGTGGAATAAAGTTTTGGATCACAGCATAGGTAATATTTGAGACAAAAGATATCATTTAAAGGTGACAAACCAATGAAGGAGGCATATGTAAGAAAAGGGGAATGAGAGGCATATATAATATAAAGACAAACAGTAATATGAAAATGCAAAACTTTCTAAATACTGGTAAAAATCATACCCACAGAGCAAAAACTATGTAGTGAGAGATATAGAAAAAAATGACAAAATATGTAAATATATAATATGAAGTATTGGTCAGAGCTAAAACAGAAAACATGATTTAGGTCACTAAATGAAACAAGGTTTAGCCTAAAATATAATGAACCCAGTGCCTTGAACAGTTAGGAGGTTGATATCTAGTTCTCCCTGATGAAAAGTTTTATTGTTCAAATCTGAAAAGTAATTTTCTATAAATCACTTTCCACTGACTTGGTTTATAATCTTATTAATTTATACACTTCCCTATTTATATCATCAGTATCCTTTCATCTTTTCTCATTATTAAACACATGGTGGACAAAAACAATTTAAAAAACCCTCAAAATAATTATCAAAAGTGCCTTCGGGTGCCTGGATGGTTCAGTTGGTTAAGCACCTGACTCTTGATTTCAGCTCAAGTCATGATCTCATGGTGTGTGGGAACGAAGCCCACATCAGGCTCTGTGCTGACAGCATGGAGCCTGCTTGGGATTCTGTCTGCCTCTCTCCTCTTTGCGGTGTGTGCTCTCTCTCTCTCTCAAAATATATATAAATATTAAAGATAGGGTGTCTTGAAAGAACCAGTTTAGATATCCTCAAGATGGATTGTATCTATTCAGAAAGAATTATATGTATTTAAGCACTTCAAGTCTTTATTAACAATCTTTGGATTTTATTTTTAGAAATATCTATATTTACCATTGACACACTAAGCAAAATGCTACCTTTGAAGATTAAGCTCAGCTTACCTTTATACACTTTTACCATTGATGGATTCAGGTGAAGGAAAACAATCAATAAGGGGGATTTTTGGATTTATTAAGTAGATTCAAGTACAGATTTTAAAAACTATTAGTATTTTTATTAGTATTACTAATATTTGAATATTCATATAATTTGTCATATAAATGCAGAAAATAAAATCCCTACCAGAGTACAGAAATGAGAAAGCTAAACATAATTTCTTTTTGTTTTAAAATATTGGCATCAATGATCTTTTATATAACTTAAGATGTACAGTCACATTCATCTGCACACTAAAGCTGCATTTTTGCACGCAAAATAGGTATTTGAAATCATTCATTCATATATTCAAGTTGAAAATAATTCAAGCATATGCTAAGCACGGGATGTATTAAAAAAACATTCTTAATCTTAACTAATGTACAGACTAGTTGATTTAATCTCCTCTGTGAAGTACTTTGGCATGTACAAAGTGTCATTCTATCCTAACAGTTGCACTTAGGTCTGGGGAGGTGCAGACATGGAAGGCTTTATAGAAGAGATATTAAAATCTAATGTTCTGTAGGAAGTCATTTGTGCAATTGAAATTATCATAGTAACTCTGTGTCAAGGTCAAATTGACCAAATAATTGTTCAATTTATCACTTTATGCCATCAGTATGACAGAAGCTCAAATCTGCTCTATCAGGTCTGCAAAGCTACAGTGGGGAGTGTTGTTAATAGTTTTTGCTTGTATTGCTTTGCACCTCCTGTCAGGAAAGATCAGAGAACCAACTCTGGTTTGTGATATTTTGCCTGTTTAAATTATATTAATTTATTTATTATCTATTATATTGAGTTTCAAAAATGGTTTTCTCAAATTTCTGAATTTAGTTTGAAAGAATAGAATATGCCTTTTATAAATATATATTTTTTTCTAAAACCAAAAACCATTTTGTGGGTCAACATCTACCTAAAAACCTCCAAAACACTCCAGATAAAGGTTTATAAATAACTTACATTGAATCTATTCTATATTTTTAATTTATTCACCAAGGGATGTGTACAATAAACAAATTTACTCATCATCCTTTTAATTTAAAAATATTAGTATGGTGTTTCTATATTGAAATAAGTTTTATTTTGGCACTCAGCTGCTGATATACTTTTATGCCGAGTGGCATAAGAGCAACTATCCTAGTTCATTTTAGGCTAAGCTAAAATCTACATCAGTATTTCTTAATGTATGAGAGTGAATAATCAGATTGCTAATTAATTACAAACCAGTGGTAACATATAAGAATCTGACATTTTAAAGACATCCAGGTGATTCTTATGAACTTAAAAATTGAGAATCACCAATGTAGTTTAATGTTACTGTTTATTGAGACTTATAATCTTTTAACATGTGTCAAACATCTGTTTTCCATGTGGAAATATCTTTAATACTTTCCCATTGGAATTACAAATATTTATCTTTAAGTTAACTATTTGTTATATTTGAAACAACTAAGTATAAGCTATGTCTATTATTGTGAAGAGCATAGAAATAGAAAGCATTGCCCCTGTTTTTTAAAATGAAGAAATAGTAAATGCTAAGATGGATTAATATATTTCTAGCTGAATGACAAAAATCAGTGAGAAGGGCTTAGTACTGGTTAAATTAAAGAGAACGAGAAGTTGATATGAATTCTGTAAGTTATTGGAGGCTCCAAAAAAGATGGTGGATTGTGGAGATCAGTTTTAACTTAAAGGGTGGAGCAACTTAAGAAAATTGAGGGAAACGTTGGGGCGCCTGGGTGGCTTAGTTGGTTAAGCGTCCGACTTCGGCTCAGGTCATGATCTCACAGTTCGTGGGTTCGAGCCCCGCGTTGGGCTCTGTGCTGACAGCCCTCTCAGAGTCTGGAGCCTGCTTCGGATTCTGTGTCTCCCTCTCTCTCTGACCCTCCCCTGCTCACGCTGTCTCTCTCTCTCACACACAAATAAGTAAAACATTAAAAAAATTTGAGGGAAAAGTGAATAAACAAGGGTATAACCAATCACGAGTCCTTGGGAAATTCAGTCATGGACCTTGAAAATTTCCAACATGGTTATGATTTTTCCTTCCCAATGGACAAATGTTTCATATGTCTATGCACATGTCAAACTTTTAAAATTGTCAATATAAAACATAAATAGTTTATTATATGCCAGCTTTTGCTTTATAAAGCTGTTTAAAAAATAATTTTAAAAATTCATGAGTCCATACTGATAGTTAAATGGATAAAACAGGGAGAGGGTAAACCTATTCTTCATAGTTGAATGCTACCTAATAAATCTTGAAGAAAGGATGGAATGAGAAAATCACTATTTGGCAACAATCATAGTGATAATTCTTTCAAACCACAATAACAAATGGATGCTATAGTTTAATGAGAAACAAGATCTTACATAGCATCAAAGTATTCCTTTCAGGATGCTTATTAATCACAAAGGTAAAGAACATGACTTTACAATGAAGAAATGTGGAACCACATCACCTTTACCAAGTCTTCAAGGTTAACATCATCAGTCATGGGACTAAAAGACAGCATATGCCCTCTGACAAAATAATGCATAACATAAGTCTTGCAAAGTATAAGGATCTGAAAAACACATGTTATGAAACAGCTGGTCTATACTCTTCAGATCATAAAATGAAAGTGACTTAAGAAGGTTCCAGATTTAAGGAAACTAAAAAGACATGGCAATTAATGTAATATGCAATCTTGGACCAAAAAGAAAGGTGTAAAAGGTATTGTTTGGACAGTTGGCAAAAATGGAGCCAGGGACTGTAGATTAGATATTATATCAAATTAATTGCATGGTTTTGATTATTTTACTGTGACTTGTAGAAGAAAGTCCTTGGTTTAGGAAATTTACACTGTGTGTGTAGAGAGAAAGGAACATCATGTCTAAATCTTTTTTATTTCTCCACTGTCTAAATTATCTTAAGTGCATGTGGGGATGAGCACTGGGTGTTATGTGGAAACTAATTTGACAATAAACTATTTGTAAAAATAAAAAAAATAAATTATCTTAAGTGCAATGTTGAAACGAAAGTAAGCATTTATGTGCCACTTCTAAAAGGTTGTATGTACCACTTCCTATTCTTTATTATGCCATTCTAAAAGCATTTCTGAAAGTTCTGAAAATTGAGTTACTGAAGCTCAGTTCTGTATCTGAATGATGATAGCCATACTGACAAGTAGATTACAACTGAATATCAGGGTATTTTACAGTTATATAGTATAGATAGCTTAGCATATCTTAGACATTTCAAAATTTGATTCAAGCATTTAAAAAAGAGAAGTTTAAAAACATATTCTTTTCTAAAATCCTATATATTAGTAAATCTTATCCAAACTAATTGCGTCTTATTTTTTTACTGATATCATGAAAAATGAACAGTTATATGAACACTATTATGGTAGACTCACTTATGAGAAGATATTTCAATGAATGGCATATCTGCAGATTGTCTGTCTTTAAAGATTGGCCAAGGATAGAGCCGTCTTTATGATATGATCTATTTAGCCCTTCAAATATTGGTATATTCTAAATTTTGTACATTAAAGACTTTTTTTTAATGGATAACCATTTTGTTACCGGAAAATGTGAATACCTTAAAAAAAAGTTAAACATTAAGGACATATTGATAAAACCACTATAACTGGGAAAATAAGATATTTTAAATTCAGCTTAGTGAGAAAAAATGTGATATGACAATTTTTTAATTCAAATAAAAATTTAAAAAATACAATAAGCAATCTTAGACTACATCACATCACAAGAAAAATATTAGTCAAAATACATATTTTTGAAGTTTGACCTAAGAATTCCTTTTCCACGCAAATTCGACACAAATTCCAAGCATATCAAACAACAAAAAGGAATAATTTCATTTTATTAAAGTGAAGCAACTTGGCCATTCTCTTCTCTGCCTCCCTGAACCTACCCCAAAGCAGCCCCATCCCATTCCATGGAATCCCAAAACTTCCAACAGTTTGTCTAGAGCTCTAGGTCAAGATTGAAACATGTGTTACTGTTTCATTGTCAGACTGTATCTAAAATATTGCAGTAAGTGCTCACTGCTATACTTAAATAAAACTAAAGTCCATTTTGGAGGACAGCAAGATAATGCTTAAGTGACTGAAAATCATGATAATTCGGATTGATTGGTTGAAAGATACGGGGATGTGTAGCAGAAAGGATAGAAGAATCAGCAGTGATATGATATTGGTTTTTATGTGTATGAAAGACTGTAATGTGGAATAGCTCCACAAATGCCAACTTACAATATCAATTTTAAAGAGTGAATGATTCAAATGAGAGAAAGATTTAAGAAAATTCAACAGCCAACACCACTGACTCAGATTGTTATCCACTCCCCAACTCCCTCATGATTCTAAGCATGTCTTTTGCCAGGGTACATATGTAGTTTGGATTATATATATAGGTACTGCTTACTATACCTGACACTATAGCTGTGTTAATTATAATAACACTTAAATACTTATTGGTACTTACAAGGTCCCAGATGCTATGCTAGTGGTGAAGATAAATAAATGAACAAGACATTGTCTCCTTCTTCAGTCTGTTAGGGAAAAGTAACATGTCAACCCAAAACTACAATATGTGGAGTGCTGAAGGGAGATATAAACAAAGCACTATGAGAAACAAAAGTTAAGAAGCAAATTAGTTGTCTTGGGGAAGGTTTTGAGATGGCAATATGAAACTGATATTAAAGACTGAGTTTACCAAGTGGTGAGATGGGAAAATCTATCTCAAATGAAGTTAGCAATGTATGCAAATGTGCTGAAACATGACTAGGTAGGAAACCCTTAATATTGTTGGAAACAGGTGTGCATGCAGTTGTGTGGATGTTAATGATGGAAAGATGTTCTAGGAGAAGATAGGGACAAGAGTTTGAACCTGTGGGTGATAGGTATCCCATCTTTCAACGTACTACATTTATGATGGACTTGCTGCCTTGGTGTATGGAGGTGTTAGAAGAAATAGGACTAATCCTAGTATTATAGTTTTTCCATACCAGTAGTGTATAAAAGGAAACTCAATACAGAGGAATAGAATATTGCAATATTAAGTGTGGAAAGAATAGCTTTGCTATATTTTCCAATTGTTTAAGAAACTTAATAAAAAGCTTATTTGTTACTTCATGATGAATGAAAACTAACCAGGAATTGTCTTCAATAGAACAGATTCACATTTAGTCAGATCAAATAAGGCTATGGATCTATGAATAAAAGGTGGGATAATGATTCTTAATAAGCCCTGCCTATTTTTCTTTTATTTATTCTCTGAAGATAGAAACACAAGTGCTGCGATATTAATAGATCAAGACCACTGAAGCCATTTATAGCCCCTAAATAAGAATGATTTTGAATTTTTCAATATGTAATTGTTTTTAGCCCTTTAAAATTATTTATTTATTTTATTTTTCATATTTCTGTAAGTTATTTTAGATAACTAAAACCTCAGAGAATTTAACAGCATAGAAAGTTTTCAAAAATTTAATTCTGAACATTAGTTCCATCTATCTCTATGTTTGAATATAAAGACTCATGTCATAGTTCAGCACCAAGAAAGTCTAAAACAAACTATTTACCTGTTCTTCTTATTCATCCCATGTAGTAATTTTTTTAAAGGTGAAAGTCTGCAAAAGTGCTTTATTACTGCTACTTCCAGACCTTGAAATGGAATACTCTTTTTAGCTGATCACACTATATAAAGCTTGGGTTGTACTTTTAAAAACTGCATTGAAAAGATACCCTCCCCCCCCCAAAAAAAACAAGAAAATAATACAGTGAACTTAGGTTGCCATTCTTTAAGTTGAATTTATAACAATGAAGCTATTTAAAGTAAACATGTATGTTGTTTCAAGGAGAAACTTTTCATTGAAGGGTCCGAAAGAAATCAAAATGTGGGGTGCCTGGGTGGATCAGTCCATTAAGTATCCAATTTGGGCTCAGGTCATGATCTCTCAGTTTGTGGGCTCAAGCCCCGCATCAGGCTCTGAGCTGACAGCTCAGAACCTGGAGCCTGCTTCAGATTCTGTGTCTCCCTCTCTCTCTCTGCACCTTCCCCACTCACGCCCTTTCTGTCTCTGTCTCTGTCTCTGTCTCTCTCAAAAAGAAGCATTAAAATTTTTTTTAAAATAAAGAAATCAAAATGGTTTAATTCTGAAGAACTTCTGCTTTTCACTTCAAGATTAACTTCAATTTATAGGACTTTAAGTGGAAGCACTGCACTATTATATTATTTCATAATCCACTCCAAGGAAACACATACTTACATTTTGTTTCTAACTTCTACTGGTATTAGAAAAAAAGTTTAAAAAATCACATTGATAAGCAATAATTTGTTTACTTCAGGTTTTACTAACATGACTGACATAAGGAAAAGGAAATTAAAGGTGCTATTGATTGTTATCATGTGTAATTCTAGGCAGCACTTTGTGGTGTATCTTATACCTTCATTTAATGTCACCTCTATGCAATATGACTTAATGTAACCTCCTCCAAGTCTGCTCTTAATATCACTTCTGTACAAGGAAAAAGAAAAAAAATAAAAAAATTTAAAGAAAACATTATCCTTGATTTTCATAAAATTCTAGATACACCCTACCTTGCTCTCTGTACTAGTCTGCAAATTGTCTTCTGTCATGGACTATTTAGGAAGTTGTGTGTAAGCTGTAAAATCTTATAAAGTGAAAGAAAAAAAAATACAATGTTATATAACTTTGTTTCAAACAAATCATAAATTTGAAAAAATAAATGAAGAAAATTAAATTTGATAACCAACTCATCATTCTCTTATACAAGGGGATTATTTACAGATTGAAGCCAACATGCTTGGGAATGCTGCATTCTTCATTTGACAAGATTCTGCTCCTAATTCAAAATATGCAGATAGTTTGCTCAAAAATCACTTCACTCATGTCTTTACTTCATTGAATTTCTTGAGCTAGTCCCTTTATTCCCTGTGGTCCCAATAGGCATTTTTTAAATGTACAAACCATGTTTATTGGGCATTATGTATGTGTGTGTGCAATGTACTGTGCTGAGAACTTCATATATTTTACTTTAAACCTCAGTTTACTAGAGAGCTAAGCTATAAATAAGTTGTCACTTGCTCAAATTTCCAGTGATAATGGGATTCAGGCACAAGCAGTCTGATACCTCTTAATTATTATACAATCATGCCTCCTATATGTCTTTTAAAGCGAAAAAAAAAGTATAGTTCTTTTCTTATATAGCTGTCACTCTAACCATACTGTGACACTTTATTCATCTAGTTATCGAATACCAAGCACTGGCAATAAAACAGAAAATAAAAAGTCTGTACTCCTGTAACTCACCAAGTGGTAAGAGAAGCAGATATGAAGAGCAGGTAGAAGGAGGAGCATTTTAGGTCTATTCTAAACATATGTCTATACTAGACTTAGAGACACACAGAAGGAGCACTGTGTGGGGAGTAAGGTAAGGCTTTCTGAGGAAAGTCACACCAAATTGAGTTTTGAAGAATGTGTAGGAGGTAGCTGAGTGAAGGATAAGCAAGATGTGAAGAAAAGACATACTGGGCAGCAGTATTTACTTGTCTGAAGGCTGAGAGGTGAGACAAAGTGGGAAGTTTTGTGGACCAGCTAGTAGGTAAGTAGGCTTGAAACACAGAGTATAAATTGGAAAGTTGGAGCAGATGAGGCAATGAGGAAAGTAGGAGACGTGTGGACAGGGAATGGCATAATCACATTTGCACTTTAAGAAGACAATTCTTTTTCTTAATGTATATTTATTTTGGGGAGGTACACACACATTGGGAGAGGGTCAGAGAAAGGGATTGAGAGAGAGAGAGAGAGAGAGAGAGAAACTCAAGCAGTCTTCGGTTGTCAGCACAGAGCCTGACTCAGGGCTTGCACTCAGGAACTGTGAGATCATGACCTGAGCCAGCCAAAAATCCGATGCTTAACCAACTGAGCTATGCAGACACCCCCAAAGACCATTCTAACTACACCAAGAATTGATTGGGAATGATTTGGGGAGTGCTCTAAATTAGCATGAAGGGGACCTGTTAGGAGGCCATATATATTTAATGAAGCAGGAGTTGCTGATGGTCCCCTAAATCAAGGGAGCTACATCAAAGATGGATAGAATGGCTAGATCAGACAAATATAAATCATGATTTGGAAATTATAATCTTTGGCAAATAAGTTTGGAGGTCGATGGAAAAAAATATAGTGGGATATCTAGATTTCTATCTTGGGTGATAGGTGATAGTGAAGATAGGTGGGGATGCCTATTACTGAGGTATAAGATACTGAAGAATGAACAGTTTTGAAGGAAAAACTAGTAAGTTTAGTTTGGGACAGGTTAATTTGGGATTTATAAGTGATGACTGAGTGGCAATAGTAGGCATTTGGGTATGAAATTTGGGAGAAAGTTTTGAAGAGAAATCTCTTTAATGACAGGAATCTTTCCTTATTAATATATATAGGGTTTTTTTTTGTTTTTTTTTTTTTTTTTTACTTAGAGAACACAAACAGGGGAGGGGGCAGAGGAGGAGAGAAAGAATGTTAAGCAGGCTCAATATTCAGTGTGGGCCTGATGCTGGGCTTGATCCCACAACCCTAGGATCATGACTTGAGCTGAAATCAAGAGTCAGACACTCAAGTAACTGAGCCACCTCAGTGCCCTAAAATAGATTTTTAAACAGGAGTCAGGCAGATGGTATAAAAATGATCTAGGGTGAATTGTGTAAGGAAGTAAAACTTTGATTTTCACTCACCCAGGCTTGCATCATCATCTTGTGTTCTATTTGTTCACCCTTCTAACACTGTGTGTCTACCTGTAATTTCTCCAGAGCCAGAGCCATAGTAATCAGATGTAGAGTAGATAACTGACTGAATAAAGAACCCAATGAAAAAAGCAAATAACTAAATTGTTACAACCCTAAGTCACATAAATTTTAGAACTAGAAGATTGTTAAACCAGTCATTCACATATTTATACACTAAACTAAGATATCAACTCTAGGTTGATATTCTGCCTTTGGATGTTTGGTATATCAAATGTTACATTATATTTAACAAGTGGAAAAGGTATTTTTAACATAATCAATGTTATTTTACTCTTGAGATGGTGTACATTTTCATATCCTAATGTTGAACCAAAGCAGATATATGTGCATATGCCCACATATGTGTATCATTTTCCACACACCACAATGTATTGTTGAACAAAACAGGTCATGTGCCCTGGCCTCACTGAGCTTGAAATAACCATTAAGTAAAGAATCACTCAAAGGAATGTATACACATAGCTGTGCTGAGAAGGACAGGAACATGGTCATAGGAAAGTATATGCTGGGGAGAGCTGTGATGGAGAAAGCAAAACTGACCCTTCTTTTAAAAAAAAAGTTTATTTATTTATTTTGAAAGAGAGAGGAGTAGGGGGAGGAAGGGTAAGAGAATCCCAAGCACGCTCTGCACTGTTAGTCCAGAACCAGCCATGGGGCTCTAACTCACAAATCACAAGATCATGTCTTGAGCTGGACAGTTAATCAACTCAACACCCAGGCACCCTTCAAAACTGACCCTTTACACCATTATGACTAAATACAAATATCCCAGATCATAATAAGGGAATACTTTGCATTTTGAGATAAACCACACACATACACATACACACACACACACACACACACACACACACATACAATGCCAATCTAACACTAGTCCTCCAAGTAAACAAAGCCTTGGTCACCTTTCTAGTAAGTTGCTTACTTCTTAATAAGAACAATTTCAAAAAATAAATAAAAATAAAAAGAACAACGTCATCACTATCTTTTTCATTGTTAACATCTATGGAAATGTTGCCCCTTGCAGATGTAATTATGTGAGGAAACTGATCTTTGAGGAATAATAAGAATAATTAATACATTAAAATTTTTTCTGTAAATATTTGACATATTATTTTTTATGAAGTCCAGTTCTCCCAAAGGTTAGACTCTCTTCCAAGCACTACAAGTCATAATATTTTTATTAATATTTTTATTAGCCTCTGAGTGTTTCTTTTGGCATAATCTAGTAAAAAATGTCAAGAAAATCTTTCTGCCTGAGAGATGATTAAGCCAAGATCCAAACAGTAAGCAAGAGTTAACTAACTAGAAAAAGGGGGTTGTGGAAAATTCTTGAACAGGCTAAGACATTGAAGTTATGATTTAAACTGGACTTGACTTTTTAGTACCTGAAATGTAATAATTCTAATATCTAAAAATCATCAGAAAGATATGGATTTGGAAGAGATATCATCTAGAAGCAAGCAAGAAATGGAGATATAAAATAGCATATTTGAAAGAAGATTGTATTTTAGAGTTCAGCTTGTTCAGTAAGCAAACTTCATAACAATAAAAATTTCTCCTAAATCTATTAGGAAGATCTTTACCTCAAGATATTTACACATGCAAATAGAACTATATTTAAAAATGTTTAATTGGATTAGTTTGGGGCACCAGATTTGTTCCCCGAGCTTTACCTCTCCATAGACATTCAAGAGACTAGAGTATTTTATTCCAAAAAATTAGTGGCACAGAAGGCGGGTCTACCAACCAATATGTATTTTGGGCACAGAGGATTTTATTATTAGCACTATTAGCAAGGCATTCCCATGTAAATATGTATATAAAATGTATACACAGATATATGTAAATGAAATACAGCAATATATATTATATATGTATATATCTCATATATAAGTATAGTTCTTTGCAGGAATATCATGCAGGCATGATATTTTCATATTTGTGTACGAAAGTATTGAAATTGTAATAATGTGCTTTTATAAAAGCTTACGGAAAATTTAGATTTATATCAGTAACAGCATGAACAGATTAAAAAGTGGCTATAGAATTTCTATATTGTAAAATAATCCAGTTATGAAAACCTTTAAATAACAATGTGACACATTTATTTAAAATCGGATTGAATTTGCAAAAGATTCGTCAAGCATACTTCCTATTTTGTGAAGCAAAGTGTGCTGTCCAGTGAAGCAGTAGGACCATGCTTGATTTTTTTATTACTTTGAAGGGAAAGAATGCATCCTTCTAGGTACTTAATTGCTTTCAGTGGAGACATTTGAGCATGCCTTTGTCCTAAACGAGGCTCAGATGAACTTTCTGAAAGATGCTAGTAAATGAATCAGAGTACTGTTTTTTCTTATTGATCATTTTCTCTTGTTAATAAGATTATCTTATAACCAGTTGCCTTACCTTTCTCACAATGCCTACGTTAATGCACAGTGTTGAACTATCATAGCATTTCATATAACTTACATCTTATAGATGTCTCTTTTCTGTTTTGATATTTTGTTCATAATTTTAAGTAAAACTGTGTTTTAAACAAATTTATGATTTATCTGTGATAATGGAAAATGCTTTTCTTTCCTTTTTAATGCTTTATTTATTTTTGAGAGATAGAGTATGAGCAGGGGAGGGGCAGAGAGAGAGGCAGACAGAGGATCTGAAGCAGGGTCCTTTCTGACAGCAGTGAGCCCAATGTGGGCCTTCAACCCAGAAACCACAAAATCATGACCTGATCCATAGTTGAACACTCAACAGACTCAGTCACCCAGGTGCCCCAGAAAATGTTTGACATAAGTCAAGCAATATATCAATATATCAATTGGGAAGCAATTCTATAATCAAACTAGATGCTTTTTATAGTCACATATCTGCTTTTATGCAGAAAAGGTACATCAGAGGCTGCCTGAATTGTGTTTCACATTTTATTCAGACATAGTGATTTAACATATTTTTTATTTTTACTATATAACTGTACATACATACGACAACTGAAGTTGACGTATAGCATTATATTAGCTTCAGGTGTAAAACATGGTGATTCCACAGTTGTGTACACTATTCAACACTCACTATAAGTGAGTCACCCATACAACATGATTACAATATTATTGCCGTATTTCCTATGCTGTACATTTCATCTCTTGTGAATTATTTATTTCATAACTGTAGGTTTGTACCTCTTAATCCTCTTCACCCATCCTACCACATTCCACTCCTCTGTCTGTGGAGTTTGCTTGTTCTATGTATTTATAAGTCCTCTACTGTAGTTTTGTTTCATTTTTAAGATTCCGTGTAAGTGAAATCATATGATATTTGTCTTTCTCTGACTTATTTCATTTAGTGATTTTTGTTTGTACTCAGGTACAGGGAGAAGTCAGACTCAATACCTGGTTCTTAAGGTGACTAATTTAGAAATTGTCAAAGTTTCTGTCTTCCACCAGAACAATCATGTGATGAATTTAAACAACTGTTCACATAAGTAGTTTCTAACACATTTTTATCGAAGAAAAGATGAGTGTAGGCCTGAATGGTCATATTTGCTGCCCTCAGTGACTTAAATCACTAAGTAAAACTCAAAATCCCCTTTCTTATTTCCTTTCAGTGTATATTGGGAAATGATTGTTGACTTTTGAAATATCATAAAATAGTACATCATATATCAACACTGAAAATATTCCTAGAACTTTTATTAAAATATAGTGCTTTAGAAAAGTCCATCTTTTAAGGTGGTGATATGTAACAAAGAGCTCAGTATCTTCCCCCAGATATATTTAGTTGAAAAATCTCTATTCAAGGATGACAGTGCAATTAATTGTGGGAACACAGAAGTGCTAAAATTCAAGACATAAACAAATAAAAAGAAAGCACAGGAGAAAAAATGAGTATTTTGTTCAAAACATATGTTTATGTATATTTTCTTCAAAAATATTTTTTAAAGAGAAATGAATGGTTTCAGTGTATTTGCAGGATTCTATTCAACTATTTACAGAACATTTTGTTAAAGTCTGTTCTTTCTCATTCTCATTCTCTTCTGGTCTGCCTCTTGTTTATTCATCTAAAAATAACTTCAAGTTCCAAATCTCTAAAATATTGCTCCCCTGATTTCTCCCTAAAGCCTCCACTCTCTATCCTCTCTCAAGCCTTGAAAATATATTTTATGTATATACATTTCCTCTATTATCTAATCCCAAATAACCTCCTCTAGTCTAACATCTGCCCTCATGCTCCACTTTAATTACTAGCTGAGAGTCACTAAGAACACTTCAGTTAGTACAGCTAATTGCTTTTTTGCAGCACTGGCCTTTAGAGACCATACTTAACATAGTCAATCCTTCTTTTCCTTTGTTTTTCATGATGCAAAATACACTTCTGGATTTTTTTCGATCTCTTTGATTTCTCTGTCATTGTTTCCTCTTCCTATTGCCTACCAAATTGACAATATTAATGGAATTTACTTAGGATGCAAAATGATACAGTGGACACTCATATATTTGATAGTTTCAAGAATAAAAATAATGCAGACAACTTGGCAACTGAATTGGATGACAATAGCAATTCACTGCCTTCATCAATAATATTATTACTGGAAGTATAATGATACCTATAAAATATTATCTTTTATATTATATATAATTTTGACAACATAGCAATGAAAATCTAGAAAAAAGGCGATGAGTTAGTAATCTGCGGAATATATACTTGATGGAATATTATTATGTCATTAAAATGTTTATGAAAGTATAAGACATGAAATTGTTTAAAATATATAGTGTACAAGGCAAAGAACTGACTTTTGAGCATAATTATCATTACTATACAAATTGTAGATACAATTACAAATGGAAATATACATCAGCATGTAAAAATTTATCTTTTTAAATGTTTATTTATTTATTTTGAGAGAGAGAGAGAGAGGGAGAGAGAGCACACAAGCAGGAAAGGGGGAGAGAGAGAGAATCCCAAGCAGGCTCCTCACAGTCAGCACAGAGTCTAATGTGGGGCTTGATCTCATGAACTGTGAGATTATGACTTGAGCCAAGATCAAGAGCTGGATGCTTAACCAATTGAGCCCCCCAGATGCCCCCAAAAGATCATTTTTGAATAGAGAATCATTATTAATTCCCTGCTTATATCTATAATTATTTTCTAAATGTTCTACATTGTTTATATTAGTTTTACAATCTTACAGTAAATGTAGACATAGTATAGATGGCATTTATTATGTCTTATAAGATGGAAATTCTGTAATTTTATACTGGACAAAATATAATTTAAGAAAGAATGACACACGGATTGTGTTTTCATGTTTTTAAAAAAATGGCACCAGATCTCTGGAAAGCGATCTACCTTTTTTCCTCTCTTATCAAGAGAAAGGTGGGGCGCCTCGGTGGCTTAGTCGGTTAAGCATCCGACTTTCCGACTTTCGCTTAGGTCATGATCTCGCGGTTTGTGGGTTCGAGCCCCGCGTCGGGCTCTGTGCTGACTGCCAGCTCGGAGCCTGGAGCCTGTTTCAGTCTGTGACTCCCTCTCTCTCTGACCCTCCCCTGCTCACGCTGTCTCTCTCTCTTAGAAATAAATAAAACATTAAAAAAAAAAAAGAGAAAGGTGAGCATTATGACTATTACAACCTTATTTGGAAATTTGCCTTTACTTCACTTTGACTTCCTTGAATGTCCTTAAAACAATGCAGATTTTGCACTGTTTGCAGATTATACCAAACAAGGAAGATCTCAAACCGGTCATGTTACCGTAACCCTCTCAGACTTGTTTGCATCCAGCTGTCTCTCAAAGGCCAAATCTACAGAAATTACTAAACTTTAGATCTTTCTGGAGTCTACCAGTTATCTAGAGATAATGGAACAAATGTCCTCTTGGTTAGGAACTATATTTTTGACAAAGTTCATTATTTTAGTATGTTTTAGATGTAATGTGGCTTCATCATTGCAATTGGTGCTTTCATTAAACATGGCAGCCACCTAAAAGGTCTGTTAAATGCCTTACCTCTTTTAGAGGAATTGGCTTTAAGTACAATTGACAAATATATATAAAAAAAATAGTATAATAGCAAAGGGTAATGCTTCCAAGATGATAATGCTAAATAAGTTGCCTTAACTCATTCCCAGGCTATCTAGTCCAAAAATCAAAGACAACATGAACTCCTGACTACTGGCATCAAATCTTGAGTCAGCTCTTGCTTAATCACCTGATTCTGAAGGAACATGTTAGAAAGGATAAGATTTGCTCTACTCCAATAGCATCAAGATGGCTTCCCTGGGATGCTGAAATGGAAAAACTTCAATAAGATTGTTAAGTATTTCTCTGGTGATATCCTATCTGTTAATCACACAATACTAGGAAAACTACAGACGTGAGACATGGACATGAGACAAACCGTTAGGCCCTTTTGGGCATCAACAAATGGATTTTTTTGGTTATCCCTTGTGTGATTTTGAATCACACAGCAATTGCACTACTAGGTATTTATCCATAGGATATAGAAATGCTGACGGCACAGGGGCACATGCACCCCAATGATTATAGCAGCACTATTGACAACAGCCAAATTATGGAACATATTTGACAAATGGATAAAGAAGATGTGGTATATACATACAATACATACAATAGAATATTACTCAGTGATGGAAAAGAATGAAATCTTGCCATTTGCAACAATGTAGATGGAACTAGAAGGTATTATGCTAAGCAAAACAAGTCAGTCAGAGAAATACAAATATCATAGGATTTCACTCATATGTGGAATTTATGGAGCAAAACAGATGAACATAAGGAAAGGGAAGGAAAAATAAGATAAAAACAGAGGAGACCAACCATAAGAGACTTAAAAAGAGAGGACAACCTGAAGGTTGCTGGGTTGGGTAGGGGAATGGACTAAATTGATGATGGGCGTTAAGGAGGCACTTGTTGGGATGAGCACTGGGTACTATATGTAAGTGATGAATCACTAAATTCTACTCCTGAAATCATTATTACACTGTAAGTTAACTAATTTTGATTTCAATTTAAAAAAGGAAGAAAAAAGAAATAAAGAAAAAACAACACCTTGAAATGCAAAAAAAAAAAAAAAAAAGAGCAAGAGAGGTCTTTCTAAAGAACTTCAGGTCAAGCAGCAGATGACCTACTGAACATGAATGGTTCCCACACATGACCTAAGGTCAAGATTCTCAAATGCCCAGATCCACTGTGTGAGACTCTTTTGTCTTCCTTTGCTTTCTTTTCTCAGCTGTCTTTCCCTCTCCCTGTTTTCTAATTACTAGAATGATATTCTTAAGATTTTTCCACTTATCTTATTACTCTGGGTAATTTAAGAATATAAAAAATTGTTATACAAGCCTCTTAATATCAAACCACATCTCTTCTTTACAATCCTGGGTGTGGTGGGATTTGTTATCCTGGCTGATCCCACAAGCAACAGGACTTGGCTAAGAGGTATTATCCAAGGCTGTCTGTTAATTCTTATGGTAATACCTTTGTCTCAACCTTTGTGTGCTATATTTTATCCACTTGATGAAAGACTGAAACTCTACTACAAAGACAAAAGTTATAAGAGTCTGAGATTAAAATTGGATCAAGTTATACACATTTATAGTCAATCATTGAGACTCAGTCCCCCCACCCCGACCAAAAGGAGGGACTTTGAGATACTTTGTAAAACTGAAAATTTTCTACTGTAATCCTCATGTCATTAGATTCTATACTTATTCTTTTCCTACTTGTGTTGATAAACCTAAATAAATCAACCAACACTAAACCAAACTTACAAAAAAAACCCTACTTCTCTTGTTCCCAGTTACTTTTTTTGACTACTATTCCCAAAAGATCTGAACTTTGACCTTTCGTATTAAAGTTTCATAATGTTTTCCCTCTTCTTTAAGACAGAACACTCCTTTAGAGTATTTTCATGACACAAGAATTCTAAATAAATACTTACATTTAATGGTGTTCTGGTTAATTTTCTTCCATGATATGAATTAAATTGGTGTGTCAATTTAATACTTTTTAATTTTTTTTCTGGTCAAGCATTTTATACTAGCATTTTCGCCTCAATAATGAGTATTTATGTGTCAATAAGATTACAAAACAAATGAAAGGATATGTGGACAATACCCAAAAATTTACCCAGTGAATGAAATAGCATAGTGGTTGACTGTTATAAAAGCTATTCTATTGATTTTCACAGATTAAATAATCATATAAATGTCAACTTTCTTCTTGAGTTTAATGAGGAAGGAAGGCTATAGAGAAGAGAATGCACTTAAGAAACTAACATACCTAGGTTATAAACCAGACTCTTCCATAATATGTTTTTGAATTTGGACTTTTTTTTTTTTTTTTACCTTGAAATAGGATTTTGATAACATTGAGACTATGGGATCCTTTCTGGTGAAATGCCTTGTCTAAAGCCATAAACATAGATAGTATCAGAATCCAGTCTCTTAATTCCTGGTCTGGTATTGGTTTATTCCTCTACCTTATGGCCTCATATGCCACCTATAGTCTGAAATGACCAAAAGATATGAAGTTACATAATATATTTTGAATCAATATCTTGATTTATTGCTTCTACTATCATCAAAGCAATCTGTTAGTAAAATTGATGGCTTTTGTCAAAGGCATTTATGAATAGCCTTTATCAGAGGTAGTTAACAAGTAAAAATTTTTATTTCTTCAACAAATGTTTCTTGAGAAGCTACTATTCTATACCATATGAAAGCTGTAGTGAATAACAACAAAAAAGATAAAGTCTTTGCCCTCAGGAAGATGACAGTCTAGTGGAGAGACAGAAATAAGTGTATCTTATAACGATAATAGAATTAAATATAATAAAATAATAAACAATAAACAAATAAATAAATAAAAAGAGCAAAGGATAGAGAGAGATGGAGGTGTTATTTACAGATACAAAGTCAAAGACGGTTTCTCTGAGGAAGTGTCATTTGAGCCAGCCCCCAGTGAGATGAGAAAGGGAGTTTATGAATATCCAGGGGAATGGTGCTCTAGGCAGAGAGGTAAGAGCGTCACAAAGACCCTGTGAGGAAAGCTGCCTTGTGTATTGGAGGGAAGCAAGCTGAACAGGAAGAGGGGGAGGAAATGAAACCAGAATTTTTATGGGTCATTTTAAGATCTTTAAATTTTTTTCTAAGTATGACATTAAGCCTGGAAAAATAATATGGTATTAAGAGTATCACCTGACACCTGTCAGAATGACTTAAATCAACAATACAAGTAACAACAGGTGTTGGCAAAGATGTGGAGAAAGGGGAACCCTCATGCACTATTAGTTGGAATACAAACTGGTGTAGCCACTCTGCAAAAACAGTATGGAGCTTCTCAAATAGTTAAAAATAGAAGTCCCCTATGATCTAGCAATTGCACTAGTAGGTATTTACCCAAAGAATACAAAAATACTAATTCAAAAGGATACATGCACCCAGATGTTTAGAGCAGCATTATGTACAATCACCAAATAATGCAAACAGCCTAAGTGTTCATCAACTGATGAATGGATAAAGAGTGGTATATATATATATATACACACACATATATACACATATACACATATATGTATATATATATATATACACACACACAATGGAATATCACCCAACCTTCAAAAGGAATAAAATCTTACCATTCGTAGTGACATGGATGGAGCTAGACAGTATTATCTAAATGAAAAACGTCAGTCAGAGGAAGATAAGTACCATATGATTTCACTCATGTGGAATTTATGAAACAAAACAAATGAGCAAAGGGTACAAAAAGAAAGAGGCAAACCAAGAAACAGACTCTTAACTATAGAAAACAAACTGGTGGTGGGTCGCCTGGGTGTCTCAGTTGGTTAAGCTTCCAACTCTGACTCAGATTATGATCTCATGGTGCATGAGTTCGAGACCCGCATCCGGCTCTGTGCTGAGAGCTCAGAGTCTGGAGCCTGCTTCAGACTCTGTGCTTCCCTCTCTCTGCCCCTCGCCTGCTCACAATTTGTCTTTCTCTCTCTCCCTCAAAATAAATAAACATTAATTTTTTAAAGATTAAGAAGAAATGGAAAACAAACTGGTGATTCCCCTAAGGGAGGTGGGTAGGGGAATGTGTAAAATAGGTAATGGGGATTGAGGAGTGCATTTGCTGTGATGGGCACTGGGTATGGTATGGAAGTATTGAATCACTGGTGTGAACCAGAAACTATTATCACACCATATGTTAAATAACTGGAATTTAAATAAAAACAGTATTCATTCAAACATATAGTGTTTGAGAGTGGTTTGTGGGATGATGTGATAGTGGTTACCATTATGATGTATTAATTTATCATAATAAAGATATCTTAATGATCTTATTTAAATAAGCCCTTATTTTAATAGGTTAGGGCACATTTATGTCCTAAGAACCATACAGATTATGGAAATAAAGAGAACCCTGAAGATTCAGTTAATTTTAGGTTCACTCAGTACAAACGAAAGTTATTAAAATTATTTAGCTCAAAAGTATAGTTGTGTTTAAAATGGCATTATTTTTAATAAAATGATAAGAAATGATATTTGACAAAATAGGCAAAGAAAATTAAGAGAAACAAACTTCCAGTTATAAAATAAATAAGTCATGGAGATGAAAAGTGCAGCATAGGCAATATATCAATAATACTGTAATAATGCATATTGATAGATTGGTGAATACAGCTACATGATGAGCCTTGAGCAATGTGTACATTGTTGAATGACTATGTGGCATACCTGAAACTGGTATAACATTGTGTGCTGACCACAATAGTAAAAATGAGAGAGATGATATTGGAGGAACTCTAAAATATTAAATCATAAACTAGGAACCAGAATCTTCTTCCTGTTCCTGCCTATCACTTACTAAGTGTGCACCTTGGCCATTTATTTAAACTCCCTGAGCCTCTGTTTCCCCATCTTTAGTGTAGTGATAATAGTACCTTCCTCAGGAGATTGACTAGAGAGTCAATGAAATCATTCTTGTGAAATGTTTAGAATAGTACCTAACGTAGTAAGTACTAAATAACTATTTCTTTTCCCCCAAACTATGTACAAGAATCCATAGCCATGGTCTTTCCACTTAGTCCTAAAAGTAAGTGAATTCTTAAATAAATCCTCCATAGGTTGAAACACAACGTATGTCATTTAAGTCATTTGCTGAAACTTTTGGCTTATCAAATAATGAAACAATGAACAATAAGTAGTTAATTTATACCATCATTTATTAAATTAATTTACTGAGTATTTTGTTTGTTTGGGGGGAAAAAACCTCCAGGAGATAGCATAATATATGCTTAAAAAATAATTCCACAGGGATATCTGGGTGGCTCAGTCCAGTTAAACCTCTGACTTTGGTTCAGGTCGTGATCTTAAGGTCCGTGAGTTTGAGTGCCACATTGGGCTCTGTGCAGACAACCCAGAGCCTGGAGCCTGCTTCAGATTCTGTGTGTGTCTCTCTCTCTCTGCCCTTCCCCCATTCATGCTCTGTCTCTGTCTCTCTCTCAAAAAAATAAATATTCAAAAAATAATAGCACAGAGTATAAAGTTATATTGAAATACATTCAGTTTAATTGTGACATATATCACTTTCTTATGCACAAATCATTTTCAGTAGTATATTATTTAATGTTCATTTCTTTTGTAATAATCCTCATTACAGATGAAAACAATGAACATTTAACAAAATTGGCAGTTGGTAGATGAGAACCTAATTTGAACCCATGCCAAATTTTGTAGAAACATATTCTAAGAAGTTCATAGAAATATACTGAATTTTAAAGATGAAGCTGTAGCCATATAGAAAAAGTCCATTTAGGAGAAATATTAAATTACAAATGTAAGTTAACATTTGAGTAATCAAAGAAGAGATGTGATCTTGCTTACCAAAATTTTCTTCAATTTAATTCAACAAGGATTCATAGATTTTCTATTATATATGAGAACCTCTTAGACATTCACAATTAGTTAATAATTCTAGAAAGCTTTATAAGATTTCCCTAACTTTGGATGAATATGATTTGACTAAATATTTTACATAATGGTATTTTTTTTACTATTATCAGTATCATATTCATATGCTTTGCATGGTGCCTGGAACAATGTGTAAATAAATGTGATGTATCTTTTTAAGTAAAGATTTAGGAAGTAGGATTTTGAAAGAATTATTATTTTAAAAGTGAGAATACTCAGGAAGGAACAAGTTCTCAATTATTTTCATTTCTTTTATAAATAAATTGTAATTTTAACAAAGACTTATTTTGTTTAATGAGGAAAAAATACAATGTTAAATTTCAAATTAGTTCTTTGAAGAAATGTGGATCTCTTTCTCTCAATACTTTCTTCAGAAAGGAACTCTGTGGTTTTTCCCATTCAGAAACAAAGTGAACATAAAAAAAAAGAAAAAAAAAGATAAACATCATGAGAGAGCTACCATTTGAGGAAATAACTTGCTTACATCCATTGAATTGCAATAAAGTTATGTTATTACATTCTGTCCCTCTTTGGTTAACAGCAGCTGTGGACATTGAAAATCAGGCCTTAAGAGCTGGGTCACTGTAATTCATTTATTAAAGCATTTTTTATCTGTGACTATGAGGGTTTTTTTGACCATTGTTCCAGAGAACATAATTTAATGGCCTTATATTTCCTTTATTTTTTTTTTCTTCTACTTCAAAATGATTTCTTAATTCAGAGGCTGTGAAGAAACTGTGATGGAAAGAATGACCCAGGTCAGAGTAGCAATTTTAAAACACTGCATTCTTAGTGCATTGGAGTAAACCAGAATCTTCTATGTCTACCCTTTGAGCAATGTTACTGGGAGCTTAATTCAGCTCCAAGTTGTGGTCTTATAATTTTAGTCTTTCTCTCTTAGCCTTTATGACTCCATGGTCCATAGTGAAAAATCAATTTGTCTTTTGCTGGTTCAGTTTTATCTACTTCTAGGCAAAGGAGGACATTTATTCTAGTGTCTTCCATCTATCTCATAGGCGTTTTCAATATATTTGATTTAATGAAAGTTTATACTTAAAAATAAAATGCCATTGTACATTAAATAAAAACTGGTGGTACTCAATTTAATAATCATTTGATCCAATTTGTTTTTTATGGTTAACCTTCTAGGTTGTTTTCAATATTTTCTTTCAGCAGTGGTTTATATATATTCAGAAATATATTCAATTTTAAAACTTCACTTTCCAAATTTTAGTAATCTGGATTCTATTATCTACTCTTTTAAGATAAAGATACTTGAGGGGAAAAAATCCAGTTTATAGCAGTTTGATTTGTATGCAATGCCACACATTAAGCCTTTGTATTAGTGAATATTGGTAAAAGTCTTATTTAAATAGGACTTCTCAAGGCTAATAGTGCAATTTTTCTAATAACTGATATCAAGGCCAATTACAGGGATATATAATGGAAGAAAAGGTGAACAACTTTCTGCATACTAGTCATTCAACTATTATTAATGGAGAAATTATACTATGTGCAAGGCACTATAATAAATATAGAAGGAGATGTGCTTGGACATATTCTCTCTAATTTCAAATATATGGGCTAAAAGTAACAAAATAAATAAAGATCTTTTACTCATAATATTATGCTTCTTTTCACATATTTCATCAAAATCTCTATATCATAATTTTTCTATTGGGATTTTGTTAACGACATGGAACAGTTTTAGAAAGGAGGTAATAAGAGAAATTCTTCATGATAACAAAGATGAAATGTTATTTTACCTGGATTTTCATCCCCTGAGTATCATTATAACGTTTTCCTGGTTCTTTTTTGCACTGCTTTGCCACAGCAGGTAATTTGTGTCTTTTCTTGTCAATCCAGATAAGCCTTGATTTTGAAAGGCTTATAATTGCTTTAACTTACTGCTTATTTAAAAATGTTAAATTAAGCAGCATATGACACTTAACCTTTATTTTAAGCAACTTCTTATGCCCAAGTAAAGAAATGCCTCAGCATGAAAGATTTCCCAACATTTTTTAAAGGTGTATTTTGTCAGTTAACGTTAGCAGAACTCTCTGGGCTGAGGCATTTTCCACACAGGCATTTAGTATTGTGTTTAACTCTTCAACTGTTTTTTGAAAGAGGTAAAAAATGGTACAGAAATTCAATGACACATTGCAAACTTCTAACACAACTCAGTCTGAGTATGGAGTAAAATTTTGTTTGTCATGTGAAATTTTATTGTGTCATATGAGTAAAGCTGGCAGAACAGAAGTAGTTAAATGTGAAGCAAGTTAGTTTGTTTTCATATCATTTTTTGTGGTATTTTGTGTCTTTAAGAAAGTTGTTCATTAACACGTTTTAGTTGCTTAACTATGTTCAGCATATATTTAATACATTTGTGACTTTTTTCTTTTTGTTTTATCAATCTGTCTAGAAATTTATTAATTGTATTAACCTTTCAAAACAAATAATTTTAGGTTTTTTTCTCTTTCATTAGTTTCTGTGTTTAACCTTACTGTGTTTTTTTCCATGTTTACATTTGGTAATTGGCCCTTTAGAAGCTTGATCATTGAGAACTTTCTTTGTTCTAATATAAGCTTTTTAAAAAAAAATTTTTTTTTTATTTATTTCTGAGAGAGAGAGACGTGGTGAGCAGGAGAGGGTCAGACAGAGAGGGAGACACAGAATCTGAAACAGGTTCAGGCTCTGAGCTGGCTGTCAGCACAGAGCCCAGGGCGTGGGGCTCAACCCCACAAACTGTGAGATCATGACTTGAGCAGAAGTTGGACGTTTAACGACCGAGCCACCCAGGCGCCCCTGTTCTAATATAAGCTTTTAATGCTATAAATTTCCTTCTAAGAACCACTTTAGTATCTTCCAAAAATGTTGGTGTGTTGTGTTTTAATTTTTATTCAATTCAAAATAATTTCAATTGTAACTTCTTCTTTACGGGTTATTTAGAAGTGTATTGCATATATTTCAAAAATTTTGGGGATTATCCAGGTATCTTTCTGATATTCACTTATAGTTCAATACTATTGTGGCCAGAGAAAATTTCCACTTTGTATTAGCTTAATGCTCCTAAATTTATTGAGTCTTGTCTTATGGACCAGAATATAGTACATCTTAGTAATTTTTCAGTGTGCTCTTATAAGAGAATATGTAGTCTGCTGTTGTTAAACCTAAAGCTTTAGATGTTAGGTTAAATTGGTTGATAATGTTGTTCAAGTCTCCTATATCCTAGTGAATTTTTATCTACAGATGGCTCCCTATTTATGATGTTTCAACTTTCAATTTTTCAGCTTTATGGTGGTGCAAAAGTGATCTTTCCCGGGGCTAGTGATATGTGGTATGATACTCTGTTGTGGTACTGGGCAGCAGCAGCCATAGCTTCCATTCAGCCACATGACTGTGAGGATAAACAACTGATACTCTTATGTAACTACTCTATACCCATACATCCATTTTGTCTTTCACTTTTAGTACTGTATTCAATAAATGACATGAGACAGTCAACATTTTATTATAAAATGGGTAGATAATTTTGTCCAACTCTAGGCTAATGGAAGTTTTCTGAGCATGTTTAACATAGGCTAGGCTAAGCTGTGATATTGAGTAGGTTAAGGGTATTAAATGGTTTTTGGCTTACAATATTTTCAACTTATGATGAGTTCATAGGGAAATAACTCCATTTTAAGTTGAGGAAGATCTGTACTTGTGCTATCAATTACTGAGAAAAGAGCATTGAAATCTCTAACTGTAATTGAGGATTTGTCTATTTCTCCTTTACACACAAAAATAATCAGAGATATCTGTTTGGAGAAGTGTAAAAAATAATAATCAGAGATGAAGTCAAAGAATAAAGTAGAAAGATACTAAATTTAGGGAGAAAGGAACAAGAGTGCATAGAAATTTATATAAAGCAAAAAGGAGGGTTATACAAGAGAGAAAGATGAAGAAAATAATAGAAAATTAAGTCAATAATTAGAGATTTCAAAAAAATATTAAGTAAAAAGTCATTGAGTGGCAATTGCAAGACATTGATCCAAGAGCAGAGTATGGAGAACTTTCTTGATATTTCCATAAATTAGAGAAATAGTAGGAAATGGAGGCAGGGGAAAAGGTGCAGAGTAAACGTAATTATTGTGTATATTTATAAGAGATTCAATATCTACCAGTTTTAGGAGATGGGAAGAAAGTTCAAGGGAAATGTAGGAAAACGTTTTTCAGAAAATAAAAAGAATTTCCAAAGAGTAGTCAATAATTATCAGATGTCTTAAAAATATAAAGTATATTTGACCAGGAATTTATCTGTTAGCTTAGCCTTTGTACATAATTCTAAAAATAAAAAGGCTGTATAAAAATTAGCATTATTTTTAAAAATTTTTTTCCCTTATATTTCCACGACTTATTTATTGTATAATTGGAAGTTTATATCTTATGAACACCTTTATCCATTTGCCCACTCCTTACCTGTCATTTTTGGCAACCACCAATCTGGTCTATGTTCCTATGAGTTCTTCCTCTTCTTCTCTTTCTTCTTCTCCTTGCCCTTCATCTTCCTCTTTCCTTTCCTCTTCCTCTTTTCTTCTTTTTCTCCTCTTCCTCCTTCTCTTTCCCCTCCTCCTTCTTCTGCCCCCCTCCTCCCCCTCCTCCTCCCCTTCTAATT